>NC_134871.1:62347606-62653995 GCF_049852395.1 Peromyscus maniculatus bairdii
AGGTAGTCTAGAGTATCCTCCAGAATTCCTCTTCTTGAGAACTAAGAAAATACATCCCAGGGACCCTGAACCCCCTACCTGAATTCCCTTACACACCAGATTACATTAGCTCCAGCTTTCTGTTACCTTTTTAAATTACAGGGCGTTTTGACTTGACCTGTAAGATTCCTTTATTTTTCTCTGTCTTAGTTAGGGCTTCCATTGCTGTGATAAAACACCATAACCAAAAAGCAAGACTATGATCTGGAGGGTTTATTTGGCTTACACTTCCAGATCATAGTCCATTATTACAGAAATGTTAGGACAAGAATTCATGCAGGGCTGGAACCTGAAGGTAGGACCTACGGCAGAAGTCATAGAAGAGAGCTGCTTCCTGGCTTGCTTCCCCTGGCTTGCTCAGCCTGCTTTCTTATGGAACCCAGGACCAGCAGACCAGGGATGGCACCACCCACAATGGGCTAGCCCTCCCCCATTGATTACTAATTGAGAAAATGCCTGATAGCTGGTCATCATGAAGGCATTTCCTCAGCTGAGGCTCCTTCCCCTCTGATGACTCTAGCTTGTCTCAAGTTGACACACAAAACCAGCCAGTACACCTGACCTCTTGTCAACTTGACACTAAAATACATCACTATTAATCAACAACCCTTCCTTTCGTATTCATCCCCAAGATCTCACATTAAAAACATAATGACTTTAGAAGTCCCACAGTCTTTACAAATTCAAACACATTAAAATTTCAGTCATTTTAAAATAGCCAGTCTCTTTTAAAATCAAAAGTCTTCTATACTCCAAAGTCTCTTAACTGTGGGCTCCAGTAAAATACTTCCTCACTTTAAGAGGGAAAAATCAGGGCACAGTTACAACCAAATTAAAGCAAAATCAAACCTCAGCTGTCCAATGTTTAGGATCTACTCACAATCGTATGGATTTCTCCAAAGGGCTTGAGTCACAATCTCTCTAAAAATCAAATATCTCTTTTAAAGTTCAAAGTTTGCCAGGTGGTGGTGGAGCCTTTAATCCCAGCACTTGGGAGGCTGAGACAGGCAGATCTGTTGTTTACAGAGTGAGTTCCAGGACAGCCAAGGCTACACAGAGAGACTCAGTCTCAAAAAAGAAAAGAAAAAGTTCAAAGTCTTTCAGCTGTGAGCTCCTGTAAAGGTCAAAATTTAATTAAATACTTTCCAGGGGACAGTCACAATCTGAACCAAGCAAAACCAAACTCCAACAATGTAAATAACTCAATGCCCAATTATCTGGGATTCACTCACCATCTTCTGGACTCCTCCAAAGGGCTTCAGCCACTTCTCCATCTCTGCCCTCTGTAGTACACACAGCTTGTCTTCTAGGCTCCAGCTGGCTCCACTCCACTGCTGCTGCTGTTCTTGGTGGTCATCCCATGATACTGGCATCTCCAAAATGCTGGGGTCTTCTGCTGCAACTGGACTACACGTTCACCAATAGCCTCTCATAAGCTCTCTTCATTGTGCCAAGCTTCAATTTCTTTGCATGACCCCTTCAGTTCTGGGCTTCAACTGCCACTGAGGCTACACCTTCACCAACAGCCTCTCCTGGCCTCTCCCAGTGTCAAGCCTCAGCTGCTCTCCATGACCCTTTCATGATTTCAAAACCAGTACCACCTGGGTGACTTTTACACATCACCAAGTCCACTGCCAGCACAAGGTACAACTGTGGCCGCCTCTGGAACACAGTTTCTCTGTACTCTCAGGAAACACTTCCCAGAAGATTTCACCTCAGTGCAGTCTTTTCTTAATCACAGCTAATTTCTTAGCTCCAGCCAACCAGCATCAGGTATCCCAGCAAAGCAAAGTTTTGCTTTAGTAGTTCTGGTATCTTGTTAATCACAGCTGATTCTTGAGCCCCAGCTAACCAGAACCACAGAACCTTAATCCAAAAATAACAAATGGCCCAATAGTCTTTAATCATCCCTCTGAAACTTCACAAGCCAGGCCTCCATCTTCTGCATTGCTCTCAACATTCCTGTCTTCCAAGCTCCTACAGAACACCCCACTGAGGACTTAACTCTCAATAGCTCGTCTACCTCAAAGTTTCAAAGTCCTTCCACAATCCTCCCAAAAACATGTACAGGTCTATCACAGCAATACCCCACTACACTGGTACCAATTTGTCTTAGAGTTTCTATTGCTACAATGAAACACCATGACCATATAGCTTACACTTCCAGAAAATAGTCCATCATTGGAGGAACTAAGAACAGGAACTCAAGCAGGACCAGAACCTGGAGGCAGGAGCTGATGCAAAGGTCATGGCCAAGAGTTACTTACTGGTTTGTTTCCCCTGGTTTGCTCAGCCTTCTTTCTCATAGAACCCAGGACCAGCAGCCCAGGGATGGCACCACCCATCATGGGCTGGGTCCTCCCCCATTGATTGCTAATCAAGAAAATGCCTTATATCTGGATCTCATGGAGGCATTTCCTCAGCTGAGGCTCCTTCCTCTCTGATGACTCAAGCTTGTGTCAAGTTAACACTCAAGACCAGCCAGTACACCCAAATCTTTCAAATAAGTGGCCTGCTTGGTTCGTACTTTTATATCTTCTCCCCAAATACAGGCATACACTAGCAGAAACCTCAGAGAGAAAAAGATCCTCTCTGGCTCACAGTTTGTCTGGGATAAGGATGCCTACACTATAAAGGCGAGCATGGCTTGTCTTCTTTCTTTTTTAGTTTTTTAGGGGTTGCAGGGTGAGAGTCTCACTATATTTCTCTGGCTGGCCTGGAACTTACTGTATAGGCCTACCTGGCCTCAAACTCAGAGAGCCACCTGCCTCTGCCTCCTGAGTGATGAGATTAAAGGCGTATGCCATCATCCCTGGAGGAGTATGTCTTTTTTTTTTATCATATATAGAAAAATATGTTCAGCTTTACTTCAAGACACAAAGGTTTTTGAGATGAGAAACCAGTCTTGGCCAACTCTACCTGAGAATCCACTGGGGACACTGGTGTCCAGTGTGGATGACAAGGACAGTGCCAGAATGTCACTCCCAGTGTGATTCATAGTCAAATTTCTCTTTGGCTTTATTTGAAAGAAGGTGGGCCTGATAATTATACCCACAATTCAGAAGCTGCCACATCTTCAAGTATCTATCTAATCTGAGTGTGTATTTCAGTTTTCTCAGCTCCAACCTTAAAGACCTCACTTTCAGCAGCATGAATCTGCCCTGGGAGGAAGATATGATTACAGCTTTATTTTCCTAGCTGCTGAAATCCTAGATAGGTTGACGTGCACTGGGATATAAGAAGATTCATCCTAAAGCAGTTTCATCCATGAGTGGTGAGGAGACTTGTGGCCCTCAAAGCTGTGTGCTAAAATCCTGATCCTCTGTGCCCCAGACCATCAATGTACCTGTAGGCAGGGTCCTGACAGAAGTAACAGGTTAAATGGCGTCATTAGCAGGAGCCTTCATTGAAAGATTGGTGTCCTAACTGAAAGGGGGATGTTTGAGGCAAACACATCCCCAGGAAGAATGCTCTGTGAACATGATGGTGAAGACTGAGCAGTGCTTCCTGAAGCCAAGGACTGCTAAAGATTAAAGAAGAAAAAACAAAAACACCACGGGGTGGAAAGAGGCATGGATCTTCTAACACCTTGCTCTCAGCCAGGACATCCCGTCCTGCCTTCCCACCATGGAGCCCAGAAGTAACTACTGCCTCCTGTCTAAGATACTGTTTTAGCTACTTCGTTATAGCAGCCTAAGTAAGCCAATATATATAAGAAGAGAGTAATAATGTCCACTACCTCAGAAGTGTCAATGTACATCTCTAATCCCAGCACTTAGCAGGCTGAGGTTGGGTCAGCTTGGGATAAATAGCAAGCGGATCCCTTAAAAGGAGAGTCACTAATAATGTCTATTTCCAAACTATAAACTTCCCTTACTGAAGTCCCCTTTAAGAACCCACAGAAACAAAATTCTCTTAAGCCTGTATGTGAATGACTTTAATGGAAACTGTAGCCTACTGACACTGTATAATGAAGACCGCATCTGGGGTAGAAATGGCGCTGTCTGAGAGCACAAAGCCAGTGAGGCACACACCTACAGAAGCAAGCTAAGTCTGCCCAGTGGCTCCTTTAGCTGCCCTTCTCCTTAGCCTGTGGGTCTTTTCTGGTTTCTCTAGATCCACATCGTCTAAATCTAATAACCAGAGATTTGTGTGGACTTAAATGGCCTCTTTTTTAAAACATGCCATCAGATGAGAAAATGGAACCACAGTCACCAACAAAGCAAAATACTAGGGCTAGGATTGTAGCTCAGTGGAAGAATACTTCTTAGCTTGTTCAAAAGCCTGGGTTTCGCTCCCCAGGACCAAAAAAGAAATGATGTATATCGGACTTGATAGCAGCTGAAAACACCAGGCCCCCAGGCTGCACGTCTAAGATCTAAGGGGCCTTTGGGGTTTTATAAGAATGTATAAGAGACCTGCAATCTGCTTTAGAGTGAATCCGGGTCAGTTTGCTAAGCTCAGATTTGATGAGAGGAAATATTCAGTCCCCCATCTCAAAGAAAGAAAGAAAGAAAAAGTGTGTATGGGAGGATAACAGAGTCTGGGCATGAGGATAGAGCCATCAATAAACTTGCCCCTGAAGAAGATGGGACAAAGGAGCAAGAACAGATGAGTCTTATCACTAAGAAAGGTGTTTTTACGGAAGTCAAAGCCTCATTCACTACAACAGTTTCATTGCCAGTCATGCTAAGAAAGCCAAATTGGCCAGGGCAAAGTGGAAAGCTGTAGAAAGGAATTCTTTGTGAATGTTAACACCACGGCACAATGGCTGAGAAAAAAATAGTACTGTCACCCACGGTGAACTGCTAAACTACAACTATTTAAGGCATGGTTTGAGACACAGCCTTGCTGAAGGTACAGAACAATATGCTTGCTACATTTACCAGAGCAGTCTATGAAATGGGTAGCTCCTGAGGAACCACAACCTCTACATTCATACCTTTGTGAGGGCTTCTCCCTTTGAGTCTAGGAGGAATCCATGCCTGGCTTTAATGAAGAGAAGTGCCACCGATGATGTATAAGCTGTAGGCCTGAACATGAAGAGGGTCTGATCACCTAGACTCTGATTTTCAGTCTTGAGAGCTTGATCCAAGGATGGTCCATGTGGTGAGGCTACATGGAGAGGAGGACCTGAGATCCCAGGAAAAGTGGGCTTCAGCTCAGCTGGTGTCCTAGCCGAGCCTAACTCCATGACCCCCTCGTGGAATGGAGCCACAGTGCCAAGTGGAAGGGCTAGCTAAAAAGAAATGTCACTGAGTTCAGCAAAGATTCCAAAATTGTCAAAAATAATATGATGTTGTTTGGCGTCATATTTTGGATTGGTTTGTTGAGTGGGTCATATATAATAACAAAAGCATCATTATGCTTCTCCTAAGTCTTTTTTTTATCTTTTTTTAAATCTTTTTTTTTAAAGATTTATTTATTTATTATGTATGCAGCATGTATGATTGCAGGCCAGAAGAGGGCACCAGATCTCATTACAGACGGTTGTGAGCCACCATGAGGTTGTTGGGAATTGAACTCAGGACCTCTGGAAGAACAGCCAGTGCCCTTAACCTCTGAGCCATCTCTCCAGCCCTCTCCTAAGTCTTTATTGCCAGAGAAGAGTGATAAACTGAGAAGTTCGGGGTGTTGCAGCATCTTCAACCCCACAGCCCCTCACAAAACCCTGGTCTCCATTTTCAATCGTGTAAAGAAAAGAGGAAAACAGAAAAGATCAGGAGTAAGAGAGTCAACATGGCTCTTCTACCAAGCTCAGCGCACAGTCTGGAGGGATATGTCCAGAGAACAGTGTCCCTCCAGCCCTCAGCTACATCCATGCCAGTTCTGTGAGGTCTTATGACTGAGTCCCGGAAGTCTTGAGTGCAATGATGACTAGGAAGGACTGAAAGGAGCTGCTACTATCTGTACAGCCTTCTAATTACCTCATTTCACACGCTAAGCTTTTTCTCAAGTCTTTAAGGAACTGGCGAACAACAAAATCAGTTGACAGCAGTGAGCCTCCATTTGATACCCAAACTGCACGCAGAGGACAGCCATTCAGAGCTCTGGCCACCTTAAGGTCCCCAGATAAGGAATTTCTTAAGTCACCTAATAACAAGGTCTCTCCAGCTCCTTCCCATTGTCCCAGGAGCCAGTGCCTGTCCAGGTGCCGTACACATAAGCAAGTCACCCTAGTCTCAAAAACACTCTTGATGGAAACACTTTTAACGAAGCAGACCTAATTTTTCAATCTCACCTTTGTAACTTGGTATAAATGAGCTATTCTTCATGTTCTTGTAGCTTGACAGGAACAAGAAAGTGTACCAAATCATTAATTCTCTAATTTGCCCACATAACATAAAACCAGCTGGCTTTTAATATTTAATTAAATTAGTGTGCTCCCCAACTGAGTTCTAATATTCCAGTTCCAATTTTCAGCACAAAGCTAATATAAAACCAAAAAGCACTGAGTGATGTGAAGAGGGAAAATGTGACCTTGGTAGGATAATGTGAAGGTGTCTACAGATGAAAAGATTTCAGTCTCCCTTTTTTTTTTTCTAAGCGATATAAGATGCCCAAAGTTAACATTTTGATTAAAAACATTACATTCTCTTTTAAGAAATAACATCAAGTGGTAAAGTGTAAGTGCATCTGGGGCCGCTTCTGTTTATTAATTAGTTCATTTCTCAACCAGGCTTTCTCTAGCCTCTTGCATGCAGGCGTCATACCTGGCGCAGGGCGATGGATGAATCATGTTATCCTGCCTCCTGGAGCAGCTCATTGTCTCTGCTTCTTGGAGACCTTGAAGCCGTGTGTGTGTGTGTGTGTGTGTGTGTGTGTGTGTGTGTGTGTGTGTGTGTGTGTGTGTGAAGGGAGGTGTCTTGGACACATTTAACCTTCAATCTTCATCCCACTGTCTACAAATGAGAACCTTAGCAACTTCTCACTCATGAAGATGAATTTATACCCTGTCTTAGGCCGAGCTTAGTGGGCTGGAGAGGGGGCAACCAAACAAGGAGAAACTGGGAGTGTTTCGCTCAGGTTTCATCGCTGCCCCGTGCATTTGTTCTTACGGGGGCACCCAGGAATGGATCATATCAGGACCACATTGTTTTCTAATTGGTCGCTTCTCACACGAAGTCTGAGTGCTTAAGTCTGACCTCAGAAAGTTGGCTATGGGGCCTTTTGTTTATAAATCCTATGAAGTTGTTGCTGCCCCGTATCAGCTCAGCATTCCATGTCAGTTTGCATCTTGACTTGGATTTAAATTGGATTATGCTAAATCAAGGAAAAGTATTTTCTTTAGTTTTTCATGGTGTCTTCAGCCCTGTGGGTGTTTATGCATAGCAGCTAGGAGAATGCAGTTGAGGCAGTGTTTTTGTTTGGTTTTGTTTTACATACCTAACGCTATGTATTTATCTCTTTAAATATACAAATCTCTTTTATAATCATCTACAAATACACCTAATTTTAAATATCTATGTATTTATCTTGTTGGTTCTATTTCTCTGCGGAAACCCTGAGTAATGCACATAGTTTTAATTGTCTACAATTATATTTATGGTATTTTCTTTTTAAATTTAATATAACATCATAAGGGTTACTTTATCTTATTACAGACTCTTAATGCATGTTCTAATGGCCCATAATTAGGTGGGCTCATTAAGAAGAGCAAAGGGAGCCTTCCCCCATTACTCCCTTTGTCTCAGCTATTTGGACTTCATACTACTTAGAGGACAGCTTAAGCTACTGGGAAAAGGGGAAAAGAAAACTTGTGTGAGAAGAGAGAAAGCAGGTAAGATAACAAAAGGCAAATGGAGAGGAGAGGGAAGAAGGGAACAGAGAGAGGCCAAAACCTACAGCTCCCAGGGCTTCGGGTTTCTCTCTGCTGCACAGCCGTCCATGAGCAGCCGAGGGGACTCTGTTGCTTCCCCACCCTTGAGTCCCTGCTGGAGAATCCTCCAGTCTCATCTGCCATTCATCAGGAAGTAGACGAAGTTCCCGAGAATGTCATGCAGGACTGAAACTTGAGCAGTTTCATCATTTACGATTTGCCGGCTAGACAGCAGTAGCAGCATGGTGTCCTGGACAGAGGACAGTCACCAAGACACCGGAAAGGTTGTACAAGACAACCAAGGCTGCAGGGTCTCTCCTAGGCAGCTGGAACTAAATCTAGGCCTAAAACTACTGATCATCCTGCTGAACTATTATTCCTTGACTCACTTAAAAACATTTTTTTTAATGCAAGCCTTTACTAACTCAAGAGTTGTGAATTTCTAAAATTTATTCTTTTTTTTTTTTTTTTTTTTTTTTTGGTTTTTCGAGACAGGGTTTCTCTGTGTAGCTTTGCGCCTTTCCTGGAGCTCACTTGGTAGCCCAGGCTGGCCTCGAACTCACAGAGATCCGCCTGGCTCTGCCTCCCGAGTGCTGGGATTAAAGGCGTGCGCCACCAACGCCCGGCTTATTCTTTTTGAAATAAATAGCTATGTCTCCAAATTCTGGGTTAGCAGAAACCATTGTTAGGTAGTATTAGATTGTGTCTGTCTCTCACTTATGAACTAACCAAATAAGTCATATTTATGACTTCTGGTTTTTCCCCCCCCCCCCCCCATGTAATTACAATACTTACAGTTATTGTTTCTCAGATGTCCCTAAAACTTAAGAGAAGGAATGAACTGGGGAAAATACCACTGCTCCACCCGGGTTATTAGTACAACAGTGGTGATATTGCTTTATTATGTGGCAAAATGAAATGAACAGTTCTAATTCTCCCTTCATATGAGGACAGAACAAGAGGTTCCCGCTGGGCACAATGGTCTGGAATTGGGAGTATCCAATTTACTTCACGTACAGATTAAAAGGCTTCATCTGTCACTCAACTTTTCAGGACACAGAGACCAAATGTAGGGATTCCTACCTATGTGACATAGTTAAGTTTCCCAAAGAGGAGTGAAATCTCCCAACTGGAAAACAAGAAAGAGAGCCAGAGAAGAGGGCATATAGAACGTTCTTCTTTAGAGAGACCTTAAACAAACTCTTCCCTTATCTACATCAAAAGTATGACTAATTAGTGATTGGGTTATGAGCTCTGTCATCCTGCACATTATGTTGGTTTTTTGAAAGCAACAAAAGAGTAAGGAAATAATAGTAAGTTAATGGTACTTATGTGCCATTTCTGTTGGAGACAATTCAGCACAGTAGATCCTCGAAGAAATAATGGTGGCTGCTCTTCAACCATCTCTCCAGGACTGCAGTGGCAGGCACACAAAGTACGGAGGAATAGAGGATCAACAGGCACAGAGCATGGAGGAGTGGAGGATCCATGGGCACAGGGCATGGAGGAGTGGAGGATCCATGGGCACAGGGCATGGAGGAGTGGAGGATCAATGGACCCAGAGCTTGGAGGAGTGGAGGATCAATGGGCACAGGGCATGGAGGAGTGGAGGATCAATGGGCACAGAGCATGGAGGAGTGGAGGATCCATGGGCACAGAGCATGGAGGAGTGGAGGGTCAATGGGCACAGGGCATGGAGGAGTGGAGGGTCCATGGGCACAGAGCACAGAGGAGTGGAGGGTCCATGGGCACAGAGCATGTAGGAGTGGAGGGTCCATGGGCACAGGGCATGGAGGAGTGGGGGATCCATGGGCACAGAGCATGGAGGAGTGGAGGGTCAGTCTTCTCAATACAGCTCACTACCCTCTATCACCACGCCTGGTGAGCACAGAGCTCCCTTCAGCATAGAAAGTAAAACCTCTCACACCAGGCTGCCAGTGTCGAAAAATAAGAGACCTGCTGAGCACTTACAAACCTCTCACCGAGCATGGCAACAGTTAATTGAACAGACTACACAGTCATTAAAGAACATGAGGAATTTTTTTTTTTCTGAAATTTCAGCATTAGCGCTGAAAGGCTTCTACTGATTATGTTTTATTACCTGGTTTGTTAAGCACCCATCGTAAAGTGCTGTTAAATTATAACGAATTAGACTCCTTCCTCAAAAGTGTCACTGAAATGTACTTAGCAAGCTCATCAGTGCCACAAATATGTAATTATTTATTTTATTAAGTAGTTTTGTTGCCTTGACATATCACAAAGTGCTTTTTCATTATTTTTTTTTCTAAAAATTTTTAAATGATTATAAAGCATGGAGTTCTTGGATGTGGTTATATTCTCACAAATCTCCAAAGTTCTTAACAGTTTCTTGCCCACTTGGATGTTGCTTACAATTTTACCTTTGAGCTCCAGATTGAAGACCACATTGAGAATTTTGTTAAGGATATAAAACTTCCTTCACCCAAAATAATATACACAGCGGATGTTACATAAGTGGAAGTTCCGTGGATGTCTAGAAAGTTCCATTCCATGGAACGCTTGTGAGGAGACTCAGAGCTAAAGGATTTTAAAAATCTCAATAAATATATACAACAATAAATTTTCTGATATGCTACGCTTAACATTTTCAAGTCATACTGTATTGAGGGAAAAGGCAATTGCCTGTCACTTAATGGCACAAAGTTCAAGGTTATCCTCAATTTTGATTTTGTTGGTTAGAAACAACCAAATAATGTCCTATCCCCTTGCCATCTTCTGTCAAACCAAGACACAGTGTCTTAACATTTCTCACAGGAGAACTTTACATGAGAAAAGAAATAAGTCATTGCATAGAAAAACAAACAAACAAATGCATCCTGGCCAGCTTATTGAGTTCAGTGCCAGACTGTACTAAGTATCTTTCTTGCTTGGTTCCATTCAACCTTCAACAGGAACAGAAGCCACTGTTTCTATGAGAAGGGCAAAAGAACCCCGTCAATAACCAAGCTGACATTCCTTTTTCTTTCCCAGTTACCAGGATGACATTCCATTTTTCTTTTACGCCTTGGCAGCTGGGCCCAAACTCTCAGAACCATGGGTCTTTTATCTATTTAAAGCTCTGAGAAAGAGGAGTGGTTTTATTTTATTTCGGAGAAACAAATGGCCTATATCAACTTCCACCTGCCCTTGATTTTATGCAGTTTTATTATAATAAATTATGAAGCAAAGGGTGAAAGTCCTCAATTCAGAGAATTTTAAATAGTCTTAAATCAAAGTTGTAACATACATCCATTGGTCCAGGAGAGAGGAAAAAGAAAAAAAAACAGTAAATCTTTTGCACAGCAAAATTATCCCAAGGGTGTGTGGAGTCCTCCAGTCTTAAGGACTTTCCCCCGTTTGAGTGGGGACTGCAAATCACCGGGTTATTGTGCAGTGTAAGCAGTGAGTCCATCAATCTCATGTTCATCATTTGCTAGAGACTGCTTTGACTTTGTAATCATGTGCCCCTCTGTTCACACTCTACCATCGGTGATGTGGGGGTCTCTGGAGAAAGCCGCAGACAGACTCAGGAAGCATGCTGATGGCTGAGTCTTAACAGAGCCTTGGATATGGTCGGCGATGGATGCGGAAGGGCAATTTGGGGAAGCATCTTCAACGTAATAGTGGGACCCAAGAGAACGTTCACAATATAAACCAGCAATAAACTGTAGATAGAAGTGAGTGCAAAACAGACACGGAGAAGGAATTCTCATAACCACTTCAAGTGCACAGATTTTCTCCTAAGGATATAATACTTGGATACCTGCTGGGAATATAAAAATGGAGCTAAATATGCACATGGTAGTTATTCAGGTTAAAATTCACAAATTCTAAATGGGAGAAACTTCAGTCCAGAGTCACCCAATTACTTGACATCTCACTGCTGGTGGTGAATGCATTCCAAGTTTGTCCAGAACCACTCATTCCTCCTCTGCTTACTCTACACCAAGGCTTGGCTTTTTCTTTCTTAAAGCACTAGAGAGCAAATATTTTGAACTTTGTGGGACATTCTGTCTCTGCAGCAAATACCAGACTCTGCCATCATAGCATGGAAGAAACCCCGTGCAAGGTGATGGATTAATCTATGTTCCAGACAACCAGATAGATTTTGGCAGCAAATGCTAATGTGCCAACCTCTACTCTGGATTTTAAATCCATCCCTGCTATTTATTGATTTTAAATTTTCATTTAATCTCTCTCAACTTTAAGTTCTTCTCCTCAATGAAGAATGCTGTTTTTTCCCAACAGTATTATCAGTTTTTCCCAGATAAAATTATTGAAAATTGCTTTCCATAGGATATAATTCAGAGAATATCACCCTTTAGATAATATAAAATCATGCAAATAATAGAATAATTATATTCATGTGTGTTGATATGCAGTGATATTGTTTTCCCCAAAATATTGTGCACCTTAATAAACTTATCTGGGGTCAGAGAACAGAACAGCTACAATATTAAACGTAGAGGTTAGGCAATGGTAGCACACACACCTTTAATCCTACCATTCCAGAGGCAGAGGTCCGTCTGGATCTCTGTGAGTTCAAAGTCACACTGGAAACAGCTAGGCGTGGTAACAAGAGCCTTTAATCTCAGGAAGTGATGGCATGAAGCAGAAAGGTATATAAGGTGTGAGAACCAGGGACTAGCCTGGTTAAGCTTTTAGGCTTTTGAGCAGCAGTTCAGCTGAGAGCCATTCTGATGAGGACACAGAGGCTTCCAGTCTGAGGAAATAGGATCAGCTGAGGAATTGGTGAGACCTATTGAGATTCATGCTGTGGTTAATCTTGATTAGCAGTTTGACTGAATTGAGAGATGCCTAGGGGAGAGTAAAGCACACTTCTGGGTGTGCCTTTGGGGCACTTACAGAGAGGACTGTTATGGGAGAGAAACACTGAGGTGGGAAACATGGTGGAAAAGATCCATCATGAGTATAGGCTGTAGCATGAATCTTAAAAAGTCTTATTAATAAGACAAACCCAGGGCCAGTTATTGGGGTGAAATGCTGGATTGTCAGAGAGACAGAACAAGCCAAAGCTGACCTTTCTAGGGTGAACCTTCTTAAGATTCTTCTCTATAACATCCTTGAGGTTCCTTTTCCCCCCTCTTACATCATAAGTCAAAACTCAAATGTCTAATCCATGTGGGGTGAATAACAAATAAGCACAGGTGTTCCTTTCCTAATAATCCTTTCACAGAATTATAGCAAGCATGTAATACTATCTTATCTACGATAGTACCACAGGTCTGTCCATCCTTGAAACTCATGGAAATGTGGCTTCTCTTTCACCTTCCCTGTTTCGATGGAAATGTGAACACAAGAAAGACACCTAGGTCATAAATAGTCCTAGACATTTGATACCAAAACAACAGCTTATGTTTCACAATAGATGGACCTAGACTCTACACACTAGAATCCCTGTCTAGAGAAGCTGGTCAACGCCCAGCAGGTCTAACTCAGCACTCCTGACTGCAGGGTTTGTTCCCCACTTTGACATCTTTGAAGTCAGAGCCAGAACAATAGGATAATAATCTTCTCAGTGAATCCTTGTCCGCTGTTGTACCTCTGGCCCCTCTTTGAGCTATGGTCTCTCTCCATTGCTATTCTTTAGTCCTCCTCCTTAGCTACCTTCACCGACCAGAAAGCTTTCTTGGTAACTATTTTTACATGTTATATTATTCTCTGCATGATACCTAACTATCAAATCCTCTTGTCAGCCTCAGTTGGCTATAAGTTTATCACGAGCAGCAACTGATTCCTTCCCAACCAGTACACAGACACTTGAGAATTTTGTCATAAATATATTCTGATTCCCTAGTATTTAGACTCAAAATTCCTGTAGAGGAAGTATGTTAAGACTTTTTTCAAATAGTTGTATGATTATGTACAGCTTCCGTTCAGCAGACTTCAACTCACTTTCTCCAATTCCTAGAAAACCTCTACAGTGCCAGAATCTGGTATGTCCCCAAGATGAAAGGCAAAAATGGCTAAAAGCAAAACTGTCTCATGGTCAATCCAGTTGGAAAATTCTGGTCTAAGTGGGATTTAGTATTCCCTCTGCAGCTGTACATTTCAGTGCTTTTTCCATATTCAAACTTCTCAGGACACTCCAGAGGAGAGATGAGACCATCTTCCTGAGCATCATTGTTGAGCTCCCATGGAAGTGGAACACAGTCTGCTTGTAACAGATTTTCTTTAGAGTCTAAATGTTTGGCACATGGGGCCCTGTAGGATTTGTCCCTAGTCATATCTCCCTATCCTTTCCTACTCAGCAAAGCTTCCATTCCAGAACTCAAGTTCCCGGACACGTGCATACCCACTTCAGCAAATTTTCTGTCGGCACTGCCATGGCTTAAACATTATTCAACCTTCAGCTTTAAAAAGCTACTCTATCCATCAGAGGTGATTTAAACAAACAAACAAATAAACAAGCAAACTCATCAAAATCCATCCGGTGCTCTTTGACAGCTCTGTTCTCAGCAGCCTCCACATCAGTTGTCTTTGTCTCATCCAACCATTGGTAAATCTGGAAATCCCATGCTGGCTTGGCTTTTTCCTACTCCTCAGCCTGTGCCTGTCCCTATGCTTCAGACTGCATTCCATTTTTACTTGGGTCTTTCTTCACAAATGTTTGGTGGGTTTGGTGACAAATAAATAAGGTAAAATAACATGTTACCTACAAACCACATAACTACAGGTTCACAGTAGAGAGGGGTAGGGATGACTACTGGGTAACCTAAGAGTTTGTATAGAACAAGTTTCCCAGCAATTATGTGTGCAAAAAGGCTTTATGTCTCCCAAGTAGAGACAGGAGACATGAATCTTCAAATCACCACGAAGGAAGAAAAAGAACCTGCTGGAAGGAAAAGGACCCTTCTTAAGCAATAGGAAGCATTCCCTGAGGGAGAAATTCATGTCATATCCCTTGTAGTGTTGAGTTGGCAGAAACCATCAACTATCATACAAAATAGAATCATACAACTCCACTCTTATATCGGTTCAAACAGTTCAACGCCTGAGAGTGTCTCCTGGGGTTCAAAAGGGCCACATAATCAAGGGATGTCTGCTAGTGCTTTCAGACTCAGAAATTTTCTTTCTACCCCAGGATTTGGGAGGCCTACAAACACTGATAAGATTGAGAAATAGGATGGTGCCTGAAGAGAAACCATGGGAGGGAGTGACGGGGCCCAGATGAGAGAGCCATTACCCTAGAACAAACTGAAACTTTGAAACCAAATGCTGCAACCGGAGCCTTGACTATTGTTCTCGCCACAACTCCATCCTGAAGAAAGACAGCTAACCCCAGAATGCTGCTCTTTACTCCCAAACAAAGCAAAGGCAACAGAGTCTAGAAATCTGTTTTGCTTAACAGTTAGATTCCCTGGCCTATTAATCTCTCAGGGAAGAGAAAAGAAATTTGGACATGAGAAATATTTACTTATTTGGAAATAAATATGCATGAAAATGCTAAACCAAAGTATAAAACCAGTATTTATGCCCATTTACATGAATTTTAAAGCAATATGAATCAAGAGGCTGTAACATCACCATCCCAGCTTTCTATAAACGGGACAGGGAAATAATGTAACATCTGCATTCAAATTTATTCCATGTGTGAATAGAAGCACGTTCTATGGATGAATTTCTTCGCGAAATAATTGACTTTTTCTTATAAACCCAATAAAAAACAATTTCATATCATCAAAATTAAGAGATCAATCTAATGCACAACAAAGTAAAACATTCTAATCCATATATGTAAATGAGGTAAGCGCAACACATTCAACATCTGCTAACTTCAAACTATATAATATTCATTTCATAAGGTTTGAAACAGAGGCCTGAGTGTGATGAGGGAGAATATAGCTGCCGAGAGAACTCTGTGTGACATTTTTCATCTCATATTTACACACAGCTCTATGTGTAAATAAACAGCTAGTTTAATATCTGTGCCAAATGAAAAAAATATATTGCACCACTTGGAGCTTTGACGCACATGGTTTATACGTATAGTTTAATTTAGAGAAAGAAAATGATGGAGAGCCTCACTATTATCAAAGTTATATCTAGAGAAATGAGGAATTATCACCTTGGCCCCCTTTCTAAGTGAGAGTCCATCTAGAGCCGCATCTATTTTATATCTGCAGAAATCACACCATCACCCATGCAAATAGCCGCAGCTCAGAAGAGGCGCATTATCCCTAATTAACACAAAGAAAGACTCGCTTCTCCAAGTCTGGGCCTTCTTTCGTGATTTCTGTCACAACTGATCTTTATTTAATTGCTCCATTTTAAGGATTATTTATCTTGTTTTCCCTCTCTGATTACCTCCTTCTAGTGCCTTAGAAACTGGAGCCACCATTAGCAACATCACTAATTTCCCCTACAGATCATCTGAGCATCCAAGTAGAAACATTGTATCAGTTTTTTTTTCCACAAAATTGAAATGGTTTTAGATGGCTAATTTTCATCATCTTTAATGCAAGCCTCAAAGGTAGCTGTTCTTTTAAAAAATAAGTAATTGCTTACAACTGAAAATTTAACCACAATATTTCAAAGAGAAGATAATGCTAAAATGGAGTTGGTTATAATCATTAAAGCCTTTTGTTCCATCAAAAATAGACTCTAGGTAAAGGCCACTAAACTTCACAGAGCATACAACAAATCATATTTCAATTTATTGAGCACAAATTTCCCCCCTGTGTTTATTATTTGTCATTTGGATATATAAATAGAGAATTAGATTCAGAATAAATTAAGCATAGTGATAATTTGTGGCAGGCCTGATAAATCACGTCTTCACGCACTGTGATTACTTGAAATCAGAGGGCCATCCACACATAAGGCTGATAAATTGTTCCAAGTCCAGGAAGGGTTTGATCTGCACACCAGCTCTTTGCCTTTCATGCAGGCAAAAAACACATTAAGCTGAAAGCCTTTACCTAATATTTCAAATGCAATTTAAAATACTACCGGTGATAGATAACATTTAGTTATTAGGATTAAGCAGAGCAAAACAATAAATATCATTTAAAAGACAGAACTAAAAGCTAAAGGCATATGACACAGCTCGGTCACAGGGAGGAAACGGCCTGGCTGGAGCAGAGAAAATGACGTTGTACCAAAGATTACACTGGACTAGAAAGTTATAGTTCATGCACATAGTGGATGGCTGAGAGCCCACGGTTCATCTGTTGGAACAGGGAGTCACAGTGAATCTTGCCATGGGAGGTCCTTAAATCATTCCAAAGGGGGACTGTGTGACGCTGGGCTTTTCTTTGACTTTCATTTTGATGTCTCTTCTACACACGTACACGTGCACCAGCTTATGCTGCCATCCATCCAAGACCCAAATCAGTAGATCTTCATTTGACCTTGGGGTTTGAACTTAATAGTAAGCTAAAACAAACAAACAAAAACTTATTTTCTTTATAAACAGTCTCGGTCAAATATTTCATTATAGTGGCAAAAGTCCTGCCTAATATA
The DNA here is from genome assembly GCF_049852395.1 of Peromyscus maniculatus bairdii. Taxonomy (NCBI): domain Eukaryota; kingdom Metazoa; phylum Chordata; class Mammalia; order Rodentia; family Cricetidae; genus Peromyscus; species Peromyscus maniculatus. The sequence continues at coordinate 62,364,969 of NC_134871.1, forward strand.
CCCACTCACAGTTTGTGTCCATTATAATCAGCTGGTCTCGGAGGCCATTATTAGTTACATTTGGTGGCATGAAGCCATACTGATAAACTGCTACAGAGCAAAAGTACACATTGCATTTCACATTCTGCATGGAAGGAACATGTTTAATACCCTGTCAGGTTCTGATACTAGAAGCAGGTTATTTGATACTGCCTGGATTCCAGCAGACAGTCACTGGTGCTTAGAAGTACCATCTTATACATTCTATCTTGGCTATTAGACTAATTGATATGTAGGAATAATTTTAGACCATGTTAAACAAAAATTTTTTAAAAAAAAACTGTTGCCTTCTCTTAGATATAAATTAGCATAACCAGGTCAATGTGAGAGGAAATAGAAAATTAGTTAAGTGATAAAGAACTCACCACTCTACACAGTTGCTTCCTAAACATCCAATATTGAAAATAAATTCCTTCATTCAATAGGCCTTTTTCCAAGTTTCTTATGGCTGCTGTAACAAATAGCCACAAACTTAGGGTTTAATGCTTTAAGAAGAGGGGTTATCTCCAAAAAAAAAAAAAAAAGAAAAAAAAAAAAGGAGCAGGGCTGTGGTAGTGCATGCCTTTAATCCCAGCACTCGAGAGGCAGAGCCAGGCAGATCTTTGTGAGTTCAAGGCCAGCCTGGGCCACAGAGTGAGTTCCAGGAAAGGCACAAAGCTACACAGAGAAACCCTGTCTGGAAATTCCCCTCCCCCCATAAAAAGAAGAAGAAGAGGATCATCTAAAGTTCACAGAGCAGCCTGGTATGATAGAAGATGCCTGTAACCTCAGTCCTTCGTAGACTGAAATAGGAAGACTGAATGTCCAAGCTACCCTAGGCTACATGGTGAGATCAATTTGAAAAAAAAAAAAAGTAAATAAACGTTAACCGGATTTGGGACTAATGAAAGATGCTTCCTGAAGGAGATCTGCTCCCCTTACCAGCCTCTATTGTGAACACAACGTGGACTTTATTCATGTAGACAAGAAATATTTTGGTCAAGATCTCATGTAAAATCTGCTGGCAGCTAAGAAAGTCTAGGTCCACAGTGAAAAAACGTTGGGTTTCCATTGTATCCAGCAAAAAATAATCTGTATTTTTTGTAGACCTCCAACTGAAAGGGTCCTTGATCTAAGCAATAAAGCTTCAACAGTTAGAGCAGAATTTGCTGTGTTTGCCTGAACTCTTTGTTCTTGAACTCTTTATCATGTGGAAGAGAATAGAAAAACAAAAACAGACATGTGTACATTAGAGAAGGCAATGAGCTTTCTGTGCAAGAAAATAATAAATCCATGACACTGTATTATTTCTTTCTTAAGACTCCAGCAAGTACAAGCAAATTCAAGACTAGAAGCAATTTTCCTACAAAGAATGAGGTCTTACACACTAAAACCAATGAAATATTTTAAGTCTCAGAAACTCTTCCTGATTATCTTTATGAAACATATTAAAGGCTATTGTTTTCCTTGTTGGTCAAGTGTTCTCCAAGTATAATCTTATGTTAGACTTTATATGTGATGGTATTTATGTTCATTAGAGAACTCAGACATCTCTAACTGATAGTATTTGAACAACTAAAGGTGGATAATAGTGAACGCTCATAAGGAAACCAAAACCAGAGGTGAGAAGAAGTAGAATAAAACATTATCAATTTCTTAACATCAGTGGACAAACCTTTACATTTCATTTGTTCTTGACAGTCTAGTGAGTCCTGAATTCAAAGGACAATAATAAAGGTTGCATGTAGATCATATCCTAATAATTCTCTTGAATTCTCCCTAAATGGTATGAAATAAAAGCAAGCAGATTCTTCCCAGGTTTGTGGAATGCCCATGGTGGGAGGTACCTGAGCCAAAGGGATCACCAGTGACCAGTGGTAATCTGTACTCTTTTGAATCCAGGGACTTGTTTGTAATGTTTAATATTCATTCAAGCTCAAAAAAATGGGAATTGAGCTGAGGAACCATTGCATCCTGCTTGGCACAGAAACCATACTCAGAAAAGATGGCATTCTTTTAGATAACCCCAAGAAAACTCTAGATTCTGGATATTCTACTATTCACACTCTCACAACGAGCTCTCTGAAACAGAGGCACTGTCTTCTCTTGACTGTCAGAGTTCATATATACAAAGTACCAAGGGCGTACACCAATTTCACAGTCCTAGTCAAAATGAAATATTCAACTGGATATTGACATCTGAATATAAGCAGAGTGTGAGGCAGGAGTAGATTCTGAGCTTGTAGACTATAAACATGTTGAATACAGAAGGCCCTCACACAGTCTCATTTGTCTGTCCACACAACCCAAGTATACACTGTTACTGCTCAGCTCTGAACCCAAATTAAATCCAACAAAAACATCCAAGCCACTCTTATTCTTGTTTGTCTCTAAAAATCCAGTTTCAAATGCCACTGTAGTCCTTTAACAGATTATGCCCACCTACGGTAAACATTTTTAATAGCATACACTAACAAAGAAAAATCCATTTAATGACACTGCACTTTCACCATCAGGATATATTTCCAAGAACTTCTTTATTATTTGATTTTGGTGTTTTTAGATTAAATCTTGAACTCTCCTAATTAATTGTGAATATGAAAATATCACTGTTAATAATTTCACATAAATAGCAAGTACTTGGGAGTGGGTGACAGCTTTCACATTAAGTGGGCATTCATAATCACGTATTTACTGCCCCCTTATACCACAACAGACATAATGTCTACTTCATTTCCTAGTCTATAATTGTGCAATAAATTTTATTCATCAATTATTATGTGCTAATGGGCTGTGTAATATCCTTTTAGGATTTTATCATAGGTATTTTATTAAAATGAATAGATTCAATTACAGAAAAAAATTAGCCTTTGTCTACTGCTGTTTATTTTAATCGTAAGTAGTTAAAGAGTTTATATTTTGTATTCTTTGATTTGAACCTAAGTTATATATATAAAATCTAATTCCTGCTGGTAGCCTTTTTATGTATAACTTTTGCATTATAATAAGCCACATGTGAATTTCTGATGTTATTCTTTACACATTCTATTATTAGTATATTAATCAGCAGCTGCCAACTTTAGAGTTTTTAATTAGAGAAAAGTAGTTTCATTCATTCATTCCATATACACTTATTACTTGTCTCCTATGTACCAGACACTATCAGTCATCAGTAGATACTTCAACAGTACTTGGAAGTAAGATGTGTGTGTGTGTGTGTGTGTGTGTGTGTGTGTGTGTGTGTGTGTGTGTGTTTGTACACACATATGCATTTGAGTAAATTTTGAAATTTTAATAAGTTGTTGGCCATTCTGGGATACTATTTCTGAAGCCACCCAAGAAAGATGAGGAAGCAAGCCATATAGATACCCTGTGAACTTAAAGGACATAAGTGAGATAGTGATGAGGAAGATGTGTATGTACTATTCCAAGATTAACCAAAAGACAGATTGACCAAAAGTACAGTAATTAAAGGTGAGAGAAATAGATTGAGGCAGAAATTAATGGTGGAAATTGTACAGGATTGAAATGCTTCTCTAAGGTCTTATGTGTGGTGGTGGGGGAGCAGAAAAAGGCTCGATATACTTGAATTCTTCCTGACTATAATGGAAGTCTATGATTATGTTTGGCAGATGCTCTTTGTGTGGCCATTCAGCAATACAGGCTATCTTTGCTTGTGGCTCTCCTAGTCCAACATTCACCTGACAGTCACTGACAAAGGGGAAGTCAACTAGGAGGTCCACTGACAGCTCTTAGTAACACTCATATCCCATGGCCACAGACTAGTCAGAAGTTCAAGGAAAAACCAGATTTCATTGTGTATTGCTTTTGTCTGTTACTGCGGGCAAATGTAGACACAGTGAGGCCAACAGGAAAATATTCCTATTCGTTAGGAGAGGAAATGATGATGTCTAAACTATAGTAGCACGAGTCAGATTCTAGCTCTGTTTTAAACGTAGGGGCAGGAGGATTTGCTGATTAGTGGGATGTAGAGAATGGAATTAGAGAGGAAGTTGGAGAAGCACTTTGCTACTGCATATAAAAGGCTTTGGAAGTAAGGCACTAAAGAGGAACACCACGAGTGTGGTTCTGAAACACCAAACTAAAACTCCCACGAAACAGATACATTGAAATGTAGGCACTGGGTATAGGAGTCTGGGGAAGAGAAGAGAGAGAGGATTGGGCCTTATCGACAGAGGCACAGCATTGTGTAAGGAAGGAAAAAGGCCCAAGGCCCGAGTCAGACAGGCAACAAAGGACTTAGGAAGAAGTGGCTATGATTTAGGAGAGAACCCACCAGAGTGTAGTGTTTCAAAATCTCAGAGCAAATGGGGTTTTAAACTCGCCTTTAAGGAGAAAGTGGTCAGTTTTGTGGTCCTCTCAATAGGCCAAGTTAAACAAAGACAGATCACTGGACATGGGATTCAGCAACATGGAGGTCATAGCCAACACTGACAGGGGACCGCTTCATGAATTGGTGAAGAGGAAAGCCCACTGCAGTTCTTTGAGAACAGAAAACTGAGGTCAGAGATGGAGTGGATCATGGAAGAAGTTTAGCATACCTATATACAACTAGAGTAATACCTTTTTTCTTTTTTCTTTTTTTTTTTTTTTTGGTTTTTCGAGACAGGGTTTCTCTGTGTAGCTTTGTGCCTTTCCTGGAACTCGCTTTGGAGACCAGGCTGCCTCGAACTCACAAAGATACGCCTGGCTCTGCCTCCTGAGTGCTGGGATTAAAGGTGTGCGCCACCACAGCCTGCAGTAATTCAATAAAACAAGAATAGGGAAGGATACAGAGAAGAGGGAGAGAAAATGCCTGGTTGGTATCTTGACTATGTGAGGAGAGACGGGAGTTGATACACCAGGGATGGGAATCCTCTCTGGATTTCAGCCACTGAAATGGTGAGAAGTCAAAGTGCAGCGAGTAGCTGAGGAGGTTTGGGGGCAGTGATCTGTAGGACAACCCGCTGAGGGCGTCTGATTTCCCAGCGCAAGAGCAACCAAAATTATTAGCTGAAATTAGAATGGAGGGAGCCTGGAGAGAGAGCAGTGAACTTGTCATCTAGAGTATCAGAGAGTGAGGAGATAGGACATAGATTTCTGTTGACAGACTGTTCTGAGAGACACAACTCGTTGGCAGTCATGAACTTCAGTCAGAGCAGTTGGTTTGGGATGGTTTCACATGTTTATATAACTTTTTGACATCTTCACCACCATTCTCCTCCACATTCTCTTCCCTCTCACATTGGAATCCTCCTCAATAAGCCCCTTCCTAATGTCACGGGTTCCTTTAATGTGTGGTCCACTGAGTTGAATTAATTTATTGTCCAGTCATGAGTGGAAAGTAATTTACCATAGCAAGGGAAGCTTATGGGTGTCTACAACACTGACAGAAGGGACACACATACCCCCAACAACCTTCAACTTCCAACAGTCCCTCAGGGAGGATTGGGTGCCATGGACCACTCTCCCATCCATGATGAAACCATGCTGTAGCTAATCTAGATTAGACTTTTGAGTGCTCTTTTCCCTCTCTAGCTATCCTCAACTAGGCAAATAAATGAGGCTAAGCGCTGAGAATTCTCGTTTTCATCCATGGTCTTAACATTCATATTCTTAAATAGTAAACATTTTAAGAATATTGGTCTCTTTGCATTTGTGTGTCTGAAACTGGTGAATCATTATAGGTAAGTGCCCAGAATCCACTCACTCACACACCTTTGGCTCTATACTCCTTTGGTTCCTTTGGTGACAGATTATTATATGTCACTCCTTAGGACCCATTCTCTCTGCCAGAACTCCTTATCTTTCTAGAACTCACCCACGAAGGACGTGGTTCCAATTCCCCTCTGCAGGCTCATAATCCCACAGTCCAATTCCTCACATCTCCCCGTCCTCCGTGGCTTGGGGCTAGAAGTCAGTCTGCAGCCCTCAGCCCATTCTTACCCATAGTCCTGAAGACAGACTTGAGTGGAGCCCTTCTATAAAGGCTGTTCCCTGACTAAGAATGAACTGAACACCTCCAGAGCCCCTTCTTACCATGGGACAGAGTCCCATCTGTCTTTCTACTTCATCCACCCAAGGACCCAATTGACAGACAGTCTGGATGGTGAGTGACATGGGGTGACAGATTGCAGCACAGAGTCTGCTCCTTACCTCAAATTGGACCAATTCTTTCACAGTCCAGATGGTTGACGCTGCTGCAAAAAGCTGGTTAATATGTCGAACTTAACCCCCACAAATAATTTGCTTTGGGGGAAATCTGAGAAATTGGTATTGAAACAAATGGAAGGTCAGCTTATTTAGTTGAAAAGAGAAAGTCTCCGTAGAAACATTTGGACAGGTTTCAGTTCAAGTAGAAAAGCATTTCACTTATTCCATTTGAACAGTCTCTGTTGAATAAGCATGAAAAATGTTTTTCATTAGTCCTTCCATACTACACCTGACAAGCAGGGGCAAAACAGGAATTTTTTCTGTAGTTAACAAATATTCGGTAGTGAAATGGAGCAGCAGGGGAGAGGCACAAGGAATGGTAATTTTGCAAAATGAAAAGGCTCGGGCCCAAACAGCTCATTTATTCCCAAGAAGGAGCAAGAATATGCTAACAAGTGATAAAAATAAATATGAAATTTCTAACTGGAGATTATGATTAAAAGCAATTTATAATCGCTCTGAAAAATCGCTTTTGTTATTTGCCTCAATCTGATTTATTTTCTCACACCCCACTCTTTCGACAGGGGACCCCCAACAGTCTTGTTATAGGTAGAATTGTTTGTCTCGCACCTGGGCTTATGCATGCTATGATACAAATAACTTATTTCACAACCTACTTTATTTCTGGGTCTAGGACTTCACATTAACATGATTTCCCCCTTATTTTTTAATACTCTGAGAATCATTGTACATGTGGAAGATCTAGTTTTGAAATGTAAATGCCTTTGACATTTTACTTTAATTCCAATTTGGAAGGTAATTTAAGGGTTTAATTAACAATAAAGATGAATCAACCTATTAAAATGAATACATAAACAGGGAGTAGCAATTTACAAAAATGAAAGAAAATTTTTCTAATGCATTCTCTGTAGATTCTTGCTGGAGTGGGAGAGACTACACATCCGTGTACTTCCTCAAACAATTAAGACTAGGAATGACAAGATCTGAAAGCTGTCTTACTTAAATAGCATCTGAGGCCAGCTAATGGCTGTGAGTACCATTTATAATAAATAGAGTGGGAGAAAGCAGTGGCATTTTTGAAGAAAGAGCCAGTAAAGCAAATAAGCAATTAATTAAAGTCGAAGAGAAATACCCGCTTCAGGTCACTCAAGCAAAAACAAGTAACTCATTAAGGTGGAAACAGAATTTTTAATGGACACTAACTATGGGCTCCAAAAGTGTGCCAAGCGCTTGCCATGTTGTCTCATTTTTTTGTCTAACTGCCTTATGATAGTTTGATTATTATTCTTTTTCTTTTGGGTGACGAGACCTAAGCTAACTTTCACATCATCATTCAGCTGTCAAGTGACATGGACAAGATTCACATTTAAGTCATTCTGATTCCAGACTTATTTTATACAGAGGTAACTTCTTCCAAGTCTGGAAAATTGTCGGGAGTCCAGTCAAAAAGAGGGAAGAGGGATTATAGGAGCAAGGCAGGGTCAAGATCATGACAGGGAAATGCACAGAGACAGATGACCCAACCTGTGGGAGCTTACGGACACTAGACCAACAGCTAGGGAGCCTGCATGGGACCAAACTAGGACCTCTGCATGTGGGCGACAGTTTTGTAGCCTGGTCTGTTTGTGGGCCCCTGGCAGTGGGACCAGGATCTATCCCTGGTGCATGAGCTGGCTTTTTGGAGCCCATTCTATATGGTTAGACATCTTGCTCAGCCTTGGTGAGGAAGTGGGGGGTGGGGCTTGGTCCTGCCTTGTTGACTCCCCATGGGAGGCCGTGCCCTTTCTGAGGAGTGGATGGGGGTAAGTTGGGGAAGATGAGGAGAGGAGCGGGAAGAGGGGGAGGAAGGGGAACTGTGGTTGGTATGTAAAATGAATAAAAATAAATGAATTAATAAAAAAAATGTCAGCAGAGTGGTGGTTGAGCATGCCTTTAATCCCAGCACTCGGGAGGCAGAGGCAGGCAGATCTCTGGGAGTTCGAGGCCGGCCTGGTCTAGAGAGCAAGATCCAAGAAAGGCGCCAAAGCTACACAGAGAAACCTTGTCTTGAAACAAAAATAAATAGATAGGTAGGTAGGTAGGTAGGTAGGTAGATAGATAGATAGATAGATAGATAGATAGATAGATAGATAGATAGATAATATTATTTAAAATTCTGTAAAATTTTAAATTCATACATTCTTAAGATGTGTAGAGTAGGGACTGGTGAGTTGGCTCAGTGGTTAAGAGCGCTTGTTGTTCTTGCAAAGGACCCAAGTTCAATTCCCAGAACCCACATGGAGGCTCACCATTTCCTCAGACCCCAAACATGTATGTGATACACAGACATACATGCAGGCAAAACATTCATACACACAAAATAAATCTAAAACAAAGAATATATATACTTTAAAAAATGTGTAGAGTAGCAAAGTAGACTTCTAAAGTTTTGTGGGATATCTCAATACACAGGAGAAAAGATTCTTCTGAATGTACTGAGAATGAGAAAAGCTCTGATGATAGAACTGTATCCTATTAAAGCCAGGTAGAAATTGTCATTTGAGGCTGGAGAGATGGCTCAGAGGTTAAGAGCACTGGCTGCTTGCTCTTCCAGAGGTCCTAAGTTCAGTTCCCAGCAACCACATGATGGCTCACAACCATCTATAATGAAATCTGGTGCCCTCTTCTGGCAGGCAGGGATACATGCAGACAGAACATGGTATACATAATAAATAAATGAATCTTTAAAAAAAGAAAGAAATTGTCATCTGATGTCAATGTTCACTCACATGAGAGATTCAAAATACCTTTGTATTTCTCCCCGTGGATTTTGTGCTATGTCAATGATAACCTTTCAAATGAATGCCAAGTTTGCATGGTTGTGTTTTTTCTTATAAAAGCAGAAAATATAAATATATTTTTAAAGAAATTTGGGACATAAAGTCATCAATAAGCTATAAAGTTTTCATATGCTTCTGACACATTATACATTGCTTTCAGATATTTTTATTATTTTCACCATAATCCTTTAGTTTGGCAAACAGACACTAATATGTTCATTTAACACAGAGCTTAAGAAACTCAAGAAGGCTAAGAAGCCTGTCCCAAGGTTACATGGCTTTTAAATACTATGAATTTAAATGTTATTGGATCCAGCAGAGGCTTTTAGACTGTGCCAAGATTTAACACAAATAGAATGTTTATTGTTTTGAGCCATCATAGACAATTATTCCACAAAACAGGAAACTCTCACACAGGAAGCCCCAAAGCACATCCACACTAAACAGTACAGGCACCTAGGTGCCCATCAGAAGTAGATGATAAAACACCATGGCTTGAGGACACCACAAACATGGCTGAATACATGGTGTAGAGAAATCAAGTGGAAATTGAGCTGGCAATGTTCTCCTTGCTAGCTGGTTTTTCTTTCTCTTTTTTTCTTTCTTTCTTTCTTTGTGTGTGTTTCTTAATTATTTATATTATGTTGGATGTTATAGCATAATTACATCATTTCTTCCTCTCTTTCCTTACTCCAATCCTCTTAAATACCTCTTCCTGATCTTTATCAAATTCATACCCCCTTTTTCCATTAATCCCTGCATATTAATCCATTAATCCCTGTATATGCATATATACATGTATAGACATAAATATTCCTACCTGATCAGGATAATGTTACTTGCATGTATGTTTTCAGGGTGTCCAATACCAATTGGATAACCAGTTGGTGTTCCTTGGGGAAGACTATTTCAACTCTCTGTTTGGGGCCATGAAAGAGCTTTGGAACTCATGGAAAATGGCCCACTGGTTAGTATAGACACAATGGGTAAGTCTGAGAGAGGTGGAGCCCCAAGGACTATGGTTCCTGAGGACCTCATGATGTTATTGAACATAATTCTGCTTATTGCTCTCACTGGCACAACATTCCTCATAATCTATGAGTTGTATAAAAACTCTCGGGGGTTCCTAGCCCCTCACTGGACAGTGTCACTGGTACTTAAAATAATAGTGAGTGACTTTTTTCAAGCATCGCTGCTGATTAATGATTCAACCACCAGCCATAGAAAGAAATTAGAGATGTAGATTGTTAGTGAAGTTAGGTTAAAATGTTTTTGTTAATGGCTTTGATGTAGAAAATTTTGGGGAACAATTTAAAGTTTAGAAAGGCACACTTTTGTTAGTTGAGTTAGGGACATATTGAGGTCAAGGAACAAGAAATAAGACAGCCAGATTATTACTAGCTGACATGCCTTTCTTGCTAAAGATGGGTTGGTGACCAAAGGTGATGATTAATTTCTTGTACCCATTTTGCCCTTGGCTTCCTGATATGATTTAATAAAAACTTATTGATGAGTGGATGTTCATTCTGAGGACTTAAAATAGAAATGACTGATTATTTTTATATAAAAAGTTTAGATTTGTGACTCTTTTAAGATTTTTTTATAAAATTATCTTTTGAGATAAATAATAAAATGACTGATCCTTTCTTTGTAACCACAAACAGCCAGTACAAAAGGAACTGGCTGAAATATACTTGGCTTGCTTAAAACTTTGTTAATCAATTATAAAAGAATCATTGCTTTGGGGTGAGGATGTTATGGTGGGAAAATTAATACAAAGGGAAATGTTTAATTACTTGTGGGCTTCTAAGAAAAGCATGTAATTTGTGATCATAATGTGATTTCCTCCCATGGAAAGATTTTGATTTGTTTTGGGAAACTATGTAACTTATGGTTGTGAGGTAACCTTTTCTTGTGTAGGAATTTTTGTCTTAGGAGGTATGGAGGGAAAAATAAAAGAGGTAGAAGAACATCAGGGAAGAAGTAGAAGGGGAGCAACTGGGACGAGAGAGAAGGAAGAGGATGGGGTAGAAGAACAGAACAAAGAAAGAACAGAAGAGGAACAGCAGAAATAGAAAAATTAAATAAAGGATTGAGCTTTGCCCCTCAGATAAGTCCCCGTGTGTACATCTGTCTGGCAGTTTTGCCTACTCCACACCTCCTCTTCAGTACGCAGCCTGCTGAGAGCTGGTTCTCTGGGCAGCCCTCAGTTCCCTGTCACTCATTGTGTAGGGTTGAGACCTGTGGGGCTTTTCCATGTCCACTTTGGCATGTCTACTGCTGTTGTCCATGTTCAGCTCATGTTTGGGCATTCATGTTGGTGAGACTTTACAGATGTACCTTCTGACCTTATAAGGGGGCACAATCTCGGAGCAAAGTCTTTGGTACTCTAGTTCTTAAACTCATTCTTTCCCCTCTTTCACAAAGATTCCCCCAGCCTTAGGTCCAGGGTTTGTGTTGTGGATGTATTCGTTGGGACTGGGCTCCACAACTGTATTGATTGATCATGATTTCGATAATGGTCTCTATCTGTTGCAAAGAGAAATTTTGTTGATGTGGGTAGACACTACACTTATCTGTGAGTATGAGGTCAACTATTTAGAATGTAGTTACGGATTATGCTGATTTATTAAAGAGGTGGTTGTAGGTTTGCCTCCAAGATCCATGACTTCACTATCCGAAGGCAGTTGGTGAGGTTTCCAGCATCAAGAATCATTTCTTGGTTGAGTGGTCCTCAAGTACAATTTGCTTGGTTGCTGCCACAGTATGCATCACGTTTCTGTACCCTTAGGGTTAACATCCTATGCCAGCCATTGCTGTGGTTCACCAGCATCATAGTGAGATAGGACTGTTGGTTGATTTCACTCCTTGGGAAGCTTGCATGGTGTCTTCTGATACCATGAAAAGTATTCCTCAGAAAGGAGGCTTTCAGGTCATTCTAGCCCAGTGGTGTCTTCAGCAATAGGGACTTACCTTCCACCTATTGTGGAGAAGGGGGCACTAAAGGCACTAACAAGTCTGTAATGTTGTGGGAGTCTTTTGGACAACATCGACCAACAATCCAAAAGAGGGCTTCTCATGCCTGGAGTTGAGAATTTTGTTAAATGTTTCTTGCTCTTGGAGAGAACATTGTCAGTAAGATGAGAGAATTTTATAAAAACTTTATATGTATATTTATACACAGACTCACATGTATTATAGATTTTTAGGGTAGGTAAGAGTATGATTATTTATGACTATGGTGATACTTTATTTGTGCTGAAATGTGGTGATATTTTTCTTGTGCTTTAATAAATAAAGCTTGCCTGGAGATCAGAGGGAAAAGGCCAGTCATTATAAGTAAACAAAGAAGTCAAGCAATGGTAGCACACACCCTTAATCCTATCACTTAGCAGGCAGGATCTCTGTGAGTTCAAGGCCACACTGGAAACAGAGCCAGGTGTGGTAGCATACTCCTTAATTCCAACACTATTGTTAACCATGGAGGTCTGGAGGTCTGTACAGACAGACAGAAAGTGACAGAGCTGTGTAGGAAGAGGAAGTGATGTAGCTGGACAGAGAGCAAATCAGATGGCAGAACAGTAAGGCATATAAACATGGGTAGACAGGAAGTAACTTGCATTTGGAAGCTGCAGAGTTGGTGAGGTAAGGGTGGCTGGTGGCTTTCCCTATTTCTCTAATCTCTCTAAGGCTCTCACCCCTATATTTGGCTCCATGTTTTTTATTTAATAAGACCATTTAGAAATTCATCTACATATGACTATTTAGAAATCCTAACTGCTATTTTCTTTCCTTATTCTGTATTTATCTCCCTCCTCCTCCCTAATTAGAGGCCCATTTCCCATTTCCTGATCAGATCAATTGAACCCTGCTATTCTCCTCTCTATTGCCCCACCAACACCCCAGTAGTGGTCCACTGTTACTCTTCAGCTTTCTGTAGTTACTCAAGATATGTACTCACATTTGAAGATTTGGATGTAGGGACCTCTTATGACAGAGAACAGTTGATGTTTAGTTCCATCATTCAAGATGACCTTTTCTAGTTCCATTCAGTTACCTGCAAAGTTCACAATTTTATTTTGCTTTCAGATGACTAGCATTCCATATTTTCATTATGTATTTGTTATTTGAAAGACATTTGACTTGTTTCCATTTCTTGGCTATTGTAGATGATAGACTAGAACATGGATGAGTAAGAATCTATTATGTATGATGTTAAATCATTTCAGTATGCGTCAAGGAGTGGTATATATGGGTCATATGATAGGTTTATTTTCAGCTTTTTGAGAATTCCTGACATTGATTTTAATAGTGTCAGTATCAGTTTTCAGCTCTACTAATAGTGAATAAGGATTCCTTTCCCCCACATCCCTTCCAGCATTTCTTGTCAGTTGTTTTGTTGAGCTTTGTGTTTCTGACTTGTATAAGATGAAATCTCTGACTTGATTTGATTGGCATTTTCCTAATTGCTAGGAATGATGCACATTTTTTGATATATTCCTTAGCCAGTTTTGTTTCTTTTGAGAAATATCTGCTCAGGTCCCAGGTTCATTTTTCAAATGGGTCTTAGTTTACTTATTGGTTTTTATTTCTTCATACATTCTAGATACCAATCCTCTGTCAGATGTATAGATGCCAAGTATTCTCTCCATTCTGTGAGCTTTCTCTTCACTTGGTTGATGGTCTCTTAGCTGTGCAGAAGCATTTTAGTTTTAAAAAGTCCCATGTATCGATTGTTGACCTAAAGTCCTTTCCTACACCTGTATCTTGTAGGGCACTGTCTATGTTTTCTTCTAGCAGTTTCAGTGGTTCAGACTTTATATTTAGGTCTTTGATCCATCTGGAGTTATTTTTGTGCAAGGTGATAAATACAGCTCTGGTTTAATTCTTCTCTGCATGTGGACATCCACTTCCCTCCATACCAACTGTTAAAAGATGCTTTCTTTTCTACGGTGTATGTTTTGAGCATCTTCATCAAAATATTTAGTGGTTAATGTTATGTGTGCTCATGTTTGGGCCTTCTGTTTTGTTCTACTGGTCACCTTAGCTGTTTTGCACCAGGACCATGTTTTTGTTATTTGTTATTATGGCAAATGTACCATGTTGTTTTTGTTACTATGGCTATGTGATATATCTTAAGACACTGAATGGTAAGTATTCCCTCCAGCATTGTAGTTTTTGCTCAGGACTGTTTTGGCTATCAGGGTCTTGGATGGTTCCCAATGAATTTTAAGGTAGTTTTTTTTTTAATTTGTATTAATTGGGATTGCATTTAATCTACTGATAGTAACTTTTGGTAGAATAGTCATTTTCACAGTATTAATTCTACCATTAATGAGCCTGGAATGACTTTCTGTTTTCTAGGGTCTTTCTTTGTCTCTCTAATCAGAGGTTTAAACCTTTCATTGTGCAGATCCTTCCCATCCTTGGTTTATTCTTAGATATTTTATTTTCTTTGAGGCTATTGTGAATGGGAGTGTGTCCATAATCTTTTTGTCTATATGGTTTTTGTGTGTGTGTGTGGTTGTTAGAAAAGCTATTTATTTGAGCAAGTTGATTCTGTGACCTGCCACATTGCTGAATTTATCATTTCTAGAAGTTTTGGGGATCTCTAATGTATAGTATTGTGTCATCTGCAAATAGGGATAGTTTGAATTCTTTTTTCCCTACTTGTATCCTTTAATTTCCTTTCGCTTTGTTGCTCTAGCTAGTACTTTGAGACTAACATTGGAAAATGAGTGGAAATAATGGACGCCTCTATCTTGTCCAGGCTTTAGCAGGATTGCTTCAAGCTTTTCTCCATTTGGGATAATGTTGACTGTGGGTTTCTAATATATAGCTCCTATTATGTTCAGTTATGCTCTCTTTAGACCTACATTCTCTAGGACTTTTATCATGAGGGCATGTTGGATTTTGCTAAAGATTTTCTTCTGTGTCTATTGAGATTTTTTTCTTTAGGTCGATTTATGTGGTTTATTATATCTATTACTTGAATATGTTGAACTATTCCTGCATTTCTTCTACAATGCCAACCTAGTCATGGTGGATAGATAATCTTCTTGATGTATGTCTGCATTCTGTTTGCAAGTGTTTTATTGGGGACTGGCGAATCTACATTTATCATGGATATTGGATTGTAGTTTTCCTTTTTAATTGTATCTTGACCTGGTTTGGGTTGAGAGTGATCCTTGCTTCATAGAAAGTGTTTGAGAAGGATCCTTCTGTAGGCTTCTTCTCCTTAAGTTCATCGAGCTATTTCTTTGTGTCTTTTTAACTCTGAATTCTTTGATGATGTTTATGACAGCTCTTTTATATTCTGCATGCTGGAGTTCATCTAAGTAATTTTCATTGACAAACACTGTTATGGGACTGGTAGGTTTTGCCGAGAAGATATTGACTTGATCCTTTATATTGTTTGAAATTTTGCCATGAGACCTGGGTATGTGGACTTCTTTTGTTAGTTCTAAGTCTGATATAGACAGAGCATGTTGAGACAGAAAAGAGGATGTATAAGCAGGTTGGGCCTAGAGGTTGGAAATAGTTTGAAAGGAATGAAGTCAGGTAGAAAGAGTAGACTTGGGTAGTATACAGGATGTGCCTCCTGGTCGAAGCCTGGGCTGTGGGGGTAGAACTGGCTGGATAGAGAGTTTGGATGTGGCATGGAAAGGTCTTTTGTGATTGAGAGTGACAAGTGTGGATCTTGGCAGAAGCCTAGAGATTGGATGCAGTGTGGGCAAGGGTGGCCAAAGTAGGCTCAGTCACTAAATGCAGAACCCAGGCTAGAGCTGGTAAGTTGGAGATGGTATGTAGGACAGGGCTAGATCCCTTCTAACAAAATAAAAAAAAAATAAAAAATAAAAAATAACAAAAATTATCACATCAAAGTTTGGGCAGGGCATTTCATTTTTAACCACATGTATGTGTGTCTGTGTTGGGGTATGTACACATGGCTGCAGTTGCTCATAGAGAGGCCAGAGGCATCAAGTTCCCTGAAGCTGGAGTTACAGACAGTTATGAACTTCCTGGTATGGGTACTGGGAATCAAATTTGAGTCATCTTCAAGAGCAGTATGTGCCCTTAACCACTGAGCCATCTCACCAGCCGCCAAATCCACAGGAGCATGATGCAATCTCGTATAATCCAGTTCTAACCTGCCCAGAAATAAAGCATCCCTTCATCCAGTGTTATCCACGCCACATATGCTATTGGCCTGCCAGTCACTTGGTGAGCCTTGCAGGTTTTGGGGTCCACTATCATGGAACTGCCCTGCTTGTTTTTAAGTAAAAATTATGATTATGGTGATTTGACTGAGAATGAGAGAATGGCCCCCATAGTTTCATGTATTTGAACACTTGGTCCCCAGCTGGTGGAACTGGGGAAGGATTAGGAGGTGTGGCCTTGTGGGAGGCAGTGTGTCACCGGAGGCAGGCTTGGGGGATTCAAAAGACTTACACGATTCTCAACGTCTCTCTCCCTCTCTCTGCTCCATCTGAAGATGTAAGTTCTCAGTTACTGCTTGAGTGCCAACCCCGCCTCCCCCGCTGCCGTGCTCCCCACCGTCCCCGCCTCCCCCGCTGCCGTGCTCCCCACCGCCCCCGCCTCCCCCCGCTGCCGTGCTCCCCACCGCCCCCGCCCCCCCCCCGCTGCCGTGCTCCCCACCGCCCCCGCCTCCCCCGCTGCCGTGCTCCCCACCGCCCCCGCCTCCCCTGCTGCCGTGCTCCCCACCATGCCCGCCTCCCCTGCTGCCGTGCTCCCCGCCATGGTGGCCATGGACTCTAGTGCTCTGAAACTGTAGATCCCAATTAAATACATTCTTTTGGTTTGAAAAAAAAATTCTTCATGCATTATATTCTGATCAGTTTTCCCTTTCCCAACTCCTCCCAGATCCTCCCCTTCTCCCCACCCACCCAACTTCATGCCTTTTCTTTCACACTCTCTCTTTAGGAAAAAAAATAGGCAAACAAAAAACAAACCAAACTTTAAAAATAAAAATCACACACACACACACACACACACACACACACACACACACACACACACACATCCACAAAAATCAGAAACTGTAATATGCAAACAAAAGACCAGTAAAATAAAAATGCCCAAACAAAGCTTTGTAAGACAAAAACATTTCCAAAAAAATACCATCCAGTTCATTCTGTGTTAGCCAACTGCTGCTGAGTATGGGGTCTACCCTTAAGTGTAAGGCTCCATTGGAGAAAACTAAGTTTTTCCTTGGCAAGCAGATATCAATTGCAGATAACTTCTTGGCTATTTCCCTCTCAGCCCTGGGACCCCCATCTCTTGTGCCTGTGCAGGTCCTATGCATGCTGCTGTGGTCTCTGTGAGTTTATATGTGCATCAGTCCTGTTGCATCAAGAACATACTGTTCCCTTGGTGTCATCCATCCCCTCTGGCTCTCGCAATCTTTTTGCATCCTCATTCTCAAAGCTTTCTGATCTCTGAGGGAAGGGATTTGATTTAAAAATCTTTCACTCTCTACACATTGTTCAGTTGTGAGTCTCTGCGTTAGTTCCAATCTACTGCAAGAGGAAGCTTCTCTGGTGATGGCTGAGCAAGACACCAATCTAGGCACCAATTTATGGTTATAAAAATGGCATTAGGAGTCATGTTATTTCTGTCTCTTTAGCAGAACAATAGTATTTGGTTTTTCCGTGGGCCTATGGCCTATCCCATCTCAGGCCATTGACCACAAGAGCGGTATCAAGCATGAGTTTCATCTCATACAGGGACCTTAAATTCAACCAGAGATTAGTGGGTTACTTCTACAATGTTTGCGCCACTATTGCATCAGCATGTCTTAGAGGCAGGTCACCATTGTAGACCACAGGATTTGTAGCCAGGTTATTGTTTACCTCTCTCCTCTGGTGGCATCTAGAGCACCTTCCAGTACCATGAACACTATTAAGTGGGGATGAAGGCTCTGATTAGGCACCAGCTTAATTTCTCCATGTTCAATGAGATATTTAAGTGTTTATCAACAGGGCCTTACCACCAGTTTGTGCAGAGCAACCAATAGCCTTTTCTAGAGCCTGAGACATTTGGGTGTTTCCATGAGATACCTTTGCCTGGTGACTCAACTAGATGTAACCCATTTCTGGCACTGGAGGTTTCATTGGGTGGCAAAAGATGTCTAGTTGGTAGGTGGGACATTGTCACCTCCATTGTTTGGTGACTTCATTTAGATTTCTTTCATATGTGTATATATTTGAAGAAGATTCTACAGTAATAAATTTCTATATGATCCCTCAATTGGCCATTAGTGTTAATTGTCCCTCCCAGGACTCCCTCCCTCACCTGTTTCTTCTATCCCTCCTTATTTTATTCTCCTGCACCAGCCTCCACCCCCTCATCTCTCTATAACTAGGCATTTTATTTCCCGTTCCTTGGAAGATCCTCCCCTCCTTACTAGTCCCTTACTCAATACCTAATCTCTGTGGTTATATGGATTGTAGCACACCTATTGAGGATGAAAAGCTAACATCCACATATAAGAGGGAAAATGCAATATTTGTCTTAGGGGGTCTGAGTTACCTTACTCAGGATGATTTTTTTTCTAGCTCCATCCATTTACCTGCAAATTTCATTTTTCATAAAATTTAATTTTACATATACAAATCATATCATCTTCAAAAAAAGATACTTTGACTTCATTCTTTGCAGTATTCATCTCGATCTCCTTCAGTTGTTTTTTTGCTCTTGCTAAGACTTCAAGTACTATATTGAATAGATATGGAAAGAGTAGACAACCTTGTCATATTCCTGATTTCGTGGAAATGCTTCCAGTTTCTCCATATCTAGGTTGATGTTGGCTGTGGGATTGCTGCAAATTGCTTTAGTTATGTTGATGTACGTGGCTTGTATCTCTAGTCCCTCCAGGACTTTTATTATAAAGTTATGTTGGATTTTGTCAAAGGCCTTTTCTACATCTAATGAGATAATCATGTGAGTTTTAATTTTTAGTCTGTTTATATGGTGGATTATGTTTATCCATTTATGTATGCTGAACTGTCCCTGCTTCTCTGGAATGAAGCCTGTTTAGTTATGGTGGATAATCTTTTTTATGTGTTCCTGGATTTGCTTTGCAATTATTTTATTGAGAATTTCTACATCTATGCTTATAAGGGGTATTTGTAATTTTTTGTTGGGCTTTTGTGTGGTTTAGGTATTAGGGTACTTGTGGTCTCATAAAAATAATTAGTAAATGTTTCTTCAGTTTCTACATTATGAAATAAATAGAGGAGTACTGGTGTTAATTGTTTTTTGAAGGTCTGATAGAATTTTGCACTGAATCTATCTGGCCTGGGGTTTTGAGGGGGTTGGGAGATTTTCAATAACTGTTTCTATTTCATTAGGGGTTAGTGCTCTGTTTAAATTGCCTACATGATACTGATTTAAATTTGTAAACTGCATATATCAAAAAATCCATCTATTACTTTACCAGTTTGCTGGAGTATAGACTTTTAGAGTATGTCCTTATGATTCTCTGGATTTCCTCACTGTCTGTTGTGATATTCCCCTTTTTAACCTCTGATTTTATTAATTTGGATCTTCTCTCTCCTTCTTTTAGTTAATATAGCTAATGACTTATCAATCTTATTGATGTATTTAAAGAAACAACTTGTTTCATTGATTTTTTTATAGTTTGTTTCTATTTTGTTGAATTCAGCCCTGAGTTTTATTATTTCTTGACATCTACTCTTTTGGGGTACAATTTCTTCTTTTTGTTCTAGAGATTTCAGATGCGCCATTAAGTTGCTAATATGAGATCTCTCTCTCTCTCTCTCTCTCTCTCTCTCTCTCTCTCTCTCTCTCTCTCTCTCTCTCTCCTCTCTCTCTCTCTCAATATAGACACTTGGTGCTATGAACTTGCTTCTTAGAACTGCCTTCATTGCGTCCCATAGATTCGGATATGTTGTACTTTCATTTTTATTAACTTCCTTCCTATTTTCTATCTTTGCTCATTTTTCATTCAGTAGTGAGTTGATCAGTTTGTATACTTTTTGTTGTTTCTGTTGTTGTTGATATTCAGCTTTAATCCATGGTGGTCAGCGTGAATGCAGGGTGTTTTTCAGTCTTTGTATATATGTTGAGACTTGCTTTGTGTCCAAGTACATGATCATTTTTAGAGACTGTTGCATGAGTTGCTGAGAAGGAAGTATATTCTGTGTTTTGGTGAAATGTTCTATAAATGTCTACTAGGTCCATTTGATTTATGATGTCATTAACTTCAGAATTTATCTATTTTTTGTCTGAATGATCTGTCTATTGGTGAGAGTGGTGTATTGAAGTCACCCTTTATCTCTGTGTGAGGGTCAATATGTGATTGATTTTAGGCATAGTAGTGTTTCATTTATGAACTCAGGTACTCTTGTGTTTGATGCATAAATATTTAGAATTGAAATAAATGCCTTCTCAGCTGATTTTATTATCTGATAAGTATGTAGTATACTTCCCAACTCTTCTGATTAGTTTTGGTTTGAAATCTATTTTGTCAGATATTAAAATGGCTATACCTATTTGTTTTGGGTCCATTTGCTTGGAATACCATTTTCCATCCCTTTATCTTGAGGTGATGTGTATCACTGATGGTAAGTTATGTTTCTTGCATGCAGTAGAAGGTGGATACTGTTTTCTAATCTATTCTGTTGGTCTTTGTATTTTTGTTGAGAAATTGATACCACTAATATTGAGAGTTATCAATAAGGGGTGTTTACTGTTCCTGTTCTTTTGTTCTTATGGTGTAGGCTTTTTCCTCCTGTTTATATCATATACACATGTGTGTGTGTGTGTATGCATATGCTGTGTTTTCTTAGGTGTGGCTAACCACTTCAGCATGAATATTTCCTTCTAGTGTCTTCTGTAGAACTAGATTAGATACTGCTAAAATTTGGTTTTATCAGGGCATGTTTTTCTTTCTCTATTGGTTGTAATTGACTGTTTTTCTTGGTTTATAGTCTGAGCTGGCATCTGTAGTCTCTCAGATTTGTGGAACATGAATTTGTAGAACATCCATCCAGATCCTTTTGGCTTCCAGGATCTCCATTGAGAAGTCAGGTTTTATTCTAAAGGGGGTGCCTTTATATGTTACTTTATCTTTTTCCCTTGCAGCTTTTAATATTCTTTCTTTGTTCTATGAACATAGAGTTTTAATTATTATGTGACTTGGGGAATTTCTTTTCTGGTCCAGTATATTTGGTGTTCTGTATGTTCCTTGTACCTTGATAGGTAAGCATCTCTTTCTTTAGGTTGGAGAAGATTTCTTCTATAATTTTGTTGAAAACATTTTCTGTGCCTTTGACCTGGGTTTCTTCTCCTGCTTCTATTCCTTTCATTTGTAGATTTGGTCTTTTCATAGTGGCACAGATTTCCTGGATATAGAGATAGAGATAGAGATATTTAACTTTGATTGAGGTATTAATTTTTTCTGCCTTGTATTCAGTGGCTGAAATTTTTTCTTCCATCCCTTATACTCTATGAATTTTTGATTGACTTCCTAAATTTTTCATTTTCAGTTTGGGCTTTCTTTAGAAATGATTCTATTTTGTTTCATTCCACTGTTTGTGTTCTCATAGACTTCATTAAGAGGTTTATTTATATCCTCTTTAATGTCCTTAAATATATTCACAATTGCTATTTTGGAGTCCTTGTCTTGTGTTTCAGCTATATTGCATTTCTCAGGGCCTACTGTAGTAGTATTACTGGATTCTGGTAGAGGCAAATTGTCTTGGCTGTTAATGTTCATGTTTTTGTGTTGGTCTCTAGGCATCTGACTTAGGATGACTAAGGTTATTCTAGGTGTTGTTGTCTGGTCTTGTGTTTGTTGGGTGGCTGTTCCATTCCTGGATCTTAGGAAAGTGTTGTGGCTCTGTTCCCTAGTAGAGAGTGCTTCTGCATGTCAATGGGTTGCAGAAAGGAATAGAGATGGGCTAGGAGAAAAGGCTAAGAGAGGCTGTAGAGAGAGCTAGGGGGATCTTGTCCACACTATGAGATAGGGTCCTCAGGGACTTGGAGGTATGATGAGGGGTTTGTGGAGGTAGGTTGCAGTAAGACATGTCTGGAGATAGAGGATGGAAATGCTGGGGGGACTCTGGGTCTGTACCAATAGTTGGAGTCTCCAGTAAATGGAGATGAAGTGGGAGGAGGGACACCTGTAAGGTTATTACAGGGTGAAAGTAAGAATGGAAAGATTATAATGGAGGACAAGAAGGGTAGTGAAAATCACTTACCTGAGTCCAGCTAAGTGTGGGCACATTGGGGTACCAATCAGACAGTGTTTCTACATATCAGTAACTGACAAAAAGGAACAGGAATGGGCTAGAAGGGAGAGCTCAGAGGGTCTACCAGGGAATGGGAACAATTTCTTTTAAGAGTTGCTTGTTCATGGTGTCTTATCTCATTCATTAAAAAATAAATAATGCAGAAGTTGGTATTGGGGCTATTGCTGTGACGGGCCTGACCATGCTGGGGTTTTGTTGTTGTTTATTATTTATTTATTTATTTATTCATTTATTTATTTATGAAAAACATTGAGACTTTGTGCTGGGAAAGCATTTGAATGCTGTAACAGGGCTTCATGAGCCATTCTCACAGGACCACAGAAGACAATAGCGCTGAGAGCATTGTGGACTATGAAGGCCCCGCTCAAGATGTCTCAAAGGGGAACAGTGTTTACTACCTTCAGCCTATGTGCTAAGACTATGCCTGAGGCAAAGTCGAAAAATATGAACTAATTTCTTTGGCAGAGGAGATTTCAAGACAGCCTCACATCGATTCTCCCATGTCATCATTAGCAACCACTCTTACGCAGCTCTGCAATGTCAAAGAACAAATGAGACAAAAAGAAATACAAATTGTGTGGTTTGGGGAGAAAAATGGCACCAGGAAACTCAGTGTTGTAGCCAAAGCCTGGGCTGAAAGCGATCGTATTAAAGAAAGGCCTGATCCAAAAATGGAGTAATGGGAAGGATACCCTCAGGGCAAGACACCACCTACTAAACTTCCAACTTGTAAACAGAAGGGCCTGAAGAATTTTCTGTTCCTAAAGAGCAATAAGAGATCCATAAAAAATATCTCCCAAGAAAAGCTGCAGACAGGGAGCGGAATCAGCCCAAGGGGTGGAGGGAGAAGCGTGCAGCAAGCAAAGGCGGAAGGTCACTGGAGCTCTCTGAGTCCATTGACACCACCCATAGTGATGCGGGACATAGCATTTGCCCTGCTGGGGTTCAGTCTTGCTTTGTTCCAGTATTTCCTCGTGACGCCCCAATTCCTCCCTTTTGGAACAGTAACATATTCTGTGCCTTTGTATGCTGAAAGCACATAATTTACTTTATTTTAAAGGACATTACAATGAAGAAATTGCCTTGGGTCTTGGGAGAGAGTTTGGGCTTTGGACTTTTTTAAACTGTTGAGACTGTGAAAGATTATTATTGTGGGAATTATTAGGGCAACTCCATGTAGTTAAAAGGGAGGTTTATTTAAAAGTAGGAGATTTGACCTTGTTGGAGGCAGTGTGTCACTGGGGTTGGGCTTTGAAGTGTCAACACACTCCCAGTCCCCACCCCTGCTTTCTCTTTCTATCCCTGACTCATGGTTGTTTTCTAAGTTGTAAGTACCTTGACTGCTGTCTTGCAGCCAAGCTTACTACCGTGACGGTCAGGCAAAAGGAGCCATAGTCTGTTTCTTTTTTTTTTTTTTTTTTTTTTTGGTGTTTTTTGTTTTTTGTTTTTCGAGACAGGGTTTCTCTGTGTAGCTTTGTGCCTTTCCTGGAACTCACTTGGTAGCCCAGGCTGGCCTCGAACTCCCAGAGATCCACCTGGCTCTGCCTCCCGAGTGCTGGGATTAAAAGCGTGCGCCACCACCGCCCGGCGTCTGTTTCTTTTAAACAAGGTTTAGAAAAATAATTGACTTAATAAGGAAAACTAAAGTCATATCCAGAAGCTGTATTTGTAGGATCCACATTTTCAAATATCTGCTGGAGGATCAGCCTACAACATATCCTCTTACCATAGAAATGGGTCAACACTACAAGTCAGGATTTTGTCATCATTGTGGTTTGTTTTAATGTCAACCTGCCTCTAATTAGAATCACCTGAGTGAGGAGCCTCACCTGCAGTATTGTCCTGATTACTTGAATGGATGATGGCAGACCCACCTCTCTTTTGGGCAGCCCCTGTGGTAGCAGTCCAGATGAACAGTATGCTGAAGGAGGCTGGCCTTTTGAACAACTGGCCTTCCAGCTTATGGCCAAGTTGATTTACTCTCTTGTTGCAGCTGCTGATCCCTGTGCTGACATCCAAACCAGTGTTTCCAGGTTTCATTCTTGGACTAAGGACCAGAGGCCCCCTAAGAGTCTTTCAAACTTGTGGGGACAAATTGAGACTGCTCAGGCACCCAGCCTCATAGACCAAGTGCCTACCTGGGTTTTCAGCCTTTGGGTTGTAATTCAGCTGTGGTTACTTTAGTAGAAACTGAAAATAAATTCTTTAATATATTCATCCCATTGGTTCTGCCCCTTCATAGAACCCTGACTAACACACCCCTATACGTCACACATGGTAAAAACTGACTTCCCCCTCTATCAGCAGCTGTCAAATACAATAGCTCCTCAGTTAAGGTGGGGGCACCAAGCCATACTGTGACTTTGTCTAGCTTGAGCTTGTATAACTCTTGTGCATGCTATCATAATTGATGTGAGTTCATATGCTCACCTACTCTGTTATGTCTAGAAAACACTATTTCCTTGAAATCCCTTACTACCTCTGGATCTTACTATCTTTTTGCTTCCTCTCTTGCATGGATCCCTGAGCCTTGGCTATCATATTTAGAACTGAGTACACTGAAGTCTTTTATTTAGTTGTAGGTTTCTCTGTTAATTGTCATCTACTGCCAAAAGAAACTTACCTATCTGATAAGGGCTGAATGATGAAGTGATTTATAGGTATAACAATATGTCACGAGGATTCATTTTGTTGCCTTGTCCATTACCAGAATAATAGCAGTAGGGTTTCCCATGGGGACCATGATCTATCTAACCTCAGGAGCCTAATTTCATTAACAGTGTGAGGTATGGATTCTACCTCATGGAGTGAGCCTTAAAACCAGTCAAAAATGGTTGGTTGCTCAATGACATTTATGCCACTAATGTGCCAGTCAGCCTACCTTGTCAGGCCAGTCATTATTATTGATTTTGGAGGGTTCAGAACTGGGTGATACTGATGATTACTTTTCTTCTCTGGTAGTGTGCATAGCACCTTCAGCACTATGAATGCTAGCCAGTAGGAATAAAACTTCCAGCTGAATACTACTTAGATTTCTTCATGTCTTATGATGCGAGTATGTGGTATCTTCAGCAATAGGGCCTTACCATCGAATTCTAGAGGATAATCAATAGCATTAGCCCTAGCCTGTAGTGTTTAGGGGCATCTATGAGACACCAATGACTCAGAACTCAAAAAGAGATAGCCCATTCTTGGTACTAGAGTTTTTATTTGGTATCATGTGGTATCTAGTCGGAATATTGCCCCCCCCCCCATTATACAGCAATTCCATTTAAACTCTTTTTATATGTATATATTTTAGGATTCTTCTGTAGTAGTAATCATCTACATGGCTTTTCCAAAATGTCTTAGTTTTGCAATTTGGGTTATGGCAACACACCACCAGCAACTTGTCCGCTTATTTTTTATCGACCTGGCATGTAAGGGGCATGGAACTAAACAGAGGCAGCAGGAAAAGCGGGGGTCCTGTTTCAACACTCAAGAATAAATAGGCATCAAGACTGGTCAGTAATTTCCAGAGTGTAATGTTATATGTTTGTACTAGAGCCAGAGTTACATAGACATTGAAGTCATATTTGAGTATCAGATGTTGAATTTCTCCCAAAAGGAGCTTTGCGTATCTTTTAAGCATCTGAGATGAAGGAAAACATGAGTTAGCATAGCAGAAGAATTACTGATGTTCCAAAAGCAAAACCAGTTAACATGGCCATGCGAAATCTCTGTTCTCTTTTATTCAGATTATTTGCACAATATGTGATATACAATTTATTATGTGTGAACTATCTATGCATGAGAAGAAAAAATCATTTAAAAGTAGTTAGTTAGAGTAACAGACAACACAGCTCCAAGTCTGTGTTCTACATTAAGAATAATGGAGGGCCAATTACCATGTTTTAAGATTTAAAAACATCCTTGCCTGCTAGGCAGTGGTGGCAAATATTTTTAATCCCAGCACTCGGGAGGCAGAGGCAGATGGCTCTTTGTGAGTCCTTTCCTAGACAGCTAGGGCTACACAGAGAAACCCTGTCTTGAAAAAACAAAAAAAATAAACAAAAAAAAAAGTGATTCTGTTGAATAAAACCATGAAATTGTAAGTACAGTCATGGAAGCCAGAGATATGAATGTCAGAAATATACACCAAACCACTTTAATTTTGCCTCAAAACATCTTTTCTTTCCCCCATGCATCCTATGTATGTGCCAATGCTTGCTATTTAGTATTTCTAAGTTTACCTAGAACCTGAAAATGCCAAAAGTAGCCATTCTAGCCTTGAAAAATGCCAGTCACACACTCCTCCCCTAGCATTGACTGCTGAGTGTCTTAGATGCTGTATAGGGATGCCAGCTGATTCAGCAACCATCCAGGGACTTAGCTGACGTACCAACACTATCTCTGGTCAACTCTCCCTTCGTCCAATCTCTGATATAAATCCCCCTACTTTTGCCTCTCTTTTAACACTCTACACATCTCCTTCACTTGCAGCAAAGGATGCTCTACCTCCTATGTAATCAAGGAAAAGAATCGCTTCCCGTATGTGAACTCTCTCAATTTCCTCCCTCCATTGTCAGCAACTTGTCTGCACATGGCTCACCCCTCATACCTCCCTTGTCCCCTGGGGTTTTCTCCCCATCTTGACCTTTGCAATCTCACTCACACAATGCAACTGTACATAGATCTCATTACACGTTCCCCTACATTGTCATGTGACTGTGGGGTGTTCTCAATGAATGCTTTACATTGAATGCTTTTATATTCTTTTAAATTTCCTCTGCGTTTACAGAAGTGGAGGGGATCTATACATTATTGAGTAATTGTCTGAAGTGAGCGTTTCCTTTCTTTGCTTAGCCCTGAAATTCATAATCCTTTCATTGGATGGATTCTAATACTCTGCTAGACGCTTCGATTTAGTTCAGTGATACACTTGCTTTAGCTGTTTTACCTGGAAGCTTGCTTAGGCTCTGAAATGAACTTGCATTTTTTTCTGCTTCTCCCAGTGACAAGCCAAATGGAAGATTCCTGCCAATAAATCTCTTAAACGATATCCTACAGTTGTTTAACCACTCTCCAGAGACAGTCTCCCTATACTGAGGCAGGACCTACATCAAGTAGGTAGGGCTCTCTGAAGGCCACACTAGCCAGCTGTCACCAAATGTTTCCAGGTGGATGTCTCAGCTAACTGACAGTTCCGGTGGGTAGCTGGAATCTCACGGCAAAAGCAATTTACCTTTTCTCTGAGCAATGGACAGACCAAACACCACATGCAGCGGGTTGCATGCTTTTATTCATAAAAAGTAGCATTTTTATGAAAATTGTCAAAATCATTTTTCTTTAGACACATTGGTGGGAATCTTTGGCAGGCACACATACTAATAATTTCCATATTAATTTGGTATTCAGTAGTTTCATTTTATCCCCTAACTCTTTTTACTGCTCAGGTGGCACTATTGTTCTTCTGTTTATATGTCATCTCTCCAGGCCATTTTCCAAGGACAAGGCCATCTCTGTTTAGTCTGAAGTGCTTTTATGCCAATACTGTAGGAAAAGGCCCATTAACGCCTGACCACGATTGGGTGGCTTCTTGCAAGGCTGAACCACACAGACCCAGAACAGCTGAGAAGAAACACCATAGGCACAAGGAAAGGGAAGGCAAGTTTTCAATGCTGAGAATTTTTATTTTTTTGAATTTTTATTTTTTATTTTAGCCAAATCTGTTTTATTGAAGAGAAGGAGAGACTTCTCAATTTCACAAATATTGTTAAAATGCTGCTAAATTTTAGTTTCTTCGTGTATTTCAAAATAAATCTCGGAAAAAATATTTTTAAAGCCCTTTGTTAATAGTGATAATCTAGCTGCCAAGTTTTTTAAAAAAAAGAGAGAGATTGGGGGGAAAAATGTGCTTCAAGGAAGAAGAAAAAAAGGCATCATTTCTCACTTGAGACACTACTATATGGAAAAGAAGCAGGGTCCTGGGCTCTGAAGTCTAAGCTACATTACTGCTCCCCATTAAAATTCAGGTCACGTCCAGGTGTGTTTCTGCAAGCACACTGCCCCGCTTGATCTGATAACTTATCAGTCAGATTCCAAGTAGCACTCCTTTTACATTTAAGAATGTGATAAGGTGTCCTGCCGAGCCATCAGACTAATTTGGTTTTCTGTTTACGCTTTCCAAAGTGCTTTTTGCCAAGGGACTAGGTAGCCCTGGGCAAGCCAATGGGCTCCTGGGCAAGTGCTGGTTTGCCTTAGTCCCGCTGTCCTCCTGGCTTCCTTTGCCAAAAGCAAGCCACTCAGACTCGATGGCCATACACACTTACTCCTTTTTCCCTTTCCCCACAGGAAATTCTCAGAGGGGTTTTACTCAATACCCTGCGATGCTCAAGTGGTCCAGGAGAGATATGGTAATTGCGTGTGAGCTACAGTTCAGGCTTAATGAACATTATGTTTATGAAGAATGTAGCTCTGATTTCTAAAAGCACTTTGGTAAATTATACAAATTAAATATTCATTACTTTGTACTTCATCAGTTCACATTTGGAACACTTTTTCTTCATTATAGTAGCCTGGAGTAAAAGCTTTTAAAAATACCTTTTATTCTGTTATTTTTCAGAAACTTTTTACTTACATTATTAGGACCAAACTGTATCCTCCCCCTCCCCCCATCCCAACATTCAGGGCCTATGACAATCATAATTCCTTTTTAAAATGAAAAAAAGGCAACTAGATGTTTAGTTAACACAAAGAAAGTAACCATGTGTCTGTCTGCGATTCTTATTGCCGTAGTCAGGATAAAAATATGCAAAGCTTTAATTCCGGTTTTCATTCAAAGTTTATTTACCACTCTTACTCCAACAAAAGAAATGTAATTTCATTAGGATTAAACCTCAGAACTAAAGCTAAGACACTTCGGAGTTACAAAGGATGAATGCTGTTCAGGATTAGAATAACCTTAGCATGATTTAGCAGCCATCAGGCTCCAGGTTAAAAATCCTTTAAGCAAAGGTTGCTTCCTACCTACTGAGGTAGGCGATAAATGACAACCTTTCTAGACGTGTGGACATGAAAATAGAAGGGAGAACTATGATGGGGTTGTTCATTTTTCACCCTCAAATACTCTAGTCAGCTAAAAGAGCACTTCCCGGACATATTCGGCAAGCTGACAGTGAAGACGCGCTGGTAGGTAGGGATCAGCCACACTGCCAACGGCTGGCATAGAAGGGGACCTGAGGACCAGAGACATGCCCTCAAGTTTAAAACGGCTGGATTTTCTTTTTCTTTTTTAACCTGAAACCTAAACAAATGGCAATTAATGATCAGGTTTTACTAAGAGATGCGTGGGAGAGAAGTGAATTCTAAAACCGACTTTAAAACGTTACAGATAAAATTATCTCAAGTAAACGTCGGTTTAGAGAGCGCTGAACTGGGCAACAGAAGAGATGAGAGGGAACTCTGGTTGCATCTTACAATTATATTTTAAAATTGTGTGTGTGTATGTGTGTGTGTGTGTGTGTGTGTGTGTGTGTGTGTGTGTGTGTGTGTTTGTAAAGATGGAGGTCAGAGGACAACTTGAAAGCTCCCAAGAATTGAACTTGGGTTTTCAGGCTTGGTAGCAGGTATTTTTTACCATCGAGCTAACATTTTTTTCTTTTTCTTTTAGTCTTTGTAGCATCCTTTAATCTCCTTAAACACCAATGATCTAATCTAGCAAATGACAATAATCACTTCCTGTATACTCACACCTATATACCTTTCTGTGCCCTGACATCTTACTTCCTCTCTCTGCCCACCTACATCACTTCCTCTTTCCACCCAGCTCTATCACTTCCTGTCTGTCTGTACAGACCCCCAGACCTCTATGCTTAACTAGTGCTGGGATTAAAGGTGTGTGCTATCATGCCTGGCTCTGTTCCCAGTATAGCCTTGAACTCACAGAGATCCCGATGAATCTCTGCCTCTGGAATGCTAGGATTAAAGGCATGTGCGACCACTGCCTGACCTCTATGTTTAATATAGTGGCTGGCTTTGTCCTCTGATCTGCAGGCCAGCTTTATTTGTTAGAGCACAAATAAAATATCATCACAATCAACTCAACAGCCCACGCTCCATTCCCTTCCCCAGAGGTTGGCAGGTGAGACTGAAAATCCCAAACCTTTAACATATCGCTGCCTTTGGGGAACCAGCCCCCTTTCAGCTACTAGGGACCCCATCTACTAGACACCCCACTAGTAAACAAAGACATTTCTTCCCTTCCAAGATTCCAAGGGTTTTAGAAACTATGTAGCAAGGAATGAGGACAAAAGACTGGTGTCTATTTTACAAAGTCACTAACATGTCAAAGGAGAACATGTGAGAGAACTTAGGAAGCCCAGAAAGGAGGAGGACTGCCCCAAGTTCAAGGCCAGCCCAGCTAACACTGAGAAATTCCATCTCAGGAAAGTTCTTTATAAAGAGGAAGGTGTGTGTGTGTGTGTGTGTGTGTGTGTGTGTGTGAGAGAGAGAGAGAGAGAGAGAGAGAGAGAGAGAGAGAGAGAGAGAGAGAGAGAGAGAGAATGAAAGGAAGAAAGAAGGGAATGAAGAAATGAAGGAAAGGGAAAGAAAAAGAATAAATGCACATTTCACAATCACTTCATTTGAAGGAGAATGGTAATGGAGAAAAGTCAGATAATGGGAAAATTGGAAGTCAGTATAATAGGATAACTGGGTTTTTTCCTAAAAGATAAGAATGACAGGATCTGATAAATATTAGGACTGATGCAGTGTCGAGAGATAAGGAGATCTTAAATTCACTGCTAATCTACATTCAGTCATGACATTAATCCCTGAAAAAAAAATCTATTGAATAAGATTCTTTAGAAAAATCACAGAATCTTGATCTCTAGCGGTCTTGGTCAGTGCTCTATTGTTGTAAAGAGACACCATGACCATGGAAACTCTTATAAAAGAAAGCATTTAATTGGGGCTAGCTTATAGGTTCAGAGGTTTTGTCCTTTGTCATCATGGTGGGGAGCATGGCAGCACACAGACAGACATGGTTGTGGAGAAGTTGAGAGTTCTACATCTGGATTCACAGGCAGCAGGAAGAAGAGACTGACAGGAAGGGGCTGACTTGGACCTTTGAAACCTCAAAGCCCACCCCCAGTGACACACTTCCTCCAGGAAGCTAAACCTTCTAATCTTTTCAAATAGTGCCATTCCCTAAGCATCTAAATATATGAACCTATGGGTATTGTTCTTATTCAAATCATCACACTAGCTATCCCAAGGGATTTGACTAGCCATCTACCTTTTGAGTGTCCTCACCAGCATCCCAACCCACTGGATATCTGGCTTTGCCTAAACATCCCTGGGATGAGATACTCTATGCTTCTTAAAGCAACATATGCCACACTCAGCACACTTTGTGAGAAAAGTCTGTCTGCTTCACTGAAACAGACTTCAAAAGTTTCTTCCTCTTGGGCCATTTCTAACTCCTTTAGATTTTCAGGCTAGTGCCTACCTGGTCTCCTGAGTTCTATATTATCTCATTACTCATATTGAGCAAATGTTTACACAGACATGTCCCCTTTTATTTTCAGAGTGGTACCAGAGGTCCTTCCGCTAAGCTCCGGGGTTCTGAAACAAGCACACACTTCATATTACGGTTCAGATAGGAACGGTCCCCAGAGTCTCAAACGCTAACAGCTGGTTTCCCAGGGCAGCAGTGTTCAAGGGTCTGCTTCCTAGCAGTGTCTGGATCAGGAGGGCTCTGACCTCATCTGTGGACTAACCCGTTAATAGGTTTTCTGCACCCCTCACTCCACCCCACCCCCACCATAATAAAGTTTCTCCGCCGACGCAATAAGCCAGATCAAGCCAAAATGAAAAAGTATAACTGCAAATACATTTGAACAATGCAACTCCTGAGCAGGTCCTCAGGTCCCATAAATGGGGGCCAGAGGCGTTGCACCCCCAAACAGAAGCAGGGAGATGTTATGGGTGATAGGCAAGGAGTGATAACATGTCTGCCACAAAGCTGGGTTTGTGCCCAAGTGTGGCCAAACACGGAGTGCTCAGGTGGGGACTTGGGCAGCTGGCAAATTCAGGGGAGGAACCCACAGGAGCCACCAGGAATGAGGAACTGGGTTGTTTTTTGTTTTTTGTTTTTGGCACCTTTCCTTTGTTCTGAGACTCTCTGAGCAGGCAGGATTTGGAGAGAGAGGGAGACACAAGAATGGCACTTCCCAGATCATACAGGGGTGAGCTGGAGGTTCCAGCCAAACACCCATGTGCGGATTCATAAGTAGATGGCAGCATTACTGCAAAGGTGGTAGAGACTTTAGTTGGGAAGAAATGGATCTCTGGACTCTGGAGTGTTTTCTCTGTGTGTGTGTGTATCTCTCTCCGTCTGTCTGTGTCTCTGTCTCTGTCTGTGTCTCTGTCTCTCTCTCTCTCTTTCTCTCTCTCTCTCTCTCTCTCTCTCTCTCTCTCTCTCTCTCTCTCACACACACACACACACACACACACACACACACACTTTTTCCCCACACATATATGTTTATAAAATGGTCCACTTCCGTGTGGCCTTTTCAAGCATCCTTAGTGTTAGTTAGCTCTTCTCCCTGCCCTGTCTCTGCCCTATGCACTCACATTCCTCAGCACTTCAGCTTCCCAGTTACCAGTCAGAGCGAGGATCACTAGAGCATGAGCCTCTGTGTGCTCTAACAAAGAGACAGAGGTTCAGTGATGACCCACACGTTTCTGGACTATCAGTGTGGACAATCTGAGAGTTAAAAATCTGTGGGGGAATGGTCATAGAGGGACTTTTTTTGATGTTTCCTTCTATGAATGCTTCCAGGTAATGACAATGAATGTCAGACAAAGATTCTGCCATGGAAAAGGGGAAATTAAACTATAATTATCATCATCATAATCAGGATAATGATGATAATTGTGTTTGTGTGTGTGTGCGCGCGCGCGCATGCTTGCTTGGTGTGGGGGTTGGCATACATGTGTACGCGCATGAAGGACAGAGGACAACCTCAGGTGTCATCAGTGTTCAGGAATGTCGCCAACCCTGGGATCTCCCACTGACCCGGAGCTTACCAATTAGGCTGGGGTAGCTAGCCAATAATCCCAGGGATCCTTCCTTCCCGACCTCAGCACTGGGATTACAGGGGCACAGCACCACATCCGGCATTGTCTGCTGGGTTCTGGGGATCTTTACTGAATGAGCCATCTGGTCAGCCTGAAAATCAGTTTTAAAACACACAGAAGAGAGCGCTCTGTTTTTCATAGGAGGTGGGGACGAGACCCAACTCCAGACCCTCTTGTCATTGTGTCCTACATAAAGGTGAGGATGTTCTCTTGGGCTGAACTGGGAAATAGATAAAGTTCAAATTCTGGCTTCCAGGCCCCGCATAAGACCAACGCCCAATCATAAGACAATAACACACTTCCCTTCTCCCACGTATCACTAGTGCATCGCCAAGGAGCTGCTTGCCGCAGCTCTTTATAACACAGTATTTCGCGTCCTTTCTTCAACAACAACAACAAAAAAAAAAAAAGAAAGAAAGAAAAGAAAAGAAAACCAAAGGGCAGAGGAAAACTCCTTGAAGAGAATGAACAATTATGAGAACCAATCAGACATGGAAGAAACATTAGGAGGGTCAGACAGACAATTCCAAAGCAGTAACTGACATGCTGAGGGTTTGAATGGAAACGTGGACAACATGAAAGAACAGATGGATCATAGAGGCAGAATGGTGAGGATCCTAGAGGAAAACTCCAAACAGAAATGCTTGGTATCTACAGCCCATGACAGGAATAAGAAATGCCTCCTAGTGGACTGCCTAATCAGGAGAGAAATCCCTGAACCCCAAGAGACGGCAGCACAAGCCTCCAAAACCGACAGGAACAGAGAGAAGGTGCACACACCCCAACTGCTGCTGGACAAGGAGGGACGGGCACTTGTTGTAACAACAGTGCCAGGAAGAGGGAAGGAAGGAAAAGCATTGGAGACCCTAACCGCTGACTGTTTCCCAAGACAGACAGACAGCAGAGGATCCCAGACACTCCAAGAATAAGCACCAAGGCATCAAGTTTAGGAGTTTTATATCAAACTTGAGAAAGAGTAGAAGGGCCAGTGTCAATGGAGACTAGGCACATTTATTTCTCTCATAAAAATGCAAATTTTGCATCCCTTTCATGTGATCTTAACTGTTAAGTCTTCCAGGAAATTTCATTGAAATATCATTTCTTAGTATTGTATTCGGTAAGGACTTAAGGAAAGGACCAAAGTCATATTTTCTCAGGAAGATGGGGATAATGAAAATTGCATCGACGCTGGGGGTGGTGGTGCCACACACCTTTAATCCCAGCACTCTGGAGGCAGAGGCAGGAGGATCTCTGTGAGTTCAAGGCCGGCCTGGTCTACAGTGCGAGTTCCAGGAAAGGCACCAAAGCTACACAGAGAAACCCTGTCAAAAAAAAAAAAAAAAAAAAGAAGAGAAGAGAAGAGGAAAGAAAGAAAGAAAGAAAGAAAGAAAGAAAGAAAGAAAGAAAGAAAGAAAGAAAGAAAGAAAGAAAGAAAGAAAGAAAGAAAGAAAGAAAAGAACATCAACAATTAACAGTGTTTACTTCAGAAATAAAGTACAGGAACAGTCAAGGCAAGGGAGAAGGGTGGGTGAGGGGAGGGCAAGGGGAGGGCCATGCTCCTCTTGATTTTATCTGTAGATACCATTTTGAATTTCAAGTTCTGACAGTCCCTGTTGAATTTTTCAAATTATGGTCATAATAAGCTAGGTTCCCAAATGGCTACGTTACCAGCCATGTAAAATCAGAGGCATAATTTCAGAAAGGGAGGTAAGTGAGGCCCTTTGTTTCCCTTACATTGACAGAACAAGGCTAGTAGTGCAAAACAGAGTCCTCCACTCGCCTCATAATTGTGCAAATCAATAATACATGAGCACACAGGGGTTCTCTTAATGATTTGAAATTTGTTATAAAACTGTACATACTTTAAGATTCTTTTTAAATGAAGACTTCTTTTGTATGTAAGGATCAGGTGTCTTAACACATCAAAAGTTAGTTTTAAAATCTGATGGTTGAAATAGAATTCACTGAAACAGATTTGAAATTTTTGAAAGCTTTCAACTCTTAGATTTGAAAAGTGCATGGTAAGTTTGGCTGGAGTTAGTTACTCTGTATCTTAGAGGAATTGGGAAATTGAAACCACGAGCCAGTTCAGCTCACTTACACCTCAAAAGCCAGTCAGAGCTTTTCAATGTTTTGATCTTCAATTATGATTATTTTCCACCTAGCATCTCCATTCTACCTAGTGACCAGAGTTTCATCTTTATGAATGCAGAAAAAAAAAAAAAAAAACACTTTTCTCAACCATTTTATACTTGTCCTGAATCTGCTTATATTTCTTTGGCAGCCACAATCTTGCACTCGTATTTGGGACAGATTGTAACAAAGGTTTTGTTTGTTTGTTTTTCCTTTTTAACATGCTCATCTGAGTCCTCGGGTTGTGCTCATGCCTACCACCCCAGACAGAAAACATCCTGTTTATCACCCAGTCTCTAGCCACCAGTGTTACACACAGTCCATGCTTCTTCTGGGCGGCCATACCTTTCCAGGCCACTGTGCCCCTCTTTGGAGCATGGGCATTCAGGTAGGATTAAACCCCCTGGACTTCAGTGGTGTCCCAGTGGTCTGGCTCTGGTCTTCTCTGTGTGGTCGTACCCTGAGGTTAAGCCCTATAACTTTAAAATGACGTTCTTAATGTGACTTCCTAAGAAGTCAAGAGAGTTGACATTGATCTATCCATCAAGAAGGGTCCAGGACTGTGCCTGAAGCAGGCTGCATTAAGTCTGAAAGTGAGGATGCACTATAGGATGTTTGCCAGTGGGTACATTGTACCTTATATACTCATGGGATTCTGGTGACATGAGTCCAGAAGAGATGCTAAGTTTCTTCTGCCTCAGGAAACGGGCCTTCTGGTGTTGATCAGCATCTAAACATCTAAACTCCTCACTCAGGAGTCTTTATCTCTCTGTGATAAGGGCAAGCTTCCTTGAAATCTGGCACTTCTCCCATTGAGACTGTCATACAAAACTCTTGGCCACTAACACTGCCAGGCCATGGATTTTGAAACCAAACTCAAAAGGTATTGAAACTTCAGAAGTTCTCTGTGGTTCTTTTGTCTCTACCATGAATTTAAAATTGTATTGAATGATTTAAAGACTTACTAGAGAACTTGAAATATTCTAGAAATGTAATTTGCATACTTTCCATATTTTAACTTTAAAACATTTTAATACAATCCATTTGGTTATAAAATAAACTTGTCATTTAATAACCATAAATTACATTGATAATTTCCTGAGTTGTCAATAAATTTAACTTCAGTATAACATTTTAGACAATGTTCTTAGAATCTTCAGGTTATTACATAATTAAACCTTCACCCTTGCTTAGTAATATACAATTTCTGATAATAATATAGGTGAAAGAAAGTTATTTCTTTAAAAGAACTATTTTGGTTAATCTCACCCAAACTGACTTCCACGAGGAAAGTCTGAGCTTAATTTTCCAGATTAACAGATTACAAGTTAAAATTTTGTCCCACAGTATAAAAATGCCTTGACTAGTCACTTTCTAACATGTTAATCCTGGGTCAACCTTTAATAGCTCCAGTTCATACTTTTCTAAGTGTTCTTCAACTAGAGAGCTCTCTTCATACTTCTCAAAGTGGTCGTCAGTTAATCTGCTCTCCTCTTTAAAAAAAAAATATAGTGCATAAGTATGTTATCAAAAATTAAATAACTAATCTATAGATAATCCCTGAGTGAAAACCAATATTGATGGGAGTAATGAATAGTATGTAACCATAGTTAATGCATTAATATATAAGAAATTAATGAATGGTTTATCCTAACACTCAGCAAATAGTGTCTGAATAAGTATATGTAAGTATGTACACAGAAGACTTTTAAAATATGATTTTGCAGCTTTATTCCAATAGTGAAAATCTCCCACATATATTATATATATTCATATATTCATATATAGAGAAAGAAATAAAATCTCTATAACATAAAGCAAATAAAAAATAATTTGGCCTATATCAATATTAGTAGATCTCATAAAGATAATGCAAGGATGAGAATAAAGATAAAATCTCAGATTAATGCAGAGTCTGAGGTAAGTCAAGTTTAAAAGTGCAGTAACCAAAGCAGTGTGATACTGGCATGCAGAAGACATATATAGCAAACAGAATAGAAAACCCAGAAAAAAAGCCCTTTAACATACAATCAGATTTTTTAAATGAGGAAGCCAGATCATTCAGTGTCCAACATGATAGATGTATTTAATACTACAAAATTTTACATTTAAAATTATTAAGTTGGTTAAGTTTTATATAGCCTATATTTTATCAAAAAATTATATAAATAGCAATTTTAATATGCTAATATTATTGTCTTATATATGTATAAATATCAAAATGGATGCATATAAGGTCTTTCCTTAAAATGTAAAGTATTCTTGGTCAAGAGTTTTTCTGTTTTATACAAATTAGACAATGATACAATGAACAGTAAACCTGCTGGCCAATATTCTTGTTCCGTATAATTGCAAAAAAAAAAAATCTTCAATAAAGTACTAGCAAAGCTAATTTAACACTGTGCTTAAAGGATCATCCATTTACTATAATCAGGTGGAGTTCATCCAGGGATGCAAGATGGCTAAATATATAATTCAATATACATGGTATATTTACACCACCAGAAGGAAAGAAAAAAAAACCATAGATCATTTCAATAGATTTCAGAAACGCATTTGATAGAATAAAAATCCTTCCCCGAGGAGAACTCCTAACTTAATAGGTTTGGGGAAAAAATGCACCTCAAGACAAAAGGCTATGTGACATGCCCACAGCTGATAGCATACACAATGGGTGAAAGACAGTTTTTCTTCTAAGACCTAGAACAAGGGTGGCCCTTTGGACTGGACAAGAATTTGCTTTGATAAAACCTCCAAAAAATGCTGTAGATGCTCATGACTGTAATCTCAACACTTGAATGAGAGAGAAAAGCAAGAGAATGGCCATGTGTTCAAGACCATTCTGAGCTACATGAGTTTAAGGCCAGTCGGGGTTATTGAAGCATGACCTTGTCTCAACAAACAACTGACTAAATAAAAGGACCTCTTAAACCAGTTAACAAAAGCCAGCGGTGGACAGAGGATTGCATTGAACTAAAATGCTTCTGCTTAGAACAGACGTGATTAAAACTAAATATACATCCAAAGAAATAAAGTCTGTGTCTTGAAGAGACATCTGCAGTGCCATGGTTATTGAAGCTCTTGTTCATAACAGGCAAGGTCTGGACTCGAACTAAGTATCCATCGACTTGACAAGAGACCAAGGAAGTGTTTCATATACACACGATGAAAATCTCTTGGATCATAAACATGAATGAAATCTTGTCATTCCTGGCACCGTGAATGAACTTGGAGGACAATATGTTGAAATAAAGAAGCTATGCGCAAAATGACAAATAATGCCTGGTTCCTACCCTGTGCAGATTCTGAAGACCCTGCTCTCACAGAAGCACAGAACAGAATGGTTACCAAAGCAGGAAGCAGAGAAGGGGTTAAGAGTGGTCAGTGAATACAAGCTTACAGTTAAATAGGAGGGATAAGCCTGATTGCTCTACCACATGGTGCACTCACTACCGTTCACAATAATGTGTTTTGAAACAATTAAGAGTATATTTGGGACGTTCTTATTGCAAAGAAATACACCATGAGGACATATGCCAAATACTGCCATTTGATTGTTAGCAATATATATATGTATCAAAATCATACCATACTCCAAAATATGCACAAACTTATGTATAGATATAAAAAAGATATTTAAAATATTGATGTAATGCGATCAGCCACAGCTCTACATGGCACTTGGTGAAACTTGCATTCAAGATTGTGATTTTCTGAGAAAGGATCTGGGAGGGAAATAAGATTTGGTAGTTAAGAGCAAGGATGGTGTCTGTAATACGATATTCCTCTTTTCAAGGGGGAGGGGCTAAATTTTGATCAATAACTGTTTTCCATACATTCCCTATACTCTTATCAGTCAGCGTTGGCTACAACTCATAGTTTTAGAAGATGCACACCTCAATATTAACAAGAGTATTTTAAGCCAGGCATGGTAGCAGCATATACCCGCAATACTGGGACTTATAGAACAAGAGGCTCTCAGGTACAAAACCAGTTTGGTTTACATGAGAAAACCCAGACTCAAAAAGCAAATAAAGTGGTTTTAGTGGAACTCATGGCCACACCCCTCACTAGATTCTAAACCTACTGTTATAGTTAGACTCCCGCTATTTCAAGCCTGTTCATGGTAGTTTCTCCTACAATCTCCAAACTCAGAAGTCAGAATATCCGACTCCCAGCATTGCCTACATCACTTAATTAGTACGGCTGACTGTCAGTGAGTTGTCCAATCAGCATGGAACTTGGCAGTGGAGGTGTAACAAAAGATGGCGCTTGGAGTTCCTGCTGTATTTAATGCTAGAGATTTATCATCTGCATTTCATTTCAATTCCAAATTGTGATCCTGGTTTTCCAGCTCCCTGTCCTGTGTTCACTTTTTACCTTTGTCGTAGCACCAAACAGGCTGTCTACCCCCACAGGGCTGTAAATGCATGGGACAACACAATAAACATAGGTTGCTTTAAGGTAAAACAAACAAACAACAACAGAAAACCTCCCAGAATGTCAATTATGGTTTTTAAAACAGAGTAACAAGTGTCAGCTTTGTGTATTCATGCATACTATGATAACTCAAGCCACTCAGTTATAGGGGAAGAGGCTGCAGTTCCTTGGGTAGCTTGCCTACAGCAAATCAATAGTGGTGCAGGGAACACGTTCTACTTTGTCTCAGGGGTGCAAGGGATTGATAGAACATGCACTTTGCCTTTGAGCAATCACAGATCAAATGGCATGTAATCATGACTCTCCCGCTCTCAACACAATCCTTTTGAAGCCAGTGCTAGACAGACTTGTTTCTGTGTGACTTTCAAGTTCTATTTCCACAGCCTGGCTTGAAAATCCGGTTGCTATGGTGACATGTACCTCTGCAAGCACTCTCCTTCACAACAACTAAGTTACGCCCTATTGAGGAAAAGTGGTGTCTATGGCTTAATCGTTCAGCGAAGGCCGACGGATCTATGCTCTAATTTCCAACCGAGAGGTTTTTAATAAGCAGTTTCAGCTTCTGGAATCTGAGAAGGCAGAATGAGAACGGTTCCAAATTTAGCAGGGTTGATCTTAAAGGCCATTTCCTTCCAGATGAAAAGATATACGCGTTGAAATATGCTGAACTGGCATGCCACCATTGGGCTTGTTTCCGGGGCACTGGGAAGGAAGACCAGCTGTTTCAAAATGAGCCAAAAGGGCTATGTGAGTAGCAGACACTCCTCCTCCATGCTGTGTTCTCCCTTGAACCAGGGTGTCTGCCCCCTATTCAAACAGGTCCTCATTCTGCTGGGCTCCCTCCCAATTGTTCCTGGAGCCTCCCACTCACTGATCTCACTATCAAGGGGCAGGGCAGGGGAAGGTGGGCCAGTTCCCAGTCCAGTTGAGAAGTGATCTCAATGTCAGAGCCTCTCTGAATGCATTCCCCTAAACATAAGCCCATTCCATTAGAGTGTTAGATTCAGTAACAGCATGTGTCACAGGCTAGAAAGGATCATGGTTGACTAGCTGCCAAATTACATGCCAAGTTCTGAACAACAGGCTTCAAAAAGAACTCTTGAAATACAACTTATTATATTAGATAACTTTATAGCTTTCTGAAATACAAATACCTCCAAAAACACAAACTGATTTCTTCTTTTAACACTTCTAGAAATTATCATAATCCTCATTAGCATAATGAAAGGCTTGTGGTACTTAATTGTGTTTGGGATGAATATGGAATACACAAATAAATCTAATGTAAAAGTCCTCTGATATGGGAAACATCTTAAATTATGCAGCCCATGTTTGACATATTTCATCTTTAGCTGTTTTCAGGAGAGATTTTTCTAAAGCCTAAATAAACTACCAATCAAGCACTCCCAAGCAGGTTCTGACACAAAACTGAAAGCAAGAAAGTTCTGTGCTAATAAAATGAGCCAATAAAAACTACGTTTACAATCATAGACTCCAAATTAAAAGGGTCATGGTCTAGAAATAAGAGCATCTGATGACATAAGCATTAGCATCTCAAACTAATGTCTGCTCTGAGGGAACCACGCAGCTTGAGGAAAAGCGTGGTAGGCTCTGGCAATTCTCCAGAAGTGACAAGGCTGAGCCAGCAGATGTCTGTATCATTACATCTCCACCTTGGAGACCATGGTTTAATTGTGGTCTCCATATAAAATCACAAAGCTAAATGTATGGGTCAAGTAATCACCTTTTTTTTTTTTTTTTTTTTTTTTTTTTGTTTTTTCGAGACAGGGTTTCTCTGTGTAGCTTTGCGCCTTTCCTGGAGCTCACTTGGTAGCCCAGGCTGGCCTCGAACTCACAGCAATCCGCCTGGCTCTGCCTCCCGAGTGCTGGGATTAAAGGCGTGCGCCACCACGCCCGGCTAAGTAATCACCTTTTAATAGTATAGCGGGTTTGTTTTTAATTCTGAGTTAATCCTGCATGTTCATTCTCTGTCTCTCTGTCTGTCTGTCTGTCTGTCTGTCTGTCTGTCTGTCTGTCTGTCTCTCTCTCTCTCTCTCTCTCTCTCTCTCTCTCTCTCGTGTGTGTGTGTGTGTGTGTGTGTGTGTGTGTGTGTGTGTGTGTGTGAAGGCATCTCAGTCTGTCATGTGTCTCTGTTTATTTTTATTTGAAATCCTTCCTCTGTTGCTATTGTTAAGTAAAATAAAAACCAACCAAACAAAATACACTCTCCCAACCAAAATAAAAAAAGAAGAAGAAAGAGGAGAAGGAGAAGGAGGAGAAGAAAGAAAGAAAGAAAGAAAGAAAGAAAGAGAGAGAGAGAGAGAGAGAGAGAGAGAGAGAGAGAGAGAGAGAGAGAGAGAGAGAGAAAGAAAGAAAGAAAGAAAGGGAGGGGAAAAAAAAAAGCCAGGTCATGTCAGTGGCCAAAATGACATTTCCCAGCTCATCTGTAGACAATCACAGTTTCTTTGATCTTAACTTTAAAAAAAAAAAAATCTTTCTAAATCATACATCCAAACACTTGGCAAAACATATTAAAACAGATTCCCAAGGCAACTGATTTAGGTGGTCTTTCTCCTTTACCTGTCAACGGGCCCAGTGTTCTTAGCTCTTTCTCTGTTCTCTCTGTTGGCTCTTGCTATGGACCCCTTTTCCCCGTTTCACACTGTGGGCACTGTTCGGGATACTGAGCAGAACACAGTCCCCTGCATCTCTAGGGCCTGAGGCATGATGCCCAAGATCTACCTTTCTACCTTCCTTTCCAAGTTCGGCAGCAGCAGTTAGAACGCCCAGTAAATAACAGACCTAAACCATAAGTGTCAGTCCTCCTTCCCATAATAACCTTCTCCCATGATCACTTAATATTAGGAATGTTTTAGGTACTGCAGCCCCAAACCTTGGGTTTGTTTTCCATCTTCTCACTCCTGCCTCCACATAAACTTAGTTCTAACCTTCAGAGTAGGTATAACGTTCCCTGTTTTGTACTCCTGGTCTTTTCTAGTCTGTCTTAATTCAGAATTCTCCTACCTTCCATGCATGCTAAGGCTAGAGTTGTTCAACTGGTCACTCAACCCCCTTACTCTAGTTAACCAAACTATGCTTCCTTTAGTGACTTAGCCACACGGTATACAACATCGCACAAAGAGGTGAGTTTTTAAGTCCTTCCACATGTTGTAAACAGTGGGTGCAATATAGCTCTGTTGATTGTTGATAGTTTTCATGTCACTTGGTTTAATACTGCAACTTACACACTGCTTATAGAAATGCACAATGCTACAGCTACTGCTTGATAATTTCTTATAAATAAGGCATATGCCTATCATGCTTCCTGATCCATTCTACTCCTATTTATATGAGAGAATTAATTTAGTCATTTTTTTTGCCACCCTAAAGAAAACAAGCCAATATTTAAACCAATATTTTTCTACAAGTAACTGTGGTGTATACATCTGGGGTGTTTCACGGTTTTCTCAACCAAGTATTTTCAAGTGCTTGAAACAGAGCTCAGAGAATAGTGTGTTTGGAGAAACAGACACATCCTCTCTAATGACATTAAAGAAACCTGCAAGACTAGAGTGCTAACTTCATTATTCCCTCCCCAAAGAAATTGAGCTTGCCTTTAGTTTTATTGGCAGACATGATGGGTGCTAAGTTTCCTCACTGTCTTGTTGATCCAGCTGTTCCCCTTACAGTAGACAAAACTAATGAACGTGGGGGAAAGTGACAGCTGGGAAGTCGCAAACAGGCCTGTTAGTCATTAAATCTGTACAGACTATGTCAAGTTCCTTCCTCTGAATACCTCAGAGCCTTTCCAAGTGTCACCGCTTAAACCTGTTCAACACTAATGGCTGAAGAGTCATCATATCACCATCTCCTTTGCAGGGCTGGGGACCACCCCCCCCCAAAACACATACACACACACACACACACACACACACACACACATACACACAGAGGCATGTGTGCACATGAAGGTGCAGGATTGGGAGTACCCCTACAACACACACACACACACACACACACACACACACACACACACACACGACTCTGTACATGAAGATGCTTGCTCCCTTACTAGACAAACTAGAGCAGCATCCAAAACCCTTCTTCCAAGTCCAAACCCCAGGTGTCCAGTTAAGCCGGCTGCATAATGAAAGAGAGACAACTTTCCACATGCCCAATGTTCAATGTTGCAGTCATCAGATATGGGTTGTCTTTGTGACCTGTGTGGCTTTTTTTTTAATGTTCTTTGTATTTTTAGTAGTTTTATTTAATTATACTTAGGCAGCATAAAAGCCATCTATTTAAAATACACAGGATGCATTTAGTAAATGCATAGAGTGACAGGACTACCATCCCATCACAGGTTTACAGTACTTTGAGAAGACCCCAGATGTTATCAAGTCAATCTGCAGCCAAGTACCACTCCTTCCAAAATACCAGTCAAGTGCTGACCTGTTTTCTGTTCTTCAAATTTCACATAAATCAGCTTTTGTCTCTCCTTCACTCAGAATGTTTGCTTAAGTTTCATCCATGTGGCCACTATTTTACTGTGTGAGTACTCTATATTTTAATTTTCTTTCAACAGTTGGTAGAAACTCAGGTTTCGTTTTTCATCTATAATGAAAGAAGTTACATAGGACATTCTTTGTATTATTTATAAATACTTTAACAGATTTAGGGGTTTTTTTGTTTTGTTTTTGTTTTGTTTTGTTTTTTTCAAAACAGGGTTTCTCTGTGTAGCTTTGCGCCTTTTCTGGAACTCACTCTGTAGCCCAGGCTGGTCTTGAACTCACAGAGATCTGCCTGGCTCTGCCTCCCAAGTGCTGGGATTAAAGGTGTGCGCCACCACTGCCCGGCCGAGGTACATTTTTATTACCTGTAATTTGTTTAACTTTGGTAGATTGTTTTTTAAATGTTCTTTATCCCACT
Source organism: Peromyscus maniculatus bairdii (assembly GCF_049852395.1). Lineage (NCBI taxonomy): Eukaryota > Metazoa > Chordata > Mammalia > Rodentia > Cricetidae > Peromyscus > Peromyscus maniculatus. The sequence goes on from NC_134871.1 coordinate 62,409,907, forward strand.
ATTGGGTGTACTGCCCTATGAATGTCAGCTAATTTACCATTGTCTGAGAGCACTTCTCAAATCTCAAAATTCCTAACTGATTTTCAGTCTACTTGTTTGCCAGTTATTAGTTATTGGAATCTATATCTAAAAATATACATCTGCCTACTTCTCCTTGTACTTAATCACTGTTGTACCACATACGACGAAAAATCTCTTAGGCACATAATAATAGGGCTGAAGTCCTTTTTATTTTTTTTTCAATGAGCATATACTTGTATGATCCTTATGAGACCCCTCTCGCCCTTTGATGGTAACAGTGAGTTTAACATTCTTTTGATGGGTGTGGAAGCTGCAAAATGTCCCATTCCTTGAACTTCTCCATGTCTTTATTAAGTTTATGCCTTACAAATGCCATACAATTAAGTTTTCTGTACTTATCCCATCTGGTAGTCTCTTTTAATGAAGTTCTTGTACCAATTTCATTGGATATGATTGTTATAAATTTGACCTTGATATTTATTTTTCACTCATCAGATCTTTTCTCCCCCCTTCCCCAACCCCACCACCCCACCCCAACCCCACCTTTTCCCCTTTGTTTTTAATGTTTACTTTATGTTATTCTAAAGGTGTTTGGTGGTTTGAGAGTAGTGTCCCCCATAACCTCACATATTTGAACTTGCAGTTCCCAGTTGGTAGTTCTCAGTTAGGGTTTCCATTGCTGTGAAGAGACACCATGACCATGGCAACTCTTATAAAAGCTAACAATTAATTGAGGTGGCAGCTTTCAGTTCAGATATTTAGTCCATTATCATCATGGCAGGGAGCATGGCAGCATGCAGGAGGACATGGTGCTGGAGGAGTAGCTGAGAGTCCTAGATCTTGCAGGCAACAGGAAGTTGACTGAGATATACTTGGTGGTATCTTGAGCATATGAAACATCAAAGCCTGTCCTCACAATGATGCACTTCCTCTAATAAGGCTCTACCCACTCCAATAAAGCCACGCCTTCTAATATTGCCACTCCCTATGAGATTATGGAGGACAATTACATTCAAACTACCATAGCAGAACTGTTTTGGGAAACTGTTGAGTACTTGGAAAGTGGAGCCTTGACGGTGGAGGTGTGTAACTGGAGTGGGCTTTGAGAGTCCACAACTTATCCAACTTCTTCTAGTTCGCCTTCTATTTCTTGTGCACTGTAAAGATGTGATTTCCTCACTTTCTGATTCAGCTGCCTGCTTTCATGCATCCCCTGCCATTATGAACCCTCCTCCTGGAACTCTAAGTCTAACTCTTCTATAATCACTTTAGGTCATGGTGTTTTATCACAGCAACATAAATACCAACAAGGAGAATTTCACCTAAATGAATGTGTGTACAGTGTGCATGCAGTGTCAACAGAGGGTACTGGATCTTCTGGAACTGGAGTTAAGATGGTTGTGAGCTGTGAGGTGGGTGATGGGAACTGAAACTGGGTTCTCTGTAAGAACATGGAGTGCTCTTAACCACTAAGCTATCTTACCAAACCCTTCTTTTCCTTTAAACAGAGATATTCTTTATCTCCCTTGCTTTATCACCTACAAGTCTTGTCCACATCTCTCTTTTATCTCTTCCTGATGGTCCATACATTTGTGTATGTGGTTACTTGACATTCTGGCACAGATCATCAGGAATACTTTGTTCTTGTTAAATCAGCCCTATTTACTGCTTCATTCAGTTTTTTATTATTTATTCAAGCTTGTCAATCTTTTCTTTCTGAATCTATTGTTTATCTCACTTGGTATTTATTTCAGCTCATGAATGTTTACATTTCTAAAATTTTTATTTATTTTTATATCTCTCATGTCTCTACTTAATACACTTATTTTTTGTGTATGTTGTTTGTTTTGTTTTGTTTTGTTGTTTTTCAAGACAGGGTTTCTCTGTGTAAAAGTCCTAGCTATCCTAGAACTAGCTCTGTAGACCAGGCTGGCCTCAAATATATTTAATTATTATGCTTTATTTTTCTTCTAGTCTCCAATGTGTGGGATACAGTTTAGAGCTCGCATTTGTGGTTCGGTCTGCATATTTGTCCGGTCTTTCATTTCTAGATTGATTTTGTTTAGTTATGTTCTCCTCATCATGGGTCACGGGCTTCTGTTTCTTTACATTTAACTAAATTCTAATCGTTGAGAATTCTATGTTTTAGGATGTCCTATAATTTCTGGGATTATCTCTTTTCTCCTTTTCTATTTTTGTGTCTTTAGTATACTTGTTAGTTCAAAGAAATAACTGCAATGTTGCTGTTAGAATTTTTTTTTAATGATAGAATAAAACTCAGTTACCTACTATCAGTCTAGTCATACCATGGTAAAGAATAATTTCCTGAAATTATGCTATTTATTGTTCATGTTGGAGAAGGAATCAAATTTGTAGCTTTTAGGATAGAAGAGAGTCAGTAGTACTTAATGCAATGTACTTCTAGCTGAACTATTTTGCATTTTGAATGGTCAGGTAAGTCTGAGTGTTGGTTTTGAATGAAGAAGAGTAGAGAGGGAGGGAGGGAGGGAGGAAGGGAGAGAGAGAGAGAGAGAGAGAGAGAGAGAGAGAGAGAGAGAGAGAGAGAATGGTAAAAGTGGTACAAATGTCAGGACATACATGTAGTCATTTTCAGGAAAGGCGCAAAGCTACACAGAGAAACCCTGTCTCGGAAAAAAAACAAAAACAAAAACATGTAGTCATTTTCATTAATGAGAACAATCTGCTTCCTCTTCCAAACTTCATCACCTGTGATGCTCACTTGTCTTATGAAAGTTCTTCTGAAATTTTTCTTTCAATATAACAGATAGATGGCTAAGTCCTATATTTAATCCATACAATACCTATATAAAAAACCATGGGGATGTAGAAAAGGATCTGGGAGAATTTGGGGGAGGATAAAGAATATGATCAAAACATGTTGTATGGAATCATCAAAGGATAAATAAAAAATTAAAGAGATATGCACAATATACATAAGGATATGAGTTCAGTGGATATAAGCTATGAAAGCTAAGCTGATCATGGTAAATACGGTTTTCTTCTGTGCAGTAATTTTCAAAAAAATTTGGAAGAGATGAGAATTCCTCAGGGCCCATGCCTCTGATGGATTACTGGTTCTATTTAATTTTATAGCCACGTATAGGACTAAAGACACCAAATTGAAAGAAGTCTGGGATGAGTATAGACTTCTCTACAAGCCTATTTTCATGAATCAGAGGAGTCTAATGGCTCCAACAGCATTAAAAACACCATATTCAGTAAATTTTCGATAGTTGCATTTCACATACTCCTGATAGAGACTATTTCTGTTTCTCCTCATGCTGCTCTCCCAGCAACTGCTCATCACAAACATTTCTACCTAGCAGATGGTGGTTTGTTCCCCTTTCCTTTGTGGCCTCCCACTCCCTGCACTCAGCACTGCATAAACATCGAGTGTAATAAACATTTCAGCTGCTCAGAAACTGCTCTGAAATTTATGGCAGAGTCAGTCCAATTCGGAAAGGCAGCACAGATGCATCTATGCAACAGAAAGGATATTACAATAAAAATACTCATTATTAACAGGGCTGAAGTTAGTAACAGCATTTCATGGTTTTGTCTCCTGCACCAACCCCCACCTTCCTGGAAGCAGAAAAATCCAGATTATTAATCATGCCTATTGTCACAAGAGACTGAGACTTGATTAAGCACCAATGACTTCTCCAAATAACAGACATTTTAAGAAAGACATTTCAGTATGATTAGCAAACAAGCATGGGCAGCTCTGGGCATGGAGTTATGGAGGATTTTATTAGGGAAATCTTCATAGAAGAGATGTTATATGAATTGTACCATGAATAAGAGTGATAGTTTACCAGACAAATATGAATATAAGGAATATTCCAGGAAGAAAAGATGCTACATGTATCAAAGACTAAAAAGCAGGAAAGACCAAAGTGTCTGTTGGGTGCATTAATAAGATCAAAATTTACATACAAATTTTCCAACTCTGTGGCAAACTATCTAAGTGATAGTTAAGCAACTTCTAAGTGAAAATATTTATTTGGACTCACAAGGTCAGATCTTTCTGTCCTTGGTCATTGTCTCCCATAATTTCTGGGCCAGTGATGAGGAAAACATCACAACAAGGAGTGTGCTGTGGAGCAAATACGTTCACCTCATTGGGTAGGGAAGGAGAGGAAAAGATGAGAAGGAAGAGGTAGATGGGAAGAAGTGGTACAAAGGAGGGAAAGGGGAAGAGGGAGGGAGGGAGGGAAGGACGGAAGGAGGGAGAGAAGAAGGGAGGGACAGAGGGATGGAGGGAAGAAGGGAGGGAGCAAGTCAGGGCAGCAGGGAGAGGAGGATACAGAATCCCATTTAAGGGCGTGTCCCCAACGACCTTCTACTAGGACATCCCCTCCTAAAGGTGCCACCACCTCCCAGCAGCATTAATAGCTGAGGACTGAGCTTTTAAGAAGTGACCACTTCAGGTCCAAACCACAACACAGAAGCTGAGATTACAAAGGTAAGTTGTTGAAGTATCTGTCTCAAAGCTGACAGTTCAACTATGGCTCAAGCAATGATATGACAAAATTATTAAAAGAAACCTAGCAAAAGTGAATACTACAGGTTTTACATGTTGTGTGTGAAACTTATTCAAACCCATGACCTCATTGACCACAACAAATCGTTGTTCCAGAGCCCAGGAAGTCTGGACGTTGGCAAGCTCCCTCCTCTTAGGCAGCCTTTGTATTGACAGTTCACCTGATCTGATGAGTCAGACTGATGATTTCCCTCCAGAGCATCAACTCAAATATATGCACTGTCTATGCCTTCTATTTACCTTGATCTCTCAAAGAAACAAAAGACTTTCTACCTTCCTTTCACTAACTCATGACCCAACATCCCACACACACACAAACAAGAGAGAGACAGACAGACAGAGACAGAGAGAGAGACAGACAGAGACAGACAGACAGAGAGAGACAGACAGAGAGAGAAACAGAAACACAGAGGAAACGCGCTGGTGCCTCAGCTCACACAGCAGTTACCTGCTGTGCCTATATTTTGCCTGGCTTTGCACATCACAGATTAGAATCTTGTCACAGACAATTAGCAGTGGAAAGCCAAAAAAATGTTTTCCATTAAAAGAAAAAGGATAGCTTTCGTAACAGTATCGATGCTAAACTTCCTACCACTGAATATAAAAACAAAACAGTCATCATTAAAAGACTGGCGTTCTAAGAGTTCCAGCGATAAAACCAGCAAAATCTCTCAAGTGATAATCTGTGAGTGGCAAGTTTATACAGATTAATTAAGAGTATAAAAAATATACCCAAACATAATAAGAATAGCAAGCTCTTCAGGTTTTTCTTAAATTAAATATTTGTCCAATACCCATCTTATCCTTCTTCTTCCATCCATTTATGTGAATTTCATTAATCAAATTAGCATGTGAAGCCAAGGGGAAAAAACGACAAGGAATGAAGGGCACACAGCAAGATAACAAATACAAGTACTCAATTCCAGAACGCGGTGCAAAATAATATTAAAATCCAAATCTCAACAGCATGAATTTAGGGAGATTTGCATGGTATCCAGAAGTCATTTATTACTAGGTTTTCTGCACTCACAGATAAATGAAGTCAAGAACATTTCCATTCCCCAGCTGCAGATTTTCTGAGTGTGGTAGAATATTAAACAATTGGGTTGAAGCATTGTCCGCTTTAGCTGCTAGTTCTGAATATAACATGAGTAATCAGCACAAAATAGTATTCTTAGACCTCTCTCCTTGTAATCAGCATGTTATTGTTACAATATTATGGTATCCAAACAAAGTGAAGTCTCCTCATTCTTAATTTTTGAATGTGTTTTAAGAATAAATTATAATAATTTCCAAATGCATGAAGGACAGCTTTGTGAGATTACATCTTTCTTGTAAAAATGATAAGGAATTGACTAATGAGTCTATCACACAGAGTCCATTAAAGGTGACAGGACAAAGATCTCTTGGAGACCTCATCAAGTGGAAACAATATGCAGGATTAATTCCTATCTATTCAACTTCCCCACGTTTAAATAGGAAATGAGCTTTGAGTGACAACTTTATTTAGTGAGTCAAAGACTGCTGAAATTTTTTATGAAAAGGTGCAACTTACATGCAAAACAGCAGATTTTTATTAGGAGCTTTTGATGTGATACAGGGGGGAAAAAACTCTCATTAGATGCCAGTTAATAAAGGGCATAAATATAAATCACTCGCAAGTTGGAGCTGCATGAAGTCGGCTGTGTTTGCAATCATAGCCTCATCACTGTGGTTATTAATATCGATCCCATCTACTGCCTTGTCTCCTTTTATATCTGACTCATTTGAAATCATAATAGTTTCTCATAATTTGGTTTTATTTAAAACTACTGTTGATTGTTTAGATATACATCCTTAGACATGAATTCATAACTATAATTCTTGGAGCTCAGATATTTTGTTTCAGTCAAGAAAAACAACTTAAATCATGAACACAGATCTCATATATAGGAACATAAAAAACAAGGGCCATTGATATTATGTAACTCAGAACACTGAATTTTAGACTTTAAAAAGGTTAGCAAAAATAGTCCCATGTAGCTAAATTACTTAAAATCCAGTGGTAATAATAATGCACCTATGTAAGTTTTATTATAAAAACAGAGCAACTAATATTATGCACATTCTCATCATGTTATGTTCGATACAGCCATAAGAGAAAGTAACCCTTGAAGTAAGAATGTGAAGACAAAGGCAACTTTTATCGAAAGCATTGGTATTGTCCTGACAAGACATTGTTCTTAGAACCACAAAAAGAAAACAGTCACCCAATTTTTACGTTTACTTAATGTTTTACCAACACATGGGTCTTTGTGTATCAACACATATATCCCACAAGTCTTTGTATATTCAGAATACGTTGACAAAGGAATAGTCCTTTAATTACTAGTAAGTTGCTAATATGTTAATCAAGATGCACTTTAAAAATGTGGTTAGCAAATCCACAATGAGCTAGTTTATATTTTTTTTTAAATGGACCTGCTCAGTATTAGGTCCATTAGGAGTGCTCCAGTTCCTTTGCTATGGGTACCCATGTGTGTAACACACTAGCACATCATTGGGTACAGACCAGGAAATGATCCCAAGTGCAAATAACAGCCCGCACAAAGCAATCCCCCAGTACTGAGATTCTGTCCTGCTGCCATGTTGAACCACCAGCAAGTTGAGATCCAGCCCATTGTCTGATGAATGAGTACTGTCCCAATATTTGGTTGTGTGCTGCAATCATCTTACTGATCCTTTAGCTCCAATACTGGTTGCAAACAGGAAGTAAACACAAATTAAAGATACCCAGTAGGAGTGTTTTCGGAGGGATGCTTTGTGCTCAAGCCCCATCCTATCAGGAGGTCCATGATGTTGGGTTTCCTAGCTGTGAGTTTGTTAACTGAGTTAGAGAGGTGATACCTATCTCTCCATTATCACACTCCTCCCTTTGTGATTAGCAGTGCATCTAAAGGTCAACACTTGATGCCTATGAAATCATTTGCCTGCTGTTTACCACCCAGCCCTCACGTTTGCTTGAGTCAAATGTTTTATGAAAGAGTTTTATGAAAAGATTATGAATTATGTCATCCTTATTCTCCATAAGATTTACTTTTAGTTCCCTCAACACCCAGACTTATTTCCTTACCCTGCATCATATTCCCCTGAAAAGATAAATGCCTAATTCTTTACATTTGATTACCAACTTTTAAATGAAGTGGTCAATCTAACCATACTTACCAACTGTGGTAAACAAAGTGTATGCTTTTTGCTTTGTGAACTTGTTACTTGCTCTATATCCAGTGACTTTCAGTTCATTTGCAGATGGGCCAACTGATGTCCTTTCAAATTGGTTCACATGTCATCTTTTGTTAGTTGTGTAAATTTTTTGCAGAGGAGGGTGGTTAGATACCTGTGAAAGCACAAATACCTGTAGATGCCTGAAGAAGACAATGGATTCCCCTGGAGTTGATTGAAATTCAGGACCTTTACAACTGCTTGTTTTTTTACTTTTAACATACCAGTAAATGCAATCATATAGATCATTCCCTCAGTCTGTGTGGCTCTGCTGCCCATTTGCGTCCATTTGCCCACATTTGTACCCACTTTGAAGGCTTGTTTTAGTGATAGCTCTGTCATGCTTGGAGTGGGAAACCATCTGTGACTGTTCAGCTACACACCTACTAATAATATCCATCTGTAGTGTTTCTGGTTTTTTTTTTTTATTTGTTTTGGGGTGGTTTTGGCCAGAAACTCGAGAATCCCCCATCATCACATTCCTTGATCATGTTCTCTTCTGTCTGGTTTCTAGACATCTTTGTAAAAAGGAAAAATAAACGCAATAAAAAAAAGCAAATCATCACATGCATTTTTGGACACAAATGGGTGTGAAGAGGGCCTGGGCAAGAAGCCATTGCCTAATACCTTCAGTCTGAGCTGGCTTCACTCTGCTCCTCGACAGTGTGAACCAGTGGGATGACTCACGACACACTGCACATGAGCCTAACAGAACATCCTCTAACTGCCGGGAGAGTGGAGTTTAAGGTACAAGGCCTGAGTGAGAAAGGGTGGGTAATGATCACCTTTGCTTTGGCAGTGTTGTGCAGCTATCTGAAAGAATACAGTGCTGTTAATTGTGTCCTACATTCCACTGTGTGGACTCTACCAAGTAATAACTGACTTTAGTCTCAGTACAATAGAAAATTATCAACAAAGGGAAAAACAGTACATGATTGAAAATTTACCCTTGAAGCCCTAATGAATTGTCTTAACTATGGACTTTCTCCCCCCAAGACAGGGTTTCTCTGTGTAATAGTCCTGGCTGTCCTGGAACTCACTTTGTAGACCAAGCTGGCCTCAAACCCATTGAGATCTGCCTGCCTCTGCCTCCTGAGTGCTGGGATTAAAGGTGTGCGCCACCACCACCCAACTGATCATAGAATATTTTTATATGGGAGAAATTAGGCAGAACTTCAAAATGACTACTAAGGTATCACAATTGTAAAAAAAAAAAAAATGATGACTTGCTTTGCTGTAGGGAACATCTCAGATGGTCTCAGATGGTCTCAGATGGTCTCAGATGGCTGGATGCACACATTCTGAGCTCCTGTTCCCTGATACTCTGAGGAATAGAAGAAGAGAGATAAACAGAGTCTTTCTCTAAGTAGTAAAAAAGAATAGACAGCTTTCCTTGGTTTGAATTTATGTTTAGTTTTCAACAAGTTTGCTTTTTCCTGGGAGATGTGTACACTGCCAAGTTTTCACCTCCCTGAGCAGTTATGAAAATCTATCTCCTTTCCCTTCATCTAAAGTCAGAATTGGCAGCACAGCGCTCCTTATCCTATGAACTACTTCTAAATGACACGCAGGAGAAGAAAGACACTGCAGTTAAATGTATAAAAATACATTTTCTTGGCTTACTGGGGGAGCCAACAAATATCTATGAGTAATGCCCCTATATCACCAGCTAGCAGGGCACTTAATAAAACCCAAACAACTGTCACACACAGGTTAGAAGGTCACTTCTCACATAGAAGATAAACTAGAAATCTATCCAAAGGATAGAATCAGGGAGAATGTTATGAAGTTTGTTGGAAAACAGTGAATGAGCTTCGTGTGTTATTTCATTTCCCAAGGGTACTTTGATAAGCATGCACACATATTGCCCATGCATCCTGGGACCCCGGTGCTGGGGCAATGGAGAAAACAAGCAAGTTCAAACCCATAAATACCATTTAGTAACAAATCAGATATTTGCCATGGGAGACAGGAAGACAAATAAGTAAAATAAAACTGTATATTGTTTTTACTGCCAACGATGTGGGGAATGATGGAAATGTAAAAAAGAAAAAAATAATCCACAAAGAAAATGAAGATACTGTCCTTCAAGAAGGGAATGAAGGGAATGATAAGGTTTCTATTTATAGCATTCACCTTAAAAGAATCACAGAGTCTGGTACCCATCAGTGTTTGATAAATGAATGGACAGCACCAAGCACTGTAGGAACTCGAGTTTGTAGAGATTATGGGAAAGAAATGGGAATTCACGGACATGCTTTATTTAAGAAACAACAATCATATTTCCAAATGAAGTCTGATACTAAAGAAACCATCGACTTTTAATATGGCCCTACAACACTATTTTGTCCCAGTAGCACAACAAAAAAATTTTTTACCTAGTGATATTCAGACTTCAGTGTGAATCAAGCATAGAGTTCAGTTCAGTAGTAGAGTGCTCGCCTGCCATGTGCAAGGACCTGGGTTCAATCTCCACCAATGAAAATAAATTTCTAAATTGAGTAGGAATCAAGACTCACTTTGGGGGTTTGCTGAATATGAAGGTTCAGATTCCAGTTCAAGAGTCCAGGTCTGGACTCGTCCTTGATTCTGAGACGTGGGGTCCATAGAGAATCACCGTTGCCTTCCAGTGCCAGGCTCAAAGACAGAGACATGGTCATTCTCATTGTCCCTCGGGCCTTCATCCATACAAGTTGTTTTGTTTGCATTTTAGTTTATGTCCCATCTGACTATTCCAGAACCAGGGCTGAGTTCAGCCTTCTGAGAGCAAAATACTGTATCTAGAGTCAGAATTCAATTTTAATTTACTTCAGGCAAACGACAGCACTAGAAAAAGGCTGAAAAGTGTTAGTATATAAAATCTACTTTTTTGTATACCAAAGAATAATCAAAGAACATGCTAAGGTTACCAGATAAAAGAACAGGATGATCGATTGGTTTTCAATTTCAGATACATAACAAATCCATTTCTAATTTAAATGGAAAACCTAACCAGGGGTATTATACTTCCATCTGTTCAATCGGGGACTTGGAATGCTCACTCTGCAAAGCAGCCATTGGCCTTACATTGCTGGGTGACAGAACAAAGAATATGGACTAAGTACCTTTGAGTGGCACGTTGGCACAGCCATGGCCAAATGCCCATTTGAAGGAGCTCTTGCAAGGTATTTCTCTTGCCCTGGGAGCTGCCATGATATCAAACACCTTGACACTTCCCTACAGACAATTTTATTCAATCAACACAATTCTCTACTAGAAAGATCTCTTAATGCCCCACAGACCCGCTTAATGAAAGATGCACAGAGTCAGTTAATGTGCATGGCTTCACTCACTGTCATAACATCTGATCATCTAATGGCACGCTGTACAGCCCACCCCTTCTAAAGTACCTCTGTGCCCTCATGCTTTAAATATTCTTAATTTCTGAGGTGTTGGGGTGGAGCATTCATTTTCTTTTTCTCCTTTTTGTATCAACTTCCCACTCCCACCCATTCCCCCCAAGGAATTCTGTTTGGTTATTTGCAGCAGATGTTTTGTGTGTGTGTGTGTGTGTGTGTGTGTGTGTGTGTGTGTGTGTGTGTGTGTGTTTCAGTTGGAGCAATAATAGCATTCAGGCATCTGTGGCTGGAATATCCTGTGTAATTCAGGAATTTTAGCAGGACTTTTGGGTCCCTGGCTTTCAGATAGCAGATGCACAAGCTATGACAACTAAAACCATGTGCAGATATTGCAAAATGCAGCTCATGGGGCAGACTCCTTTCCTCTGAGAACTGCTGTGTCAGTCAGGGCTGCTCATAATACTACAGCTTGTCTTTCTTCCTGTCAGGGGAGGAAACGGATAGTAATCACCTCTTAATAGATAAACAGGAAAAAAACTGAAATTTTTTAATATGCACAATAAGGCCTGGGGAGGTGGCCTAGCAAGGAGAACACCTGTCTTACAAACATGAAGATGTACTTTTGGATCTCCAGAATCCCACAGAAATGCCAGGTGGTTGTGGTAGCCTGTCTGTAATCTCAGCCCATTTAAGCAGGAATCCCCAGAGCCAGCATGGTGAGCTCCAGTTTCACCAAGAGACACTGCCTCTATATAGAAAGTAAAGAGCAGTGGATGGAGGTACCTGATGTCAGTGTCAGGCATCCACATGCACACACATACACATCCACCTGCACACACATGTGCACCCAACACACATGCATACCGATGCAAACTTACATATATAAGCAACACTATTCATGCCCAAAAAGTCTTAGAAAAAATATTCTTAAATGATGAATGATATTGCAACTAAATGATAAGCAATTTAGAAAAAAAGTGGCTTCCTGAATGCCAATTAAAAACACTTTCAGACTTCCTCTTACCATGATCAGAATGGCCACGATCAATAAAACAAATGACCAAAGATTCTATCAATGATGTAGGGAAAGAGGAAAACTTATTCATTGCTGGTGGGAGTGCAAGCTGGCATATTCACTACAGAAATCAGTATGGAAGTTCCTCAGAATGCTGAAAATCTATCTACCACAAGATCTGGCTATATTACTCTTGGACATACACCCAAAGAACTCTAGACTTGCTCGTCCATGTTCATTAATTCTCTATTAATAATAGCCAGAAATTGGAAATAGTCCAGATGTCCATCAGTTGATGAATGGACAATAAAAATGTGGTGCATTTACACAATGGAATGTTATTCAGCTGTTTAAAAAACTATGAAATTTGCAGGTAAATGGAGTGAGCTAGAAATAATCATCTAGAGTGAGATAACCCATACCCCCCCCACCAAAGACAAATATTGCATGTTTTCTCTTATAGGTGGAAGTTCGCTTTTAAACCTTAGATAGCTGTTTCAATCCAAATAACCACAGAGGTTGGGTAGCTATTAAAGGACCTCACAGAAGGACAAATAGAATATAGTGTTATAAAGAAAGAAGAGGGGGCCAGAATAGAAGGATTAAGTGGGGATAAGGATGGGATGTCAGGGTAAAGGAGACCACATGGGGAGGGACAACTTATACTAAAAGCCTTTGGAAAATCTGTATTGAAATTGACTACTGTAGAAGCTTTCTAAAATACATACGTTTATGAAAGGAAGCTAAATGGAGTCACCATTAGAGATCATATGACACCACATAAAACCTCCAGTGCCCATCATGGTACATCTCGTCGAGTCACAGGCCCAATGGGTCTCATGGAAGTTCCCCAAACATCTCACACCATTGTCAAGGCTGCTGGTTGTTCTCCACAACATGATGGGAAGGCCCTATTGCTGAAGAAACAACTTATGTCACTAAAAATGTAAAAATGAAGCCGGTGCCCCAAAATAAGTTTCATCACTACTGACTAGCATTCACGGTGTTGGAGGGTACTCTGCCCACTACCAGAGGAGTAAGGTAATCACACTATCACCCAGCTGCAAAGTGAAACCTACAACAATGGCCCGCCTGTATGATGCACTGGTACAATAGTGGTACCAATATTATGGGAGCAACCAATCACTTTTGCCTATTTTAGTCAAGGCCCACTCCATGAGCTGAAACCCATACCTGACACTGGTCATGTGACAACAGTCTGGGACTCGATAAGTCATGGGCCTGGGGGGAGAGACTATTACTACTATTCTGCTGAAGGAACACAGCAATGAAATGACTCCTAATGACATACCGCTCAATCAGTACATCAGGGTCTTGCTCAGCTCTCCTCAGAGAGGCTTCTTCTTGCCGTCGATGTGGGAAATTTTGGAGCACTCAGCCCTATAGGTTATCTTTATCAACCCTCCTTCCGTGCCTCAGGGACATTATGTGGAAAAGAATGAAAAGGTGATTCTAAGAGCCAGGCGTGATGGGCGACTCCAAGGAAACAGCCTCCCCCAGGCACAATAGTACCTATACGCATATGAACTCACAGAGGCTGTGGCAACAGGCACAGGACCCACACAAATGAGAGCCGGGTGTGGTCCCAGCACCAAGGAGGGGAAGTGCACAAAGTCCCATTCCCAACCAAGAAACTAGCTGCAACTGATATCTGCTGGCAAAGAAAAAAAGTCAGTTTTCCCAAATGGAGTGTCACTGGGTATATTAATGACATTTTAGGGTGGGCCCCATGCCCAGAAGTAGTTGGCTAATACAGAACAGGCAGACGTGTGTGTGTGTGTGTGTGTGTGTGTGTGTGTGTACACATTTTGTTTTGCTTTGCTTTGGGGGGGGGGTATTTTTGACTTAATGTTTTGTTTTGGTTTTGTTTGTTTTTTGTTTGCTTTGCTTTTCATGTTTTGTTTGTTTTGGGGGGCTAGTTTGAATGAGAATCGCCTCATAGGCTCATTATTTGAATATTTGGTCTCCAGTTGGAACTGTTTGGGAAGAATCAGGAGATGTGCTCTTGTTGGAGGAGCAGTGTAATGGGGATGAGAGGTTGCCAGGGTGTGGGGGGCGGGTGGACTTTGAGGTTTCAAAATCACATGCTATTCCCAGTCAGCTCTTTTCCCACTTTCAACTTACAGCTAAAGACGTAAGCTTTCAGCTCCTGCTCCAGCACCAGACCTGCCTGCTATCACACTCTCTGCCTTGGTGGCCCCGGACTCTCATCCTCTGGAATCATGAGCCCCAAATTAAATGTTTTCTTTTATAAGTTACGTTGGTCATGGTGTTTTCTGATGGCAATAGAAAAGTAACTAAGACAGGGTTTTTTTTTTTTTCTCTCTCTCTTTTGTATTTTTGATGGGGAGAGAGAGAAAACACAAAGTTAGGTGAGGAAAGAAGTTGGGGGGGTTCTGGGAGGAGTTGAGAAGGGGAAAGAATAAGATTAAAATATACTAAAATACTTTTAATTAAAAATAATAACTTCCTAAATATGATTTCTATACAAAATAAATATCAAAATAATTCATAAAAACTGAAATATTAAACTATAGATAGTAAATATCTACATAATATAAATTTGCCTAATAACAAAATATAAATGCTGTAAAATGTTTCTCCTGGTTGAAAGGGACATAAAAGACAATAAAAATGTATATAGTTGCCAGACAGATGTGGTGCACACCTTTAATCTTAGCACTCAGGAGACAGAGGCAGGAGGATCTCTGAGTTCAGTTCAAGGCTAGCCTGGTCTACAGACTTGAGTTCCAGGACTGCTAGAGCTATACAGAGAAACCCTGTCTTGGGGCAGGATGGGGGGAAAGTATATAGTTGTAATGGAGAATATTCTAATGTTCTGATATTATTCTTCAAAATATTTTGAAGAATGAAGCTATTGCAACAGGGCTTGGTAAGTTAATGAAACAAAAACTCACTTGCAAATTATTTCTACATACCTTAAACACTTCAGCTTAACATACAACATATATGTGCACATGGCTCAGCACTCTTTCTGTACACAGACAATTCCTCGGTTCTGAACATTAGCTCATTTATAGGAGCTCTACATGCTCCCTCTTGCAGAAACCATGCCTATCATTCATCCACAATGGTATTTAGGATTGCTTTTCAATGTGAGAATAAAACACTATTAATATTGCAATTACCTAGCCTACCCTCAATTCAACAGCAGACTTCCCAAAGCAATTTAGTATTCATTCTACTTTTTAATGCCTTCAGTTTAGCTTTGTAGAAACACCTCTATTTTCACACTCGTATTTCACTGTTTTAAATAATGTGAAACTGGAAAACAAATACATATTACGAATCAATTTCAAACAGCATGAACAAGGCTTAGGGCTGCAGCTCAGAGTTGAGCATTTGCCTAGCTCATCCTCTTGGCCAGTAGAGTCAACACTTCCTGTACAAGAGCACAGATTTTCTGCATGAACCACACTTTTACATCATAACTATGAAATCTTTCTAAAGTCACTAAGCTTTTCTCCTGTGTGTGTTTTACAGTGTCTTTACGCTCAGGTCTGTCATCCATATTTGATTCCTTTTTAACACAGTTCAAAGTACAGAGTGGATTTAGACTGGTGGAAACACCTCCATACCTACCTTGATGTCTCATGGGCTTCCAGGTTCATTGCAAACATGTGAAGTTAGTCCCTGGTAGGAACAGGTATTCCAGTCTGTGTATTTTCCTGTATGTACATTCATAGATGTAAGCCTATAGGGTATACAAAATGGCAATCAAGAGATAAACACAATTGTGATAGAGATGTTAGCTTTCCTAAAACCCAATCTCTTTTCAAACACATCACACACACAACACACACACACGTGTGTGTCATGTGTGTGTGTGTATTATCAGAGGCCACATTTCCCAGCCCCTTTGCAAATAGGTATAAATAGTTCATCAAGTTCTCACCACTAGGATGTACGCTCAGGAACTAGGTGCCACTTCCCCATCGAACACCAACAGCATTGGGCATGAGCATCTCTGTTTTTCACAAAAGTCTGAGCACAGAGCAGTCCATGATCTAGGGTAGAGAGCAGGTTAAAATGAGCAGACTTACTAGAGATAGATCAGAAAATATCTAGTCCAGTTTTGGGTCAAGAAGAAGGAGCCAGCCATACTAAGTGAACGGGCATCATTTACTAGGCAAAGTCTCCTTGATGGGCATCCTAGATTTGTTGTTGTTGTTGTTCAGTTCAAGGCTACCCTGGTCTACAGACCTGAGTTCCCGAACTGCTAGAGCTACACAGAGAAAGTATTTGTTGAAGCTCGACCTCCATGACCCTGCCAGCCAGACAAGGCAGTAGTCAATGAACTCATAGAGATGGTACATTGCTGTGGCCCAGGTGATCACAGTGGGCTCCAGATATTTCATGCTTAAGAAGTCATGGAAGGAGTCTGACTGCTGGAGCCAGGACTATGTACAGACGATCACCAGAATGGCTTGTGAGACCTTAGGTACAGCCAGCTCACAGCAACTTCAAAAAAAGGAGCGCTGCTTTTAACCTTCTCTCCTGCCCCCCACCTCCCTGTCTTCAGGTAGTGTCACACACTGACAAAACCCACAGGAAATGACAAAAGAAAAATCAAGGTGCATGGCACCCCAGCCAGCCTCCCGTGAAGGGAAGAGAGATAAGGAGTGAGGCCAAGATACAAATGTGGAAGATCTCCAACACAACTGTCACCAAGTACACTCAATGTGAGCCTGTGTCCCACTCTGTGATAATGAACGTGAGACAAGTGTCCAGCAACTTTGAAACGAAGGTCCCAAAGAATCACCATCATTGAGCCTCTTGCTGGCCACTTCCAGTCCCAGGTCTATTCCCGAGTTATTGCTACCTCCAGGAGAGATGTACCAGGAAACAGACACACAGAATTTAAATAGTAAATGAATGTAAATGTTGAAACAACAATAGCAGTTAGGGAAGCATTCTGTAAAACAAATTCAGAGACACATCGCTGCTCCCTCACAAGAAATTACTACATTGTTTAAAGACTGGGCATGGCAAATATTGTCAATAATGCAGGACAACTTGAACTTGTTTACTCCAGTACACTGGAGGGCAATCACGGAGGAAAACTGACACTATTTATAGTCTAACAATATCTGCCTGCAAGCACTCACGTGACTATACTAAAATGTATATTTAAAAGAAATGAGTTCACACATCACAAAGCACATATTACAGAATATTCTTAGCAGTTCTGTTCACAGTCTATCTCCCAAGCAACTAAATGTACAATACTAAGACTGAACTGAGTTCTAGTGTATTCACCTAATAGAAGCTATTCAACACTAAAAATAATGAGATGCTATATATAATAAGGTGGACAACTGTCATGGATATTATGACAGGTCAAAGAAAAGGCAAAAAACATATAGCACATGAGATTCATTTATATGAAGCTGAAGATCACACAAAATCTAATCTAAGCTAATCAAAGATGATGGACATCACTACTCTACCTATAGTGTTCACCTCTGGGGTAAGGGTACCAACTGGACAAAGGCATGGCACACCTCTGGGGATGAAGAGAAGGCTCTCTGCCATCTAGGTGATCACTATGGTGTATACCAGTGGTTCTCAACCTTCCTAATGCTGCGACCCTTTAGTACAGTTCCTCATGTTGTAGTGACCCCAACCATAAAATTATTTTCATTGCTACTTCATAACTGTAATGTTGCTACTTTTGTGAATCATAATGTAAATATTTGATATGCCAGAGGGTCATTCAATTCCCCCAAAGGGGTCGAGTCCCCCCAGTTTGAGAATTGCTGGTGTGTAAGCCCCTCAGCTGCACACTGAGCACAAACACACTTTCTGCCTATTGTGTGTGCATACTGTGTCTCAACTGGAGAGAGTTAAAAGTGGCCAGACCACACTCCTCAAACTTCCTGAGTCAGGAGAACCTCATACAGACTTAGCAAAATTAAAATGAACATAGTCTGGGGTGCTACTCTGACATGATAAGTCACCACAGATTCCAAGAGCAATTGAATTGACTCAATGCTCTCTCATAATGAGATTCTGCAAGTTTGGATTTAGCTGAGAGCACAGAGTGTCTCCAAAGGAGCTATTAAGAATGGTTGAACAAGCTGTTAGATTCCTTTTTGAGCATATTTTTTAATGAAAAGGATATTTGAATACCTAACTGTAAATGAAATGGATATTTAAATATACCAGTTAGGTAAGTCAATGGAGATTCATTAATGTCTAATAAACTAAACCAAGGATTTTACAATGGGAAAGGATAAGAAAAAAAAATAGAAGGTGCTTTTTGCTCATTTACAGCCAATTCGATAGTTTTCATGCAGAAACCCAAGGGAATTTTTATTGAATTCAATCCTTGAGTTGTTTCTGGCTAACGGGCCCACTCCTATTTACAGCGTCATTTTCCGTTAAAGGACAAGCCTGGAAGTAAAAGAATGTGGAGCCTCCATTGTCCTTGGATGATTAACACTGCCTTGGCTGCTCTTATGGCTCTCCTACAAAAGCAGGATTTTTATCAGCTGAGCTGGAACCTTCTAGGAACTGAGATTTACATAAATATATAGAGACAATAACCCTAAAAATGTAACCAGTCCAGAGAGGAAGCCAGCTATGACCTAGAAGGGGGACCTCCTGGAATCAGGGGCTACTTCATGCTGAAAGATGGTTGAGAATGAGGCTCAGGGCCAGGCAGTGGTGGCACACACCTTGAATCCCAGCACTCATGAGGCAGAGGCAGTCAGATCTCTGAGGTCGAGGCCAGCCTGGTCTACAGAGCAAGTTCCAGGACAGCCAGGGCTACACAGAGAAACCCTGTCTTGAAAAAATAGCAAAACAAAATTTAAAAAAAAAAAAAGAATGAGATTCCATTATAAGTATTTCTTCAGGACAGCACATCTCACTGTGGAGACACTTTGACTATAAAATGCAACCAAAATACCTTACATTGAACATACCTTTTGAAATATGACATGACTTGGAGGTAAGTTAGCAAAGCAGCTCTGGTCACTCCCTAGTTTAGAAAATAATACCCAAAAGCCTATTCTTAAAAATAAGAATTTCACAAGGTCTCATTTAGGCCAGAATCCCTCTCAATTGGAAATGTGTCACTGTCCCTCTCCTGTCTACAAATAACCATGAGAATACAATGAACATTCATTTATTTAGAGGCTGTGCATAAATTTGAGAAAGGAAGCAAAAATCGCAATTATGTAGCCTGCAAACAAGGAGGATTGGCTGAGTTTGAGAAACTCAGAGCCTTCCCAGTTTGATCAATGACACAATCAGAACCAGAATCTGCACCCTCTGCTTCTAGACCTATTTCTACCCAACCTAACGGAGTGATTCCTATCTTCTTTGTCTTGTTAGCTAATAGAACTGGAAAGCAAAGTTGACTGTATTCCTATCTTAAATGAATTTATAACACAAAATTTCTCAGGGAAACAAAAGGTCCCTTGGGGTCCACTTGTCGGGAAGCATGCAGTGAAGAATCAGTAATGCTACAAGTTTAATACAGGCTCTTAACCCTTCAATCAATGAGCAATCGACAAAAATGTAAAGAAGTGGGAGTGATTTCATGTGGATACTTCATTGTTCAAGGTCAATATCTATCTGTCCTTGCCTGTACTTCTGCCTACCCTTATCCCTACCCCTCTATTTATAGCTTCACCAGTCCTGGGATGGAAACCATGCTCTTCTATTCTCCCAGTCAGCTACATTTCAAGTTCCATATGTTTATCTAGTTAATTCAGACCCATCAATAACAGACACCTAAGCAGAAAGAGTTTCCATGGGAAATGAAAAGAGAATAGAGCAGGAACTCTCTAAACTTACTCATAGATGAGTCTCTAGTACAATCCAGTAACTGAAAGGCAGGTGCCAGGTCCCTATTGCCCCTAATCTTGCATATCAATAAACATGGCATATAAGTAAAATTGGAGATTTGTCATTAAAAACATGGAAAAGATCACAATGTTCACTGTTTTGCATCTGTTCTTCAGAATTTTCAGGAGCCACGGTTAGTGTCATAGGGCCAATTGTTGTGTCTGCGGTATTAAAAACAGATTGCATGCCAGCTCTCTGATACTTGAATAAAAAGAGGATTCTGTCTATTGTGCTAAAGGCAGTTAAATCTTGTGAGGTGCTCAAAAATGAATCTGTCTAGCACCAAAAGAAAGGCCATGTTTATAGCAGCTGATTTATTTGGTTGATACACAGTATCGCTATGGTTTATAATTTTTAAGGCATGTGAACTGGGACATATTAGATATTACAGAAGGAGTGAGCTGATGATTTACAAGACTTCATATCAGGCCTGTTGACCTTCTCAATAAGAAAGGTTGGTGGTCGTAACAGCCTTGAAAAACACAGCCCTTGGGAATCAATTTAATGTAGAATAAACTCTTTAACAACCAGCGAGATAGCCATATCAGCTGTGCCATCTGCAGATTATGCTGCTACTGTAAAAAGCACGTTTTAAAATAAAAAATTCATAGACTTTATTTTTGAAAACATATGTTCCTATCAGAAACAATCCAGCAGCTTCTCCAATATAAGCATCCCCACTTTATAAAAACAACACGTTCAACAGCAGATAGAAGCATGCAGGGGAAAGGCCAGCCCTTACTCTGTAAAAAGAATGCTGGTACAATTTTCTTAATGTCCTGAAAATAAATCACTGGTCACAAAACAATGATACACCTATGTGCCCCCTTTGTTCTGCTTAAAATACATTCGTCTGGTCCCCAATACAAATCATGTTAGTTTATGGACAAGCCAATACAATCAATGGATGGATGTGACCATGGGTGATGCTTCACATTAGCATCCTCACTCAGAAGCTGATCTTTGGAGTATTTGTCAACTCAGTGATCAGAGTCGTATGTCAAGGAAATGCCAAAAGCAGTTAATCTTAGCATATCTCTAACAAAATCAAGGTAAAACATCTGAAAATGTCCCTTCTTCTTGGCGTGAATATTCTGGAAGCGTGTTCACCTCTCCACCACTAGAATGTATGTTTCAGGTAGAGTGCAGCTTGACTCATGTTTGGTTCTGGGTTTTGTTTTTCAGGCTAAGTCTCTACAGAAAAATCTCAAGCTTAAAACTGGGTTTGTGTTTATGAAACCTGACCCTCCCCAGACACTGAGTCAAGTTGAATCTGTCTACAACAGTTGAATGAAACATTGGTGTGCACACTCTAAAGCACAGAGTGGGGAGCATGGTCAGCCCCCCGCCAGCAGCTCGCTTGGCTGGTCTTCCTACTGTGGTAGCTGTTTTTCTGGACACTACTCTGTTTTGAAATTTTTCTTTTCCTTAAAGACCCTGCATGTGTCATTTTTCTGGGATTTATGCTACTATTCCATGCCATCTGCTTGCAGCTCTGTTTTCCCCATGTTGTAACAATCATTTCTTTGTGATCTATGCTTTCTGTAGGCCTACCATAGAATCTGGCATATAACAATTCCTTAATGACTACATTATAATTAGATTAAGTAAACATATAAATAGTCTGCAGGAGTCAGAATCACTGGGACTTACCAGAAGTTTTCTCTTCCTAGGGGCCTTCTATAAGGCAAAATTTAACTACCATTTATGGTGGAACAGATACCCTTGTAGCCACTACAAGGAGTCCTGTGAAGGATAAAGAAAACTTAAGATGAAGTTTTTGCCCTCAGAAAGTCCTTACAAAGAACGATGCCACAAAGCTTGAATCTAACAAGCTAAAGAATGCAACGACTAAAGCGGCGCATGTGAACTGATGAGTGATTGGCCTGTGAGCAAGGCAGGTAAGAATCGCTAAGCAGACAAAGGCAGTACATCAAGCTGAAGTTGTCTGAGGAGAAAAGAGTCATATAACGAGGAAGATTTGATGCAGACCCTAGAGGGGAGGTTTTCTGTACCTTGCAAAGAGCGGGAGGAACCCAGGAAGGAGATATTCACTTAAAGGGGTGTGGTCTGCCTTTCCAGTCCCCTTTCCCTTTCTGCCCACTTCGGTCAGCACTAAGATGTACACGGTGGCAGTAGGGGGAAGGGGCACATACTATGATCTTCTTCAGCACAGGCATGACATGTTTCATAATTCACCACCAGGCGAGCGACTCCAGGCAGCCGAGATTGTCAGAGATTGCCAGGGCAGCTGCCTGCGGCACAGCCCCAGAGTTCCCAAGTGGTCTTCTAAGATTTGATTTTTCTAACATTAATTCTAGTCGCAGTTAAGCTTTAGAAATGGACATGCTGCCAGGTGGTGATGGCACATGCCTTTAATCCCAGCACTCAGGAGGCAGAGGCAGGCAGATCTCTGTGAGTTCAAGGCCAGCCTGGTCTACAAGGTGAGTCCAGGACAGGTACCAAAACTACACAGAGAAACCCTGTCTCAAAAAACCAAAACAAGGAAGGGATGAGGGAAAAAAAGAAAGAGAGAGAGAGAGAGAGAGAGAGAGAGAGAGAGAGAGAGAGAGAGAGAGAAGGAAGGAAGGAAGGAAGGAAGGAAGGAAGGAAGGAAGGAAGGAAGGAAGGAAGGAAGGAAGGAAGGAAAGGGACATGCTATGAAATAACCTTCTAAAAGACAAAATATTTTCTAAAAGTGTTGTTTGCCAGACCTGGTGACATAGACCTTATTCTGGGTTGATGCAAGAGGATTATAAGTTCAAGGCCTGCCTGGGTTGCAGGGTGAGCTGCAGACCATTCAGGGCAGTTTAGCAAGACTTTCTCTCAAACTAAAACAAAAATAAAAGTAAAGCTGAGGTACACAGCTCAGTGATAGAGTATGTGCCTAGCCTAGGCAAGGCCATGGGTTCAATTCCCAATACCATACATGCATACAAGAGTTTAGTTTTAGCTTGAAAACATGGAGTCTTGAAAATATATCCATAATACCTATGTCCTCTAATAAAATTTCAAAGAGAATTTTTTGAGTGAGTACTATCTTTTCTCTTAGAGATTCTCTCTCTCTGTGTCTGTCTCTCTGTCTCTGTCTCTCTCTCTCTTTCTCTCTCTCTCTCTCTCTCTCTCTCTCTCTCTCTGTGATAAAAAATTCAGAATTTCAAATTTCCTAGAATAACAACTCAAAGATACTCCACCAATAGTTAAGAATCCTTAATGAAGTAATAATGTTTATAGGACAAGAAAGAGAAGGGCATTGGTTCCTTTCAGGGTGGTTGTCTGAAAAGTATTTTAAGCTTTGTCCATATGCACTAATTGGTATTTATGCCAATGCTTAAACATTCTTAACTTGAATAGTATCCAAGGTGGCCCTTCTGCCACAGGAACCAGGTCAAAGTTTCTAATTCGGTTTACTCCTTATTACCTCTGGGACACCCTGACCTGATGATCTTTCCTAATTACCTAAGCCTGGGTTTGAAACCAAGCCACCTTCAAATAATGAACATCAGCTGTGTACCTTGATAGAACATTGGTGACAGAGAATGAGACCATTCGCAGAAGGATCCCGAGGGCATAAACTGCTCTGAAGTCATCTACTCTGTCCTCCAAGTCCTTTCTTCATTACTATAAGATCTACTACCCTACCTCCCATGGTAGTTAATCTTCATTGTCAATGTGACTGGAGTTTAGAATCACTTATTGGCAGCTCTCTGGGTGTGTCTGCGAGAGCTTTCCCCAAGGAATCTAATTGACGGAAGACCCATCTGGATGCAGGCTACAGCAGCACAGCCCTGTAAGTGCCAGTATACTTCTGCTAACTTAGGGTTTCTATTAGTGTGAAGAGACACCATGACTACAGCAGCTCTTACAAAGGAAAACATTGCATTGGGCTGGCTTACAGTTTCAAAGGTTTAGTCCATTATCATCATGGCAGGAAGCATGGTGGTGTGCAGGCAGACATGGTGCTGGAGAGGTAGCGGAGAGTTCTCCATCTTGATCTGCAGGCAGCAGGAAGTAAACTGAGAGTAGCTGGAGCACAGGAAACCTCAAAGCCCACCCCCACAGTGACACACTTCTTCCAACAAGGCCACACCTACCCCAACAAAGCCACACCTCCTAATAGCACCACTCCCTGTAGGGGCCATTTTCAAACCACCACACCATCTCTCTGTGTCTTTCTCCTTCCTGACTGTGGATAACAATGGCCACCAGCCTCAGACTCTCTGCACGACAGTTAGAGGCAGTCTCACCATCATGCCTTCATTGCCATGATGGGTACCTTCAGAAACTGTGAGCCAAAACGAGCCTGTCCTCTCTTACGGTGCCTCTGTTGGGTATCTTACCCCAGCGACAAGAAAAGTACCAATCTCCTCAATAAAACACATGAATAAACAACCTTCGGCCACAACGCTCTTAAAGCTGTGTCATGTGATTCCAGCCTCCTACTTGGCATGCTGAGAATCTCAAGGGTTTGGAGAATGCTAAAATGCTGAGAGGAAGGACCTCACACCTCACTGCAAGATGTGACAGCTTTCAAATAATTTGCTGGTGAAGAGTGGAGCATCTGCTGTTCTGACACAGCTTCAAGTGAAGAGGAGGGTACAGGGCTCTGTCAGCAGTGTGGTACACAGAGGCAGGAGGCATAGCTGTCACCCACAGCAGCCTGGGGACGTCCCCTCATCTTCTAGAGATCTCAACCTAAGCCAGACTGGGAGCCATGGCTTTGATGCAGAAAAGAATTTCAGGACTGTCCAATATGAATAAAGATAAATAATTTACGTAAAGGTGTTTTACTATAGGCTGAAGGGAAGGGTTAAAAGAGAGGTGCTGAGAAGAAAGATACTCCTCAGACCATAGGTGTGTACCTCTCAGACAAAGAGCTGCACTTCCCTGTGTTTTATAATAGTCATGTCGAGGAGAGAGTTATAACCAATATGGTGAAAAGACACCTGCACAATAAGCAGAGTGGACAGTGGGCAATCTCAGCAAATGTCCTAGGAAATGAATGAGGCCCTTCCCAAGGTCATACATATCTGGGCCTTACGCTTGGGTTATTGATATTTAAAATTAAATACCCGTATATGAAAGACATATTTTCTCTATTTTGGCAGCCTTTGCATGAAATGTTGATTGTGCTGGGATCCTTGCCTCTCAGTGGACAGGGGCTTCTTCACCAGACTCCTAAGTGAGGAAACCCTTTTCTTTCCCATGTCCCATAATTTTTCCTATCTTCGTAACTCCTGCCTCAGTTTTGGTTTTATCATGATTATAAAATGCAGCCAGGATAGAGTTTCCCACCTGAATCCCAGGGCTTGGATGCATTAACTTCTGGCTATCTCAAGGAAAGGAAAATTAGCTCTTCAAATTGGCTTAACAAGAAGGGAAGAGGAAATAATGAAACTTAACAGACATCAACTGTCAATCATCAACAACGGAGTCATGAGTTTCTAGTAAGATCTACTGAGCTGTGTCTCCCATGTGTGGGGAAAATAACAGACATGTCATGTGTCACAGACAGTGCTCAGTGGATCTTACTGAGTGAGGTTTGTCCTAGACTTCTTTGAGACCTAACAATATAATCTTGGATTTTGCTCAATAAGACAAGTTTTGGACTTCTGACCTCTAGAAATCTTAAGAAATAAATAAAATTATGGGATTTCCTCAGCCATTAGCGAAGTCTGTGGTCCTGTTACAGCAGTGGAAGGAAGCCACTATCCAAGGCCATTTCTCCGCTGGTAAAAAGGCAGTTCTGCACATTTTTTTCATTCGACTATCTAGTTTGGTTTCCTGGAGACCTTAGGGAAAAATCTATTTCCTCGACTTTTCCAGCTTGTAGAGGCCACCAGATCCTTGACTTGTTGCCTGTTCCTCTGTCTTAAAAGGCAACAATGCATAGGTCTCTGGACTTCGACCTCTACACCCATCTTGTATCTCCTTCCTCAATTCTGTCCCTCCTGCCTCCCTAGTATAAGAACCATTTAGATTATATTTATTCTACCAGGATAGTGGAGGGTAATCAGCTACCTCCATGATCTGTTTATCACACCAGCAGCCTCTCTCATTATAGAATTATTCCAAGAATCTGAAGATTAAAATGTGAATGTCTGAAGTGTTATCAGTTACTCTACCTTGTATCCATTAGTGATCACTGAAAATGCAAAGGAGAAACTGGGTGTGGCGGCATACCCCATGAGGAGTTAATGAATAGCCTAACCAGAAATGTAAGAAACCCATGTCTCAAAAAAGGAAACCAGGCAAAGGAATGAGAAGTAATCTGGTGTGGCTTTTTATTGTAGGTTTAATATCTGTAAAATCATGTATGGCTTTAATTAATAACTTAGGGATCTGTGGAACAAGGAATTCCCATTTTTTTTAATTTTTTTTCCACTGGGGAAGAACTTTAGATAAGGAACTATTCATGATATTGACCAAATCAGATCATTACCTATGGCCCCAGATCTCTAAAATCATGTGAACAGAGCTGATGGTTGGCAAGAAGCCTCTAATGTTGAGAAATTTCTGACAGTTCTTCCAACTGAATGAACTTTTGAGTCCTGACTCTGTTCTGGGATGTCACTGTTAAGGGACTGGACAACAGAGGAAGTCAGGGTACACTATCATAAATGGTAGTGGCACTACCACCAAACAGTATACACACTCTGTGTGTGTGTGTGTGTGTGTGTGTGTGTGTGTGTGTGTGTGTGTGTGAGAGAGAGAGAGAGAGAGAGAGAGAGAGAGAGAGAGAGAGAGAGAGAGAGAGAGAGAGATGTGGTATATACGTATTGGTGTGTGTGGTATACACACACATGAATATGCTGATATGTACACCTGTGCTCATACTCAGATGATACAGAAGAATCGAAGATGTTTTGTTCTGTCACTCCCTTCAGTATTCTTTTGAGACACGATTTCTCTCACTAAACTTGAAGCTACCTGGAAGCCAGCAGGCCCCAGCGATCCTGATCTCTCTACCTATGGAGTTACAGGCGTATGTGTGGCTGAGCCTGGCTTTTTACCTGGGTATTAGAACCTGAAGTCAGGTCCTGATCCATCACCCCAGTCCCTGAACAATCTCCGGTCGCTCAGCTTGTCATCAGGAACTTTTCAGAGATGGCCGGTGGATCCAGGAGGTGGATGGCTACCAATTCAGAAGGGAGGAAGGTTGAGTTTGACTCATGGTTTCAGAGGTTCTAAGATGTCAAGGCATCATGGCAGTAGACGCACATAATGGAAAGGGTTCCTTACCTCATGGGGGAGGACAGAAAGTAGCATAAAACATATAGGAGGGGGAAGGAGATGGAAACACTTTCCTCTTGGGATGGGATATACTGGAGGCTCAAGAGAAGTTCTATTCTGTAGGTGCTGTTTTTATTTCAATAAGGATTCACCATGGCTGTGCCAGGCTTCTGCAGGGTGTTGTCTCCATAACTCCAATCATAATGGACAATTTGGCTTGCTTAGAGTCAAATGCTCAGGACCCATGAGCACCTGTATTGCCCAATACCCTAGCGTATAACCAGGAGCCACCATTCTAGTGGTGCACAGTGTGAACTGCAAAGGGCAGCTTCTCATACCAGGAGCAACTGATGACCATTGCGGGTGTCTAAAGATGCCCAGGAGGCTTGAGACATGGTTGTTGCAATCTTGACGTGAAGTAATTTATGGATGACACCAATGGTTGACATCCATGTGGATAGATCCACTTAAAATGTCCCAATCTGTAAAAGCGTAAGTGTGTATAAATAAAGCTTGAAGGTAAGAAACATACTCCCTTCTGCAAGGGCTGAGTGTGATCATTGTGTTTCACTGGGAATGATGGGGGATGTTGTACAAAGTGCTGTCCCCAGCTGGTGGCACCATGTGGGGGGAGATCCTGGAACTACAAGGAGGTGTAGCCTAGATAGAAATACCTGTCACAAAGAGGTATGGTTTTGAAGGACATCTTGTCCCTAAGCTCATCTCATCTGTCTGATCCTGTTTCCTGGTTATCATGAGTTAAGGAGCCATTTATCCACACATTTCCCCTGCTCTCATGTTTTCACCACATCTCAGTCCCACAGCTATGGTGTTAACTGACCACTGACCATAGACCAATACCTCCGAACTCATAAGCTAAAAATTTTTTCTCTCCTTTTGAAATTTTTTTTCTATGATCTGAATTGTTGAAACAAATGGTGGGGACTCTGAGCTTAGTGGCCTGAATCATTCCCTCATCATATTGTCAACTTGAAGCATTCAATTGGGCCCAGTCTTTTCCAATCTATTTTACAGTTGTTCATTAAGGCAACAGTATGTTAGAACTCTTTATTGGGTATGAAGATAAGCATGGAGAACTGTTTTCCCTGTCTGTGTCATGGGTACATTCCCCTAAGTCCCTGGAAAACACCTAGGTGATGCACACAAGCATGTGCAACAACAGAATATGAATTCTATAGCATCATAGTTAGCCATGGGGGCAGGTAGAGCATGGAGCTCAACACATAGTGATGAACCTTCCTCACATGAATGATGCAGATGATGTAGGAATTCCTCTGAGCAGTCTGTGGAAGCAGGACCAGTGCCTGACTGAAACATGCAACCAACAACCATAGGGTAAAATGAATATGACAAGATGAAAAGGTCAATTTTTGAATCTACTTTTTAAAAGGAACTACTTGTTTTAAATAAGATAAGTAATGAAATTTTTTTGTCTGAATTTGTCAAATGTTACTGAACTGGACATTGTTATATATTAATGGAGTTTTTAATCTGAATCTGTCAAATGTTAATGGACTCAACATCATTAACGTAATTTTTGACTGTATATATTGTATATACTTATTGGATAGTTTTTCTTGTATTAGTTATAAGCTTTTTTTAATTTTAGACAAAAATAGAGGAAATATGGTGGTATTGTGTTCCCCAAAATATTGTGTACTCTAATAAACTTATCTGGGGTCAGAGAACAGAAAAGCTACTAGATACTTAGGATAGGCAGTGGTAGCACACGCCTTTAACCCTAGCATTCCAGAAGCAGAAATCCATGTGTTCAAAGATACAGCTAAGCATGGTGATTCACACCTTTAATCCCAGGCAGCGATGGTACAAAGCAGAAAGGTATATAAGGCGTGAAGACCAGAAACTAGAAGCATTTGGCTGGTTAAGCTTTTAGGTTTTGGGCAGCACAGTTCAGCTGAGTGCCATTCGGATAAGGACACAGAGGCTTCCAGTGTGAGGAAACAGGATCAGCTGAGAACTGGCCAGGTGAGGTAGCTGTGGCTTGTTCTGCTTCTCTGATCTCCCAGCATTCACCCCAATATCTGGTTTCAGGTTTGTTTTTATTAATAAGACCTTCTAAGATTCATGCTACAGTAAAAGTCTTTTAGTATCAACTGCTACACTAAAATCCAGCCAAATATAAGACTCATGGAGGTGTCCCAGCTAAATCTCATAACCCAGTGCCATTTTAACAAGGCGCCAACATTGTACCCTTGTCCCTAAATGCTAATTACCACAAGTTTCCACTTACATCAGTGAAATCCAACAGAGGTTTGCTAGGAGTTGGCAAATGGAGCACAAAGCTCCATGGCTCAAAGCACTTGTCCACTCACAGGCAGAACCTCAAAGCAGGAAGCAAAGCCTCATAACCACATAGCGAACAGACATCAGGGGAATAAGGTGGAAGTGGTCTGGGTTAGGGTGGTCCACACCATCCTGCTCACAGCAGTGATCATTCCGTGGCAGCCCTCTGACAGCAGAATTGCTGTACCCCTCCCCCAACATACACATAAAGATCCACCTGGTGAAACTAAAGATATAACACATATACCTGGAGAGAATTAAAACAAAATACTCATATTGTACAGCATTTAAGAGCAATGCAAGAGGATAACCAAGATGATAAAACATGGATAAAGTGAAGTGAATAAAAATTGGTTTTATTTGGTGATCTATATTAGATCCAGGGTGAGTAGAGCCAAGAGGAAGCCAGAAAAGCAAGTTCTGCCGGACGGTGGTGGCGCACGCCTTTAATCCCAGCACTCAGGAGGCAGAGGCAGGCGGATCTCTGTGAGTTCGAGCCAGCCTGGGCTTCAGAGTGAGTTCCAGGAAAAGGTACAAAGCTATACGGAGAAACCCTGTCTCGGAAAACCAAAAAAGAAAAAAAGAAAAGAAAAGTTCCTTAGGATTAAACTTTCAAACTTTCTACTATGATAACAGAACCAGTGTATAAGGGCCTGCAAGATGGCTGAATGAGTAAAAGTGTTTGCCGCCAAGTCTGACAACCTAAGTTCAGTCCCTGAGACTCACATGGTGGAAGGAGGAAGCCAGCTCCTGCAAGCTGTCCTCTGACCTGCACGCACACACACGCACACACACATACTCACACACACACACTCACACTCACACACACACACACACACACACACACACACACACACACACACACACAAATGTAATGAAATTTTTAAAAGAACGTGTGGGGTTTTCTTACTCATTTGCCCAGATGTGTGAGCAGGAGGAGAAGAGCTTGAACATACTCAGTGGGAAAACATCCGAGCTGGAGTCAAACTTTGTATTAAACCTAGTTTAAGAACTTTGACTCTAAACTAACTGCTTGTGAAAATCCTCTCTTGATTCACTGAGCGATAGTTTTCACTCCAAGTCTTAAAACAGGACTACCTAAGATATCTAGCCATTGATTTCATGAATCACCAGAATTTTCCCTCATGCCGAGGGGGAAAGATTTAAACTCTAGATGTACAAATGATAAATGGTTGGAGAAACATCTTCAGGCTTCAGCAGAGTACAAGGCATGAATTTAAAATCCTAAAAATTGATTTATTCCATTTTCGTGCTAGATGTAGGAACTACTTTGCAGTGTTTTTCTCTTTTAAAAAAGAATGTATTCCTTTTTATTTTAAAAGAAAAAATTAAAAATCCTTGTGTGTGTGAGAGAGAGAGGAGAGGGGAGAGGGGAGGGAGAAGGGGAGAAAGGGAGACATGGGGGAAAGGGAGAAAAAGAGAAAGAAAGAGGAAGAGAAGGAGAAGGAGGGAGAGAGAGAGAACAACCCTAGATCCATAAATGTAAAACAACTTTGAGATAAATAAAGAATTTTGTCATCATCATTTTGTCACTTACCTATCTCAGGTAGGGAGAGGAGAAATAATGCTCAAATCAGACCCATCCCCAGAGACAGAATCTAGCCACCAGGGACCAACACTGATGCTGATGCTTTCCAGCCTAATTGCTTTTTATTTTGTTTCTTCCCAAACAAGTTAAAAGATTTCTTCACAATCAATGAACTCAACTATCCGGTCAATTCAACTTAGTTATTAAGAAGGAAAAAGCATTGAACTGACTACATTTAGATCCAATTGTGTCACAGGAGGTATTACACCGAGAGAGAGGGGATTGTACATTTTCTTTGAGAGGAAATCTGGGTGGAAAAAGAAATGGATGTGTTAGTTAATAAACGTTGCTTTTCAAACCCGCTAATCCTCTCAGATTTCTCACTGTCTGGAAGCTTTGGGCTACATCAAAAAGGAAAACGCATTAGCCCTTGAAGCTGTGCTAAGGTTTTGTCAAAGTCACTTTTAAAAACCCAGTTCCGCCTGAAATTAGAAGTGGTGCCAGTCACCAGCTGAGGGCTTCCAGCAGGAACCCTGCTGTGGCATCTCAAAAGGTGCCATGCATCCAGACACTGGCGTCAAGCCTGTCTCACAGTAATGAATCCTGCCAGCCAGGGCTGGGATCTGAAAGATGGTGGGTGGCAGTAGTCTTCCCCAAGGTAATTCCTGAAGTTGTCATCTCAATCTGATCAGGGAAAGAAGGACACCAGCTCAGCGGACGCCCCCTCCTGAGAAACATTTCCTAAACTTGGTCTTCCTCATAAATTTGTCCCCATGCCTAAGTTTATAAAGCTTTTTCTTGTCTAGGAACAAATAATATAAGTGAGTAAATACTTTGTATTTGTATGTCTGGGTCTGGGTTTCCTCACTCAGGATGATTTTTTTTTTTTTCTGGTTGCATTTACCTGCGGATTTTAAGATTTTATTTTTCGACATGCGGTGGTGGCACAAGCCTTTAATCCCAGCACTCAGGAGGCAGAGGCAGGCAGATCTCAGAGGCCAGCCTGGTCTCCAAAGTGAGTTCCAGGAAAGGCACAAAGCTACACAGAGAAACCCTGTCTCAAAAAACCAAAAAAATTTTTTTTTCATTTTTCTTAATGGCTGAGTAATATTCCATTGTGTAAATGTACCACATTTTCTTTATATATTCATCTGTTGAAGGACATATAGGTTGTTTCCAATTTCTAGCTACTCCAAATAGAGCAGCAATGAACATGGGTGAGCCAGTGTATCTATAGGAGGATGAAGCATTCTTTGGGTTCGGACCTTGAGGTAGATCAATTCCCATCTTCCTGAGGAACTACTACACTGATTTTCATAGTGGCTGTAGAAGTTTGTACTCCCACCAGCAATGGCTAAGTCTCCTCTTATTCCACAGCCTCTCA
Source organism: Peromyscus maniculatus bairdii (assembly GCF_049852395.1). Classification (NCBI taxonomy): domain Eukaryota; kingdom Metazoa; phylum Chordata; class Mammalia; order Rodentia; family Cricetidae; genus Peromyscus; species Peromyscus maniculatus. The sequence continues at coordinate 62,442,496 of NC_134871.1, forward strand.
GCATGAGCTGTCATTTGTCTTATTGATCTTACACCGACTGGTACAAGATGAAATCTCAAAGTAGTTTTGCATTTCATATCCCTGATGGCTAAGGATGCTGAACATTTCTTAAGTGTTTCTCAGCCATTTAATTTTTATCTTTTGATAATTCCCTGTTTAGATCTGTACCACATTTTTAATTGGGTTATTTGTTTTCTTGGTGTCCATGTTTTAAGAGTTCTTTATACATCAGGGATAGTAGCCCTCTATTGAATGTGTAGTTGGTTAAAAAAAATAAATAAATAAAAGCTTTTCCCATTCTGTAGGCTGCTGCTTTGTCCAAATGATGGTGCCCTTTGCCTTCCAGAAGCTTTTCAGTTTCATGAGGGCCCATTTACTAATTGTTGAGCTTAGTGTCTGTGCTGTCGGCTCTATTGAGAAAGACTTCCTGTGCCAAAGAACTCAAAGCTACGTCCCACTTTCTCTTCTGTCAGGTTCAGTGTGCTAGACTTATATTGAGGACTCTGATCCACTTGGAGTTGAGTTTTGTGCAGGGGGTAAGTATGAATCTACTTTTAATCTTCCACATGCAGCTATACAGTTTGACCAGTTGAAGATGCTCTTTTTTTTTTTTTCCAGTTTGTATTTCTGGCTTCTTTATCAAATATCAGTTGTTCATAGGTGTGTAGATTTATTCCTGAGTCTTCAACTCTATTCCATTGATTAATGTGTCTGTTTCCGTGCCAATAGAATGCATTATTATTACTACTATACTTTGTAGTACAACCTGAGATCAGGGATGGGATACCTCCAGCAGTTCTTTTATTATTCAGGATTTGTTTTCAAGCTATCCTGTTTTCTGTTTGGTTTGGGCTTTGTTTTGGTGTTCCCAAATCAAGCTGAAAAATCATCCTTTTCAGTTCTGTAAGGAATTCTGTTGAAATTTTGACGGGGGGGGGGGGCGGCATTTAATCTGTAGATTGTTTCTGGTTGGATGGCCATTTTAATATATTAATTCTACCCATATGCAAGCATGAGAGATCTTTTCATCTTCTGATATCCTCTCAGTTGTTTTTCTTTAATGTCTTAAAGTTTTTGTCATAAAAGTCTTTCCCTTGCTTGCTTAGAGTTACCCCCAAAATATTTTCTATTTTTTGAGGCTATTGTGACAATGCTGTTTCCCTGATTTCTTTTCTAGTCTGCTTATTATTTGAATATAGGAAGGCTACTGAGTTTTGTGTCTTAATTTTGTATGCTGCTACTCTGCTGAAAGTATTTATCAGAGGTAGGAGTTTCCCAGTGGAGTTTTTAATGAGTCACTTATGTGTACTATCATATCATATGGAAATAAAGATACTTTGACTTTTTCCTTTCCAATTTGATCTCCTTCAATTGTCTTATTCCTCTAGCTAAGACTTCAAATACTAAATTGAATAGATATGTAGAAAGTGGATAACCCTCTCTTATTCCTGATTTTAGTGGAAATGGTTTGAGTTTCTTTCCATTTAGTTGATGTTGGCTATGGGCTTGCTGTCAACTGCCTTCTGTATGTTGAAGTATGACCCTTGTATCCATAATCTCTCTATTACTTCTATCATGAAGGGATGTTGGATTTTGCCAAAGGCCTCTTTGCATCAGTGAGATGACCATGTGGTTTTTTGTCACGTGTCAAATGAGTCTGCCTTTATATGCTACTTTGGTCATTTTTCCCTTATACTTTTAATATTATTTCTTCTGTATGTTTAGTGTTTTGATTGTTATGTGCCATGGAGTATTTCTTTTCTGGTCCAGTCTATTTGGTGTTCTGGGTTATTCTGGAACCTTGATAGCATCGCCTTCTTTAGGTTAGAGAAATTTTCTTCTATTATTTTGTTGAAGATACTTTCTGTCCCTTTGAACTGGGTTTCTCCTCTTTCTCTTTCTCCTCCTCCTCCTCCTCTTTCTTCTTCCTCAATTACTATTATTTGTATATTTGGTCTTTACATGGTGTTCCAGATTTCCTGGATGTTTTGTGTCTGGGCTATTTTAGATATAACATTTCCTTGGACCAAGGTATGCATTTCTTCCATCTTGCCTTCAATACCTGATATTCTGCCCTTCATCTTTTGTATTCTTTTGGTTAAGCTTGCATCTGTGATTCCTGTTTGACCTCCTAACTCTTTTCATTTCCAGATTTCTCTCACTTTGGGTTTTCCTTATTGATTCTGTTTCTGCTTGCAAGTCTTGAACTGTTTCCTTCATTTTGTTACATTTTTTGCGCTTTCACAGGTATCTTTAGTAGCTGTGTTCTTTCCTCTTTAAGGACCTAGAACATAAAGACTATTTTGAAGCACCTGTCTTGTGATTCAGCTATAGTAGGGTTGCTGGTCTCTAGTGGAAACATATTGTCCTGGCTGTTACTGTGTTTTTATACTGGTATCTAAGTATCTAGGTTTGGAATGACTATAACTCTAGGTGATGATATCTATTCTTGTCTTTGATGCATAGGTGTTCCCTTCCTTGGTTTCTATTGCCCTTTCTGGGTCTTAGGAGAGTGTGGTGGCCGTGGGTTACCTGGTAGGGAATGTGTCTGAAATCTAGTCAGGTGTGATCACTGGGGTTCGAGGTAGAATGTTCTCCTGGTTATTGAGAGCTGACAATTATAAATGGGGATGGAAGGAGAGGTAGGAGTTGGAATGGGTCCACAGGAGGGAGGAAAGCTAGATCTGCTGCCACTTAGTATCTACTTAGTTCCCTGGGAATGGGGAGAGAGGGAGGATAGGCCACTGCAAGTGGTCTGCTACAAAGCTGAGGATGAGGCTGGGGGACTGGACTTGGAGAAGAGGAGGAAGAGTAAAGATCTGAATATCACCTACCTGCTTCTCTTACCTATCTGCTTCCCTGGCTGACTTGGTCAGTGGGTTCTCAAGAATTGCCTGTAGGAGTTTGCAACTGAGACAAAGAGGTGAGGTCATGACAAAGGCTGTAGAAGATCTATCAGACATTGGGGCAGAGAGGAAGTAGAGGGTAGGGTCCTTTCCTGTTCTGTATGAATTTTGGTATTATTTTTCCTATTTCTGTGAAGAATGTTGTGAGTATTTTGATTAGTATTGCACTGAATCTGCAAAATGGCTTTCATATGATGGTCATTTTCACAATATTAATTTTACTAATCTATGAATATGGAATTATTTTCCAATTTCTAGTGTCTTCCTGAATATCTTTCTTCAGACAATTGAAGTTTTCATTGTAGAGATTGTTCCTGTCTTTGACTAGGTTTATTCCACGGTGTTCTATTGTCTTTCTGGACACTGTGAATGGAAATTTGTCAATGTTCTCTTCCTCCATCATTTGTTGTTTGTATATAAAAAGGCTACTGATATTTATGAGCTGATTGTGCATCCTGAATACTTTGCTGACATTGTTGATTATTTCTAGAAATTTTTTGGTAGAATTTGTCATTTGTTTTCTTAATGATTATAAATATTATTAATCATTATTTATTTTATGAATGAATGATAATGAGTCATATGATTATTAATATTCTCACTGCGGTAAGCTGGAATATCAATATAGTTTCAATGTATATTTCTCTGATGGCTAGGGTGGTTGACCTTTTTTCCATTTCCTTTTCGGCTTTTGAACATGGTCAGTTAACCAATTTCTTGATTGGGTTGTATGCTAATTATTATGTCAATTGACACAAGTTAGAATCATTTTGGAAGAGGGAACCCAATTGAGAAGAGCCCACCACCACCAGATCGGCCTGTGAGCAAGCCTGTGGTGCATTTTCTTTATTGGAAGAAACTGTTTATTGAGACTGGAGCTCATTTTTTGATTGATGTGGAAGGTCCCTAATCATCGTGGGCAGTGCTGCCCTGGGGCTAGTGGTCCTGGGTGCTATAAGAAAACAGGATGAGCAAACCATGAGGAGGAAGCCAGTAAGCAGCACCCCTCCATGCCCTCTACATTAGTTCCTGCCTCCAGGATAGACTACTGCCTAGAAGAGCAAGCAAAATAAACCCTTTTCTCTCCAAGTTGCTTTTGGTCTCCATGTTTTGTTATTGAAACAGAAACCCTGGGATCAGTTGTTTGACTTCTTGTTGCCTGTATTCTTTAATTTTTCATATAGTATAGATATTAATCTTGTCAGATGCATAAGTAACAAAGGTTCCTTTCCCTTCAATCTATAGGCTGTTTCTTCAATTAACTGCTTCTTTTGTACTACAAAAGTTTTTCCATATCATGAATTCCCATTTGTTGATTGTCGGCATTGTTTCCTGAGTAACTTGAGTCTATTTAGAAAGTACTTACCAATGCCCAAATCTTAAAGAGTTTTCTCTAAATTTTTATACCATTTTCAGAGTTATATGTCTATGTTAAAGCCTTTGATCCACTTGAAGGTAATTTTCATACAGGATGAAATGTGGGAACCTAGTTTTATTCTTCAAATGTGGATATCCAGTTTTGCCATTTGTTGGAGATGCTGCCTTTTCTCTAATTTATAATACTAGTTAAAAAACCATGGGGCTTTACCATGTGAAAACCCACTGTTTTTATATTTTATTAAAAATTTGGGGGACAAATATGATTTAAAAACTGCATTGCATTTATGTATTAAAATCTTAAAAAGTTAAAAACATGTAGAATAAAAAGTTTGAATCTTGGAACTCCGAGAAGTCATAGGTTTTAAGTAAAAATCCCGGTGCCTCCGGGGATGTAGTTTTTGGGGGTGCTTCCCAGATTCCCCAAATCAAAGCAAGGTACGTCTTTGCTCTTGTCTCATCCACCAGAACTTGGAGATAGGACACTATTGCTAAGGATATCAAACATGGAGAACTCTTGCCTGGTAGTGTAAACCTAGCCCGGAAAGTCACAATCCTAGGGGAGAACTTACTAGTATTATTTTGATAAATGGGCATAGTATCAAACTACCTAGTACTTCCTTTATGGCCCCACACCTGTGTGCATAGGGAGGATACTACATGGACTCAGTGGGTTATTAAAAAAAAAAAAAAAAGAAAGAAAGAAAAGAAAAGGAAGAGGAGGAAGAAGGCATTAACTTGGGAGGGAGATGTCATAGAGGAAGATCTGGGGGGGAGTAGATATGATCAAAATACATTGTGTAGATCTATGAAATTCTCCGAGAATAAATAAATTATAAAAGTATAACTAAACAATACACACAATTTTATGGCTTTAACTGTATGAGTTCTGTTATCTGGGACTTCTATGCTAACCCATTTATCTAAATGCCTTGCCTGGGCCTCATGCTACAACATTCATGTTACTGTGGCTCTGTAGTACACTATGAAATCAGGTGTAGTGGTACCCAGTGCCATTCATTTTCCTCAGGATTGCTTTAGCTACATATGGTCTTTTGTGCTTCCATATCAATTTTTATTGCTTTAAAAAAATCCCTATATCCTTCAGTCAGCCCCTTCCTGTTCCTGATGACCCATTCCTTTTCCCAACTATTTCTTATCCTATTTTCATGGTGTGTGTGTGTGTGTGTGTGTGTGTGTGTGTGTGTGTGTGTGTGTTTTAAGCAGGAATTTTATTACTGCTTCACTCTCATTGCTTATTGTCAGTCTTTTAAAATTGTTTATCTCATTTTGGTTTAACCTTGGTAAATGGTGTGCCTCTAGAAATTTATCAATTCTTTTCAGATGTCTCAATTTGGTAAAACATAGGCTTTTAATGTCATCATTATTTTCTGAAATTCAATGATATCTGTTCTAATACCTCTTCTAGTGTTTTCTTTAATATATATATATATATATATATATATATATATATATATATATATTACATGGTGTTTCATATCCTCAGTCTGGTTTACTCCAAGGTATATTTTGTATTTTGAGGCTACTATGAATGGGATTGCTTGCCTGATTTACTTCTGTTTGTTATTGGTATACAAGAAAACTATTAAATTTTTGCATGTTTCCCTTGTATCATGTCACATTGCTTTTTAGGGGGTGTGAAGATCTTTGCGCTAACAGATAAGCACCAGGGGTTCCTGGAATGTTAAACACACAGGGAAGGAATGCATAACCTCTTATGTGCCCTAAGACTGGAAACAGACATGTTTAATAGCCCAGTGTGACTGGAGACTTTCCTGGCACAGGATCTACCCTGCCCCCCAGAACCTTATAATAAATTATTTTTCAGTCAGTCTTTCAGAGCATATCTTTACAGACTTTACACTGCATTTCACATCTGATCTGTATTTAGCTCACTTTGTTCCTCAAAGAGATACGTGTATGCTTTGTTGCAAACATAGGATTGAGTCAATTATCACCAGAATAAGTTTGAACCAAACTGTACTGTGCTTAAACATGCCTAAAATAAACTATGTGGCATCAGATGCCAAAAGTTTGAGCCAACATTGGCCACTGAGTCATGCTGAACAGTCATGCTGAACTGCCTCCTTGTTCCCACCCCTTCCCACAGACTGTCACTCTCTGGCTGTGGAGGTCACAGAGCTCACAGCAACTAGCGAGCCAACGTATGGGCTTGAGCCCTGGAGAAGGTAAGACAATGTTTCTTTAAAACAGAGCAGAGGGGAGGAGTTGGGTCCTTCTACCCACAGAATGAGTGTGGGTTCCTCTCAGTCCTCTGAGGCAAAGCATTTTATATAGTTATTGAAATGCATGTTAAGATCCAGGGGAGCAAAAATATTCATAGCCACAGCTCTAAAACTTTGTATAAGTGCCTGTAAAATTCAATCCTTGGTTTCCTGAACAAGGAACCATTGATGTTGAAAATTGGAAACGCATAAGAGCTGATATAAAAAGAGCTCATAAGCGGGGGGGGGGGGGGAATAAAATCCTTGTCAACTATTTGGCAATCTGGACTGCAGTAATGCTTGGATCCCTTCCAGGAGAACTGTAGGATCCTCAGAACACATCTTGGCAAAGGGTCAGCCAGGCCGAGAAGCTGATTGGCTATGGCCCCTTGCATTCACCCAGGGAAAACATTGGGCTAAGGAATGTCAAGGCTCCTTCACAGGGAAAAAATTTCAATAGGCCCAACTTCTAATACAGAAACAACTACAAATAAGACACACAGAACCTTCAGTCAGTGCTTGGATAGAGTTATCCTAATTTTTGTGATTCCTGAAAGGACAAAATAAATTTCAACTGTTACATGATCTCAGGAGCATAAATGCTACTGTGGAAACAATGGAGGTCCTCAAGGCAGGGCTTCCTGCTCCTACTGTGGTTTGTCAAGGATACTACATTATTATACTTGGTTTAAAATACTGCTTTTTCTCTATTCCTTTACATTCTAATGAGAAGGAACATTTTGCATTTTGTTCCTCCTTTACACAATCTATAGTCAGTGATCCAATATCATTGGAGAGTTTTATTACATGGGATGAAAAATATTACCATTATATGTCAATATTATATACATAAAGCACTTAAACAATGCAGAATAAATTCCCAATGCATTAACCATTCACTATATGGATGACATGCTCTTCTTCTCTTCATCTAATCAGTACTTAAATGAGTGTTTAACTTTCCTGGTAAATAAACATAACTCTAGATGAAATACAAAAGCAATCGCCTAGAGATTATTTAGGATATATTATTACTCAACAACAAATCTACCATAATCTTCTCAGCTTCAAACTTCCCAAACAATGTACCCTCAATTGCTTACCAAAAATTTAGGGCCATGTCAATTGGACATGTCCTTATCTGCCTATTACTAATAAGGATTTGTCTCTGCTCTTTAACTTACTTCCTGGAGACTCTCCATTGAACTCTGTAAGAAACATAGCACCTGAAGTGGTAAGTCATTAGTTTATTAAACAATACTTCTGCTAAAGCAGTAGCTCAAAGAATTAATCCCTTATTTCTTTATCAATTACTCATCCTTCCTTCTTCCCTATCACCTACTGGAACTATTTATCAACAAGATAACCGCATTATAGAAATTTATGCATGTCAGAATTCTCCACAATGATCTGTATATAACTCCTTATTTATAAGAAATTATAGACTTGGTAATAATGGGAAGGATGTCTTAAACAACTTACTGGTAAAGAGCCTACAGAAATCATTGTGTCATTAAATAAAACACATGTTGATTATTTGTTCTACACTGACAATAACTGGCAGGTAGCATTAGTATGTTACTGGATCTGTAAATAATCATGACCCTAAAGCTCCCCTATTGAAATTTTTTGAAGCTACCCCATAGGTATTGCCTAAAATTACATTTAAAGGTCGTATAGACCACTTTTAGTGCTTTTACAGATAGCTCTTCAGAAGGAGCTATTAAATTTATATACAAATTGCACATCCTTCACAAAACTGCCTTCATGCCTTCTGTGTATCATAACTCTGCTGGCTGTGGAAGTCACAGAGACCCTTTCAACTGCTGAAAGTGTGAATCAGTTCTAAGAATTTTTTTGGTAGATTCTTCAGTCTTCCACAGAGAGAATCATTTCATCTGAAAACAGTAGTACTTTTACTTTTTTTTAAATGGCTCTGCAACCTAGAAGAGACAGATACCAGCTGAGCTGTGTGGAAGAGTCTCAGACAAACCAAGCTGCCTGGAAGAGACACGAGAGCCTCTTCAGTGTGTCAAACAGCCTGCAAGTTATTCAGTAAGCTTCAAGTTTCAAAATTGTTTGGGCAATCCATGCTAGAGTGAGCTTTTGGTGATGCAGCTGTCTCCAAGTCATTTCTGTTCCTGTGAGTAACCCCTTACCCATGCTACTGTTAGTAGCATTAGTAAAACTCACTGGTTCACTAAACTTGGACTTTGGTGGTATTATTACTTTTGTCTGTTGTTGATTCCATACCTGGGGTTAGTAGGCATTTGCTCACATCTCCTCAAGAATAATGTCACAAAATATAATTGGCACCCAAACAAGGAGGAAGTTTAAGGAAAGTAATTGTACTGTATTAGATATTAGATAGCAAGGCATGCCACTGAGGCTGAATAGCCTGAGGGTGGTGCATCCAAGGAGTGATCCTGACAGGATTACCTTCCCTAGATGGTATGGGGCCTTGTGTCTTCGTGCTATGTAATTAGTTGTGTAGCTCCTACAGCGGGTCCTGAGACGTGCAAGGGAGGATAAGTCCTATACCCAGAGGTAGTCCTGGATTAAGAGTCTTTAAGGGAAACCCTGGTAAGGCTGTCTTTCTCTATGTGGTACAGAGTAACATACCTTCTTAATGAGTAGCATCCAGTGAGTGAGTATATAGGCACCCTTAAAAACGATTAAAAATGTAGAACAAATTTTGTGGTCTGTGAGAGTAACACATAAGGAACATGAGTATCATCAGGCCACCACAGAGGTTTTATGGCCACTGTTATATATAGTTAAAACATTATATATAGGTATATACATATAGTCAAGATGCCCAGTCAGTGGGAATTTGTTTGTATAGGAATAAATAAGATGGAGAGGCTGAATCCTATCCCACCCTGATGATAATGGACTAAACCTCTAAAACTCGATGCTGCCCAAATTAAATTTTTTTCTTTAACAGTTGTCATGGTCATGGTGTGTCTTTACAGCAATAGAAACCTAACTAATACAGTATCTAAACTACCTAAATAGAAAAATCAAAGAGTAAAAGATCTTCTCTCTACACACCTTTTGAGGCTAGAAAAGGCTATGGGTGCAGAAGCAGAAAAACTGGGCAATTTAACCAAGCTCCTTGGGATGGAGACCTGAAGTCGTACAAGAGGAATCAGTCCCTGTTGGACTGGCTCTTGTAAGTCATATTGCGAGGTCATGTGCATGTAACATTGCACCCGTTTCTTTTAAATGTTCCAGTTTAGTGAGATATAACCCTTTAAAATTTGGTCCTAAATGGTTTTCTGAATCTCACTGATATCAATTAGTGATTGATTGAAGTAGAAGGATCAGCATCAGCACCTAAATATACAGTGCTCAGTTGGTGGAACTGTTTGGGAAGGATTAAAGGGCTGCCCTTGTTGGGAGAGTTGTCTCACTAGGAGTAGACTTTGAGTTTTCAAAAAGATGTATATTATTATCAGTGTTCTATCTCTGTCTACTTACTTGTGGGTCAAGATTTAAGCTCTCAGCTGTTCCTGCCTCCATGACTTTTCTCCACTACCACAGACTCTAACCCACTGAAACCTTAAGCCCAAATTAAACATATTCTTTTATAGGTTGCCTTGGTCATGGCATATTGTTGCATATCTGATACTGCTAAAGTGGACAAGAATCTGAGACCAGATATGTCATGGGCCTAGAGTAAAACCTACTGTTCGATTATATAATGATATAGTATGCTATACCCATAGATCTATGATGCAGCGCTAATCAGAGAAACTTCTTGAAGTAGACGGAAATTAACACAGAAACCCACAACTGGACAATGTGTAAAGAGTGACAGACTTTGGAGCACTCATGAATGGGATGTCATAATCAAACCCCTCTTTTTGAGGAGTAGGAATTTGTGTGGAAGAGAAAGCAAAAAGATTGTAAGAGCTGGAAGTGGTGGATGACTCCAAGGAGACTCTGTTACTGCATTGAGATTAATCTGTGTCTTTCCATCCAGCAGTGTCTGTATTATGAAATTTGATGAACTCACATTGAGTGTATGTAAATTTAAAACTGTAATGACATTTTGATACATTGTTGCCTCAATCAGAATGGAGTAACTTTATATTGACTGATTAATTGGGGCTTGAAATATCTTTTGGCAGGTATTATACTGTAGAAGTAACAGTCTTATTAAATAAGAAACACAGAACCAATGTAAAGATAAAAGCCAAAGAGGTCAGAGCTAAGCTTCAGTGATCCTCTTCAGCCAAGAGAGACCTACTTCCTATGTGTCTGTCTTTATATAGACTTTCTGTTCTGACTTCTCATTGGTTGTAAACCCAACCACATGACCGCCTCATCACTGCCTTTCTGTACATACCTCCAGGTCTTCTATGGTTGGTATTGAGATTAAAGGCGTGTGTTCTCCAATGCTGGCTGTATCCTTGATGACACAGAGATCTACCTAGCTCTGCCTACCAAGTGCTGGGATTAAAGGCATGCACCATGAACGCCCAGCTCCGCTATGGCTTACTATTAGCTCTGACCCCCAGGCAACTTTTATTAACATACAAATAAAATCACATTTCAGTACAAATAAAATATCACCATATTATACTGTTACCTAGAAAGTGGAAAATAGTTTAAGAGCTGGAGAAATGGCCCAGCAGTTAAGAATGCATGCTACTCTCCCAGAGGACCCACGTTTGTGAAGAGAGATAATGGGAACACCTCAGTTTGGCACTTGGCCGTAACAGTAGTAGGATGTGATCTTTAAAAGACCAGAGAAGTGTAAGCTTTTAAGTCATTTTAAAAGAACTCTGTTGAGAGGCTTGGTGGCCCCAGGTCCTCCATGAACCAAACTCTAGGGAAGTCAGAGCAGGTTCATGGGACTATCATGACCCATGAAATCTGGCCACCAGAATATCTCTAGCCCACAGAAAGGGAATGCTACACCAATACCTTGAAAGTACCCAGAAAGGTGGAAACCCATTTAGACACAGAATCTTCATAGCAACACAAACAGCTCTAAGGCAGGGTACCCAACATTGGAAAGCACTACCGTGGAGTAGGACCAACATCCATAACTGGGTTCCTGAGTGACTTCCCAGAAGGAAGAACAGGACACGCAATCTGACCCCTGAAGGACTGCTGAGATGTGACTGGCATCTGGGATCTGATTATGAAGGACCACCAACCACAGACAGGAGAAACATCTGTTCAAGTCATTTGCTCACTTTTGATTGGATTATTTTGTTGTTAGTTTTCAGAGTTCGCTACATATTCCAGATATTAATCCCTTCTCTGACATGATTTTCAATTATCTTCTCACATTCTTTGAAGTGTTTTATAAGGTCTTTTGATGTACCAAATTTCAATTTTCATAAAACCCAATGTGTCCGTTTTTTGTTTTGTTGCCTTGCCTATGAGGTCAGTGTAAGAAGCCGTTGAAAAATCCAGCATCGTGAAGCTTTTGCCCTTTGTTTTCTAAGAGTTTTATAGTCTGAGGTCTTACATTTAGATTTGTGATCCATTTTGAATTAATTTTTATATATTGTATTACGCTTATCTTTTGGATGTGAATATCCAGTGTTCCCAGAGCCACTGACTGCAAAGACTGTTCCTTCCATGCCTGAATCTCTTTGTTACCATATTTTTAAAACCATTTAAATATCTGGGAAGTCTTATTTCTAGACTTTTCATTTTATCTCATTGGTGTGTGGAATCGTCTCTATACCAATACCACATTGTTTTGATTGCTGTTGTAATTTTGAAGTATGCATCATTGGCTTTTGTTTTTCTTGTCAAAGATTGTTTCGTTATTTGGGTTAAATGTAATTCCTGAAATGGGCATCCATTTATGGTTTTATGACAAAAAGAAGTCCATTGTCCAATTAAATGTTTCAAATCAAAATATGCCAAATATCAGGAAGAGATAACATCTTTGAAGAAAAATAAGACAGACTGGTATTAAGTTGGAAATGGAATTGCAAAGCCTGAAAAATGTATTTTGAGGAGAAAGATGTGAAGTCTGAGTACAGAGTAGATGAGAGAGAACACAAGGCAGAAGGAACCATCTGGGAGAAGTTGGAAGACAGAAACTCCCTTCCAGTTCTGTTTGCAGAAAACATCAAGCTGGAGAGGCCATCTAGGATTTGAAATATGGTGGCATTCTGGACATGGAGAGAACAGGACAGGGACACTAGGCAAACTGTGATGGATTGGTCATAAGCAGAGACTGGGAAGTCCAAAGAAGTTTGGCCCATGTGAAAAAGACTGGGTGCCACCAGAGCATCAGATCTGAGATTTTAAAGGACTTAGTCCCTTTCTCTGAAGACACTGAGAGAATAATCTTTGAATCTGCCTGAGAGCAGAATACATAGTTCTGTATGTTATTCCCTCTGCCTTTTATTTTCAGAAGAAAAAGGTATGTACACCACGATATAGAAGACCATGAAGATCACTAGTGATGTCACCTCTGCCTGGTCAAACAGAAATATTTTCACTTTTCTGACAGTTATTATTTTATACTCTGTATACAGAATTCATTATGTGTATCCTAGGCTGGGCTCAAACTTGTGATCCTCCTGCCTCTTCCTTCCAATTATGGGAATTACAGATGTGCACCAGGAAGCCAGATTCCTAAATTTTCTACAAATTAGAGTTGTTACTATTATAAGTGGGAAACATTATTATAGTAAGTAGTAGCATTATTATGGTCACAGACGGATTTACAAGAGTGATGACTCAGGGGGGTGTTTCTCAGGGAGTGCTGAGTGGACAAGCAGATGGGACATGAAAGCATTGGCCCCATCTCTTGTAAGGCAAGGCCCAGTTACATCTTTGAGAGCAGGGAAGGGACGGCTCTGTAGATGATGGCACTTCTTTCAGTTTCACTCGGCTGTTGGCGGCAGCCATTCTCTCTCTTCCCCTAATTCAAAGCAGACAGAGAAACTGCCAAACTGCAATCAACAACATCAAAAGTGCAGTAAAGTACGGCCATAAATGTATCCCTTTTACGTAAGTGGGTCTAACAACTCAGATTCCATTCTAAAAGTGACAGGAGACTGAGTGAGTATTCTTCAAGAAGTGATATCCAAGTCCCGAGTTCTGAGGCCACTTCTTAGGCGATGTGCATAGACTGCATCATCCCCCATCACATAGAGCAGGACACAAACAGCATAGGAGAGAGGGGATTTCAACACTGTCAGGGATGGGGTGGTCCCCACACATCTATTAAAGTCTGGGCCCCCAGTATGATGCTCTCTGGAGACTGGACTTTAAGAAATGAGATGGGTCATGTGACTAGGGAAGCTTTGCCCTTGTACAAGCACACAACCCAGAGTTTGTTCTCTGATACAAGGACAGAGCAAGGAGGCATCTGTCTGTCACAAGGAATAGAACCCTCCCCAGAGCTCACTCATGCTAGACCCTTGTCTTAAACTTCTAGCATCCAAAACTATGGGAAATCAATGCCAGTGGGTTTTGTTATGGAGACCCACGCACTCTTAAGAAAACTTTCCTCCTTTCTGAGCTCCTTCTGCCCCTGCTGTCTGCATCTTTGGAGGGGGGATTATGTTCACCTGTGTTCTAGATATGGTTTAGAACTCTCCATTGCATATCTGGAAGCTAGAAGTCTCTTTTCAGAAAAGTACTATGTGTATATTCATCTTCCAGTCAAAATAAATTATCAGGTATCCACCATATCCTAACCATGCTACTGAGTCCTCTAGAAAGAGGCCAAGCACAAAGTCACAAAGCTCAAGATAGTCAGGGTACAGTATATTAGGCTACACGTTTATCTAGACAAACCTAACAAGAAGAATATGCACTAGTATCACAAGAAGTGGTTCCTGCACCTGGGAAGTACAGATTTACTAAGAAGACCTCCCAGGTCCAGGAACCTGAGAGAAAATCAGATCTCCACAAATAAGGACCAAGCTTTGATTCTGCACAGAGGAAACAGTGTGATGTTGATTCCCATGTATGTCCGGGGAACACTAAGCAGTGTGTGTGTGTGTGTGTGTGTGTGTGTGTGTGTGTGTGTGTATGTACATGCATGTGTATATATGTATATATGCATATATGTGTGCATGTATCTGTATACATGTGTATATATGCACATGTGTATGCATGTATGTATTTATTTGGGTATATATATACATATATATATGCATGTGCAGGAATGCATGCATCTGTGTACATGTGTATATATGCATATATGCATATGCATGTATGAATCTGTCCACATGTGTGTATGTATACAAGTGTATATGTTCATGTATTAAAGGGGTTAGAGCTTGTAAATGTAAAAACATGACTAGACAAGCAAGTTGAGGGCAAGATATGAAGGGGTGTGAGTCCTGCATAAAAGTCTACACCAAGATTCTATTTCAAATTTTAGGTTTTAGGCTACTCACAGTAATTGCTAATGGATTTTATTATCTCTTTGAGTGTTCTATACAATGTGTTTTGATCATATTCACCCTTCCTCCTAAATCCAATCCTGTTTCCTCACTCACCAAATGTGCCCCCTTGTTTTGTTGTAGTTGGTTTTTGTTTAGTTTGTGCTGCCCAGATGTACTTAGATGTGTGAATTTCTACTGGAGCATGGTCTACTGATCAAGGGCCACACTGTTAGAGAAAACTGACCCTCCCTCTCCCAGCATCTTACAATTGCCAGTAGCTCCTCAGCCAGGGCTAAGACCAAGCCTAACTCCCCTCTCCACGCTGGGATTTGGTCTTTTGCACAGGTCTTGTGCATGCCATCAGTCACTGAGATCATATGTGCAGATGCCCTGTTGTGTCCAGAAGACACCGCTTCTGTGTGGTCCTCCACTGCCTCTGGCTCTTACCACCTTTCTAAGTCCTCCCACACAGTGGTTGGAGGAAGGGGGAGAGTATATATGATCCATTTAGAGCCAAGTGTTCTGTGGTCTTCTATTCTCTACACCTCGGCTGGTTGTGGGTCTCTGTGTTAACCACCATCTCCTGCAAAGGGAATCTTTTCTGATGAGGGTTGAGAGATGCACTGATCTATGTGTATAATGATAAGTCATTAGAAGTTGGTTTAATACTATGTTCATTTAGTGAGTTAATAGTAGTGGATGTTCACAGGGATTTTTAAGCAAGGAAGTGAACGAGCTAATCTTTATTTTGAAAAAAAAAAAACAAATCTCTAGAAAAAGAGCTCAGTATCTAACATGGAGAACCTAGATTAAAGAAAATTAACAAGAAACTATCCTAAAGATGCGACTATGAAGGAGGGGTGGGCAACTTCATGGAAATGTGTACACGTGGAAGCATATACTTGTAATTTACACATCAAGCACTATCATATGATGGGGTGGAGTGTTTGTTCACCCATTCTCTGTGTGTGTGTGTGAGAGAGAGAGAGAGAGACAGACAGACAGACAGACAGACAGACAAATTTTGCATCAGAGCCACATGGAATGATAACAACAATCTGAGGGAACAGCAAGGATTCATGACAACAGATGTCCAGTAAGTAAGGACATCTAAAAGTCTTTTTGCAAGAAGAGAGAGCAGAGAGGGAATTTTATTATTCAGCATTTTAAATATTGAAGGCAGTTTTGGATGAGAATTCACAATAGTCACTTGTGATTAAGCTAATTCATGACATACAAAGAAGTGAATGTTTTTTAGAGGAAATCATGTGGAGGTACTGAGTTATTAAATGGGTCATAAAAAATGCCGAAGCCACCCAGGATAAGGACAAGGACTGAAGAAATGGGGCACCTTCAGAGAGCATGTGCAAAGACTTTGCCAGCACACAGATGATGGTACGAACGGAAGAGAGAGCTCTGACTTGAGTCACTTCAGTAGTACCGTGAATGCTGCAGAACACAGACTGCTAGCACAGGCGGAAACCAGAAGAGTGCCGGCCCTTTCTCCTGGTCTTACATGGCTGGTGCCAAGCCTGGCACTCTGTTCTCAACTCTAGGACTAGGGCAGCCATGATTCCAGAAGCTCCCACTTTGGTGTTCCCAAACAATTCCACTCTGCCCTCTGAATTCAGCACACTTCCCTGCACCCTCAACCTTTAGGAATGTCCACCCCCAAAGCAAAGCTGTTCCACTATCACAAGATAAACATTTCTGGTATTTGATACCTTTGGAGTCTTCTTCCTATAAAAGTCCTGATTCTTTGTTTATAGAATGGATATTTGATTCTCTCTTTATTACTATTAATAATCCATTTCCTAGTTACTTCTCCTAACTTCATTTGGTTTCTTGGATCCCAGGATTCTTTTGTTCCAGGATTTCTTTCTTCACCCTTAATAAATTCACCATCCCTTAGAGGAATGATCCAACACCCAAGCTGTTCACTGCCTTGAATTCCTTGCCTCCACTACTCAGAATCCACACTTGGCCACATTCTACACCCTATCACCTCCAGAAATTAAATGCATCTAGATTGTTTTTCAAATATACTCTCAAGCATGATTTTACCTTTAGCTTATTTCTCAGGTACCTCTGCTTTTATAAGCCAGTGACTATTATTCATTAGGACACGAGCTCCCTCAGGTTAAGAATTATTCAGTGATACAGCTTCATTATAATTGTTTATAGTTTCCTCAATCAATCTTTAATTTTAGGGAGCCTAAAACACATGTACACCCAGGTTCCAGTAAAGACAAGGGTATTGTCTTAGTTTTCTTTTTATTGTTGTGATAAAACCATCACCAAAAGCAACATGGGGAGAAAAGGGTTTATTTAAGCTTATAGCTTATAGTATGTTGTTGGTGAAACTCAGGCAGAAACTCTAAGAAGGAACCCAAAGGCAAGAACTGAGATGGAGTTCATGGGAGAATGCTGATTACTGGTTGGTTCCCCATGGCTTGCACATCTTGCTCTCTTACATAATCCAACATCACCTTCCCAGGTCTACAATGGGCTGGACCTTCCCAAGTCAATCACTAATCAAAAAAATGCCCTCACATACCTGCCTACAGGCCAATCTGGCAAAGACAATTTATCAACTGGGATTCCCCTCTTCCCAGATATAACTAGGTTTGTGTCAAGTTGACAAAAAATGGCTAGCACAATTGACCCCTTGCCAACTTGATGCACAAACATATCAGTATTAAATCATAACATTTCCTTTCTTACTTGTCCCCCAAGTTATATATTAATATTAATAGAACAGTATAAAGTATAAGCAACATTTTAAGTCTCCCAGTCTTTAAATATTTCCAGTACTCCAAAAGTCCAACTTTTCTTTAAAAGAATCCAAAATCTCTTAATGCTTCTCAACCATGGGCTCCTATAAAATCAAAAGTAACAACAGGTCAGAATCGGGGTACAGTCACAATCAAGGCAAAGCAAAGCCAAACAATGTTAATTGCTTAATGTCTGACCTCTGAAGCTCACCATCTTCTTGGCTCTACTAATCTTGGGCAGCTCCACTTCTCCAGCCACAGTATACACAACTTGCATTGTAGGCTCAAGCCAGTTTCACTCCACAGCTGCTGCCATCCTTGGCGACTGGTCATCCCACAGGCATGGCATCTCCAATATACTGGGGTCTCCACAGGATGTGACTTCCGCAAGTCTCAGTTTCTTACCGTGACTCCTTCAGTCCTGGGGTTTACACTGCAGTTGAGACTACACGTTCACCAGTGCTCTCCAAACTTCTCATGATGCCAAGCCTCAGCTGCTCTCCGTGATTCCTTCATTTCCTCAAAACTTCTACCACGTAGGAGACTCTGACACATCCACAAGCTCAGCTGCCAGCATAAGATGCAGCCTTGACACGTTCTGGACCCCAGCTTCTGTGTGCTGACCCCGAAGAGATACTCCAAGACGGTTTCAGCTCAACGATGTTGATCTTTTCCTTAATCACAACTGATTTCTCACCCACGTCTAATCAACATTGATTATCCCAGTAAAGTAGAGGTTTCATGTCAGTGGTTCTGGTCTCTTGTTAATTACTGCTGAGTGTTCAGCCCCAGTTGACAAGAAATCAGAGATTCTTAATTCAAAATATCACATGAGTGACCCTGATAAAGTCTTTAAGGGACTCTCAAATTCCTTCTAAAAGTTCACAAGTCAGGCCTTCATCATATATACTGCTCTTGGCTTTATCTCCCAAGTTCCCATAACAGCTCAGTAAGCTCTGACCACTCAATGACTTTCCCAACCCAAGTTCCAAATACTTCTACAATCTGCGCAAAAACAACATATTTTTGAATATATTTTTTATGCCTTTGTGCTGTGGATATCGCTCTATATAAATAAAACACTGATGGCCAGTGACCAGACAGAAAGTATAGACAGGACAAGGAGAGAGGAGAATTGGGGAAACAGGAAGAAGGAAGGAGAGACACTGCAGCCACCGCCAGGACAAGCAATGTAAAGCCACCAGCCACGTGACAAGGTACAGATTTATAAAAATGGGTTAATTTAAGATAAAAGAACAGTTATCAAGAAGCCTGCCACGGCCATACAGTTTATAAATAATATAAGCATCTGAGTGATTATTTTATACGTGAATTGTGGGACTGCGGGGCTTGGTGGAACCTGGAGAGAAGCCCTCCAGCAACACCTTTGAGCTGGAATTCTCCTCCTTCTTCTATCCCTATTTTAACACTTATCTGGTGTCCCAGATTTCCTGAATGTTTTGTGTTAAGAATTTTTGGAAGCCAGGCAGTGGTGACACACGCCTTTAATCCCAGCACTCGGGAGGCAGAGCCAGGTGGATCTCTGGGAGTTCGAGGCCAACCTGGGCTTCAGAGTGAGATCCAGGATTATCACCAAAACTACACGGAGAAACCCTGTCTTGAAAACAAAAGAATTTTTTGGATTTAACATTTTCTTTGACCATTGAATCTATTTCCTCTATCATATCTTCAGTGCCTGGAATTCTCTCTTCCATCTCTTATATTCTGCTGGAGATGCTTGCATCTGTAGGTCCTGTTAACTTATCCAGATTTTCCATTTCCAGAATCCTTTTAGTTTGTGTTTTCTTTATTGCCTCTATTTCAATTTTGAAGTCTTGAACTGTTTCCTTCACCTGTTGATTGTTTTTCTTGGCTTTCTTTAAGGGATTTACTGATTTCTTCCTTTTTTTTTTTTTTGTTTTTTTTTTGTTTTTGCTTATCTTTTCCTCGATTTCTTTAAGGGAATCTTCTGTTTCCTCTTTAAGGGCCTCTATCATCTTCATAAAGTTATTTTTCAGGTCATTTCCTTCTGCTTCATCTGCATTGGGATGTTCAGGTCTTGCTGTTGTAGGACACTGGTTTCTGGTGGTGTCATATTGCCCTTTATGTTGTTGAATGTATTCTGATGTTTACCCATCTGTTCTTCCAACTGATTTAGGTGGTGCTTGTCCCTATACTATAGGGTCTGCTGATGTTGTGGGAGATGGCTGTCCGAGGGGAGGATGCTGGGGTAGGTGTGGCTGGGCAGCCGAATGGGTCTTGTGGGAACAGTGGGTGGGAGTGGTGGTGGTACAGCCTGCCAGCAAACCTCTCATCTGCTGGCTGACTGCTGGGGTCTGCACCAGAGCAGCGGGGTTCCACCAGAGTTGGGGACAGGGCCCACCTGCCTTGCTAGGGCTGAGATGGGAGGGGGAGGAGCACGATATGTGTCCAGGGGTAAGGGCCTAGAGAATGGGGCAGTTTAGCTGTTTTTCCCCTGAGAACAACGCGATCGGGTCTGTCACAGCAATTTCTGGGGCAGGTTGGGTTGTGTTGCTTTGATAAAAACCTCGACCAAAAGCAACTTGATGCAGTCCGGACAGGAACTCAAGGCGGGAACTGACACACAGACCATGAAAGCATGCTGACAACTGACTTGCTCACACGTGATTGGCTCAGTCCGCCTTCTCGTACAACCCAGGACCACCATCCAGCAGTTAAACCACCCACAGTTAGGTGGGCCTTCCCATATCAGTCACAGATCAAGAAAAATGTCCTATGGACTTGTCTACAGACCAATTTGGTGGGGGCAATTCCTCAGCTGTGATATCTTCTTCCCAGATATGTCTGGGTTTGAGTCAAGTTGAGAGAAACTAACCAACATAGATGAAGAATGAGCATCCACGAGGAAGAGGAAGAGAAAGGAGAGAGCATTCAAAATAGCAAAGCAAACGTAATGAATGCTTACTACATGCTATCTCTTGACCAGAAGACAGAGATACAGACAAAGGGCAACTAACCTTTAGAAACAAACAAAAACTAAAACTAAAAGAAATTGAGCAGACTTGGGGATTCCCTCACTTCCTCCCTTTAAAAGGCTCTACATCTTAGATGACTATATGGGAGGGGGGTTGTTTTTGAGATAGGGTTTCACTACATAGCCGTGGCTGGCCTGGAAGTCGTTTTGTAGACTAGGCTGGCCTTGAATTCACGGAGCTCCACCTCCTGAGTGCTGGGATTAAAGACATACACCACCATGTCAAGCTGTATTGGCCAGTTGTATTGTTGTGGCCAGTGCCTGAGGAAAACAGCTTCAGAAAGGAAGGCTTATTTCAGCTCACACTTTGAGAGGTAACAGTCCATCCTAACAGGGTGTGTGCATGTGTGTGTATTAGTGTAGAGCACCTAATATCATAGAAGCCAGGAAACAAAGAAATGGAAGAGCAAGCACATGTGTGGGTAATGTTCAAATGCCCTTGGTGAGAGGGACATGCCTGGCAGGTCTCACAGAAGGGACAGAAAATGAGCAAAACAAAACAAAAAATACTGATACTCCACCTCAAGTTATTGCCACCCACAGCATAATGAAAAGCTTCAGTAATTCTGCGAAGAAAATCCTTTGAAAGGCTGCAACCTGTTTTAGCATTAAAATTGCATGACTACAGAAACCCTCTTCTCAATCAAGCTATATTTTTATAATCACTTGTAATTAACAATCCTTTGTTTTCCATTTTGCGGCTATAAGTATTTTATTAGACTAAATTTCAGTCATATAGTCAAGCTCCATGAAGCTAATGGGAAGCAAGCCCCTGTAACCGCTGCCAGCCCCCAAAGGCAGGGCAATACAAATGCTTGGTCCATTGGCCTCAAATTTAGAAATATGTGATGCCCCTACCAGTGCTCCACTCCATCCTCCATCTCAGATGAGAGAGCTCATTTGCTGTGGGTGAGGTAATGGCAGCAATAGGAAGACTGTTTCAATGAAGTTGCTTTCACGGTGTCAAGGACCAAGACATAGCGATTAGACGATTCTGTTCTGAAAGAAGATCTAGCCACAGTGACTATCTTCAGAGGAAAAAGAGAAAAACAATCTTACATTTTGGAGACTAACTTGTGCCCCTGCTTCTCTGTGAGACACACTCCCAGGTTAGTCTATCCCTAGCACCTCAATATCCTAGCTTGCTTTACCCTCAAGTTCCACTCGTGGGTTATACATTATGCTTCTGTCAGGTGTGACGCCAGAGGGACCAGGGCCTCCAAAAAAAAAAAAAAATCTGTTCTTAGGCTACTTTGGCATTCCTATATCTCACCCTGGTGGCATGGTCTATGGTTGCCATGGCAATGGTATCTAGCAACAATGCTGGGCAGCCTTCCAGGAACTGAGGTTGGATGCAATGGGGCTAAAATACATCTGTCAGAGGTAATAAAGAATTCTCTGTATAAACGTTTCTATAAGGTGGCTCCACCACCTGCATGAATCCTAAAGCAATGGCCACAGTGTGGGGGGTGGGGGTGTGTGGAACGCTGGGGCAGGGGAGTGTCAGCCTGAGACTGTCTTGTCACATACATGCTCTCTATTGCTCTGGTGTATGTGTCAGAATAAGGCCAAGACACTACCCAAGTGGATGATGCATTTATCCAGATGAGTTGAAGGCTGATGCTGGGTCTGACTTAAGGAAGCCTTTGCCTAAGATTTAAAATTCTCAAATTTATATTTAAAATCACTTCCTCATATTTTTGCTTCCTTGCCATCTCTAATAAGTATGTTCCTTGTTCTGAATTTGCCATTTCTATTAATGCTATCCCCATTTAAATAAGTAACTAAGCATTCTAGTTGAGCTTCTGATCCTATCTTTAAACGGAGTCAAAAACAAACAAACAAAACATCCTATCAGGTCTGGGATGATGATTCAGGGGTAACATGTTTGCTCCACAAGCATGAGGGTCTGAGTTTAGATTCCCTGGCACTCACATAAAATCTGAGTATGGAGGTACAAATATCTGAAAGCCCAGCACTTAAGTTGGCAGAGACAAGGGATTCCCCAAAGCTCACTGGCCAACCATTCTAGCCAATCAGAGAGATCCAGGTTCAGTGAGAGACCCTGTCTCAAAAA
Source organism: Peromyscus maniculatus bairdii (assembly GCF_049852395.1). Lineage (NCBI taxonomy): Eukaryota > Metazoa > Chordata > Mammalia > Rodentia > Cricetidae > Peromyscus > Peromyscus maniculatus. Next base: position 62,465,273 of record NC_134871.1, read on the forward strand.
ATAAGCTGGACAGAGATAACGACAACCAACAATGACCACTTGCCCCAACACTCATGTGTTCACAAGGCCATGAACCCCCGCCATTAGACTATCATTCTCAAGGGTGACAACTAAGGGCATAGTTCTGGTCATTTAGAGCAGTGTTTCTCAACCTGTGGGTCGTGACCCCTTGGGGATTGAATGACCATTTCACAGGGGGTCACATATCAGCTATCCTGAATATCAAATATTTACAATTCATAATAATAGCAAAATTACAGTTATGAAGTAGCAATTAAATAATTTTATGGGTGGGTCACCATAGCATGAAGAAATGTGTTAAAGATTGAGAACCACTGATTGAGACCAAGAATGTTTACCATTGTGAAAGTGAAGTAATAATGTTGGCAGATTGCTGATATATAGCATGTGGTGGGGCAAATCAGCTCACTTCATGGTTGCTAGGAAGCAGACACCCACACTGGAAGAGCAGAGACAAGATACAGCCTTCAAAGGCACATCTCCACTGAATACTTCCTCCAAAAGGCCCTTCCACCTAGTTTCCATTAGTTCCCAACAATGCCATCAAATTATATAACCATCAGATGGCTAACCATTGGTTAGGTTTTATGCCTCATGATCCAATCATCTGTGGAAATGATCTCACAGATGACCTATCTAAAGCATGCTATTCTAATCTCTTAGGTGTTTTTCAATACAATCAAATTGATAAAATTAACCCTAACAGAGTATCATGCAGCTATCAATACCACCAGCCAGAATCTCTCAGGAGCCAGATATCCTTGGTAACATAGTCTGTGGATATAGTTTCTTTCCCTGAACATCTCAGAGCCCATACTGAGATATGAGGTGATGGAAGACCTTAGGAACATGGAATTGTACTCTCCAACTGGTAGTTGCTACTGTTGAGTGTCTGAGCTGACAACAGCAGAGACTGAAAGTGAGCCATTAAGTGTACTACTATTTGTCAAGAACACCAGCGAGCCACCTAGCAACAGATTGCTTATTATATTGGAACTCTGCATCATTAGGAGCAGCCACTTGTGTTCTTTAGAGTAGAACTGATTCTTCCCTCTCTGTAAGTTTCTGCCCATACCGTTATCCTTGGACACGCATTATACCTTAGCCCCTCTCATTGTATCCCATACCTTGACTCTAAGCAAGAAAATTATTCAACAGCAAGAGAAACACAGCAATGGGCCTATACTGGTGCCATCTACAAGTTTGCCAGGGGCAGCTGCATGGATCAAATGCTGGAAGGACCGATCAATGGAGAGTCCTGAAAGCCGATATCAAATTAAGTACATATTCCAAACTAATGATCAATACATGTACAATATACCCCACAATCAGACTCTAGACACAGCATTAGGGAATGCACCTTCCTGAAATGACACTTAACAACCACTTAGGTAATGACTCTTGCCTGTGTCTACAGTTTGGTGCCTTGATGGTTTGGGGAATCTTCAATTGCTTAAAGAGAACGTGCTACTTAATTTTATCTGAGGATTTGGACCTTCTCGTGCTACTGATACAAAAGGCTGAAAAGGGGCTGTGAAGGCTGGCTATTTTGGTTCTGATAACTTGTGGGAAGAGACCTCATTATGTTTGAAGGCTTCATTCTTCTATGAGGTTCTATGGGCAAAATTTATGGAAAGGATATCAATCCACATCAAGAAACAGAAGTCAATGAATACTTGTGCTCAGTCCACTTTTGGCCCTTTATGCACTCCATGACCCCATCCCATCATAGTCTTCCTACCTGAATGAACCAACTCAAGACAATCTCTCATGGGTGTGTCACATTCATAGACCTGAAGCCAGCCACTAAATTCAAGTCCTCAGGACAGACAGAATAAAAACAGCTTCTTGGCCAAACTATCACATGAATGGTCCTATCCTAGTTCCTGATAGTATACTTGTTCCTTCTGAGCCGCATCAATGCAGCTCCCATTGTCTGTGTTCCCTGTTCAGTCCAGTCTTCTAAACTCCCACCAGAATGGCCCATTCACTAATCTCTGTTTACAGCCTATAAGGACTTTCCTAACTCCAAGTTCTAAATTCAAGCCACAAAGCAGATCCTAAGAAACACATGATCAGATTGCCGTAGCAGTGGCCCCACTTCTCAGTATTGATTTCAGTCTTAGTTATTTTGGGGGAGAGTGGGGGCTGCCTATTGCTGTGATGAAATGTTCTAAACAAAGAAACTTATGGGATGATCCCTTATGAGAACTGTTCTGGCTCACAGGTCAAGTGTATAGTCCATTATGACAGGAAGTGCTTGAAGCAGCCAGTCATATCACTTCCACAATCACGAAGCACACAATGACAAATTCATGCTGCTGCTCAACACCGTATCTCCATCTACACAGTCCAAGATCCCAAGCAGGGAACAGTGCTACCCAAAGTGGGCGGGCCTTCCCACCTCCATTACTGTGAAAGTGAAACCTACCTTGTAATGCAGGCCACAGAAGGGTGGAGGCTGTACCAAGTGGAGGGTCCTCAGTTAATGTAATCATGATAACTCCCCAGAGGCATACCCAGAGACCTGCCTCCCAGGTGATTTTAGACCCTTTAAAGTTGACAATTAACAATCACCCTTTTCATAGAGGAAACTAAGTAACATCAACATTCATTCACTGGCATTCCATTAATTTATAAATGCACATTTGCATTCATTTAATATGTTCACTGGACATACTCAGAGGTCAAGGGAGAGTTGACAATCACTTCCAGAATCAGTGACATTTTGAACAGAAAATAGGCATGTGGATAGGAAGCAAGAAGGTAAAATGTAGAGCCTAAAGAGGAAGAGTTCCAGGTAGAAGAAACAATAATATAAAGAAAACACATTGGAGAAAACAGACTAAATGTAATACTCCAGAGGAAGAGTTCCAGGTAGAAGAAACAATAATGTAAAGAAAATACATTGGAGAAAACAGACTGAATGTAAAAACAGACTGAATCTTAGGCCATGGAGGGCTGTTCATAGACTTGGAATATGTACCTCACTTGTTCTGTCTCCTTGTTCCACTTTGAGTTCAGTGTTGGGCACAGACTGATCACCTGAATTATGGAGAAAGAATAGCGTATGGTTACAATCTTACTCAACTCCACATTTTCCATCTAAAAGTGCCAAACATAAATCTTCTTCCAGGCTGCCTAGTTTCCTCTCAAATTTGGCCTTCCACCTAAATTTCCTTCTAGGCCTTTCTGGCCTGTCTTTCCTGGGCTTTTCCTCTCAGCCTCTCTCCTGTTTAATTCATAGAAACTTCTCCCTCATCTCTCCCAGACATACATCATTACCTCAGCCCATTTGTCAGAATCATCCCCCTTACACAGGTAGCACAAAAGGGACAATAGATATCTGTAGTCATATGTAAATACAGTGAACTGAAGTACATGTTAGGAATGTCCTACCAGGCTGTATGATAAAATGTCAGTGAGATGGCAGCCTCCACTTGTGAGTACCACAGGGAGGCTGGAGAGGGTAGTGACCTAGCAGGCATTCCCAGTCCCAAAGGAGTGAACTTGGCTACTTAGTAGTTACTCTTTTAATATAAGAAGAATACAGCTTAAGTACCATAACTGATCTTTTAATCCACCCCAAATGCAACTTTTGAAGGTATAGAATCATTTTACTTGTGTCAAAATTGTGATCCAGCTATAATTTTAAAATTGTCAGCCTTACCTCCTGCTGGTTGCCACATGTAAAGTAGTTGTCTATTCCTACACACTATGCTACATTACCTAATGTACATATGTCTGGACCTTCTCATCTTACCATCAGAATGCAAAGCAATCATTCTGGTTGCTTAAAACCCCAAACTATACAACCACACTGTTCATGCTACAAATTACCCAAAAGTCTGTGAGCAGAAATGAATCTATTTCTCCCTCACAGCCCTGCTCTTGGTTGGCTTTTCTTCAAATACTCTGCATTATGAGTATGATGGATAGTGTGGATACTTTCATAGTTTACAAGTTTTCTACAAAGCAAATGCCTCCTTAATTATGCAATGGAAACTTTCTCTATGCAAGTATCTGGGGGGTCTGGAAAGCATGGTGTCTCCCACAGCAATACATATTTGCACAAGTAATTGAATTGACTTCTCCTAGTGGAGAGTGACAGTGAGGTATAAGCTGAGCACATCGTGAATGACCTGGGTCTCTTGCTTGCTGTTCTAGTCAGGGTTACTATTGTTGTAATGAAACACCATGATCAAAAGCAACAGGGGAAGGAAGGGATTTATTTGGCTTACATTTCCTTATCACTGTTTATTATCAAAGGAAGTCAGGACAGGAACTCAAACAGGGAGGCAGGAGCTGTTGCAGAGGCCATGGAGGACTGCTGCTTACTGGCTTGCTCCACATGGCTTGCTCAGCCTGTTTTCTTATGGAATCCAGGACCACCCACAGTGGGCTGGGCCCTTCTACATCAATCACTTATTTAAAAACGTCCTCTGGGTTTGCCTACAGCCCCATCTTATGGAGGCATTTTCTCGGTTGAGGCTCCCTCCTCTCAGATGACTTCAGCCTGAGTCAAAATGACATAAAACTGTCGAGCACATGTGTGTCTGTCAGCTTTGGCTTCGCTTCTGAGTTATGAGAAGAAAAGGTAGCTAAGATAAAACCCCACATCTCTGTATCACTAAACAATCTTTATAACCTTGGGGCACAGGTCCCACAGGCACAAGACTCCTCTAACTAGATAGGCACAAGGACAAGCATCATCCCACTCACAATGGAACTGTTGAGGCAGCTGGAGGAATCTGAAGGAGGGCCAGAGGCCATAAAAGCCAGGGAAAGAACGCTGAACACACAGCCCAACAAGATGCTTTTGTGAGAAGGGAAGCGATTTCCTTTAGAAACATCAGTATCACAGCGCCATTCCTGCAGAAGAGGCAAGAGTGCCCACTCCATGGGAGGGGTGTCACACAGGCCCAGAAGGGGTGACCACGAAGGGTGCGAGGCACAGTGATTCTGGTACAGGAAACAGTAGCAGGGAAGGAAAGAACAAAAACAAAACAGAAAAAAAGAAAACAGCAAAGAAAAGAAAAAAAACAGCTCCAAACCACATGGGAGATACGAGACATTTCCTTATTTCCTTTGAAACTCCCCTCGCCCCCAAAAAAAAAATTTAGGAAGAATTTTCAGAAGGCTGAAGAGAAAATTAATAAATCATAGAAGATAAGGGAGGCTCAGGGTACTCCCACCAAGGTAAGCACTTGAACTTTTTCTTCTAGGATACATTTAAATGCTACTAAACCAGGGATCAAACACGACATCAAATGAGAGACTCGCAACTATGTGTCCATGTTCTCTAGAAACATGTTCCAGGACGCTTGAGGCAATTTCTACCTGCTGGTCTTTGTTCTGTCTGCTGCAGAAAGTGGCTCGCTAGTCCCTCTATAGTCCACTTATCAAATCATCTCTTTTGGATTCTTGGGGTCCAGCTGAAGGTGCCTCGGAAAGAAAGTGATGTCCGTGAGAGAAGGTTCTGGTGTGACGCCAGAGAAAAAAAAAAAAAAAACAACATAGGTTTTCTCAAATTAAGTCAATGTTCTGTGGCAACAGATAACCCATAACCCATTCTAAAAAAAAAAACAAAAAAAAAAAAACCCCAATAATCCTCAAAATACTTGAAGACAGCTGTCACAGCTGTGTGCTCTCCTCTCCTGAGCTAAACACCTCACCCGTCTGTTCTTCAGGCAAGGTTGTTTTCTGTTCTGCATCATCAGTGGCTTTTTAGACTGCCCTCTAGTTACTCTCCCTGCCCCTCTCCTCTCTCTCACCCCTGCCCTCTCTCTGTGTTAATTTGAATGACAATGTCCCCTATACATTCTTGGATTTAAGCACTGGATCCCCAGTCAGTGCTGCTGATTTGGACAGACTGTGAAGCCTAGAGGAGGTGGAGTACCCCCCCGCCGCCGCCACCCCGGAGAAAGCACATCACTGGACAGACTTTGAGGTTTGGTAGCATGGTCCCCCTTTCCAGTCTCCTGTGCTCACTCTCCTGTGTGGGGGTGACGTGATCTCTCTGCTCCCTGGTTGTCAGTCAGGCCTCACACATACTTCTGCTCTCATGCCTTCCTCAACATGATGGACCAGGTCCCCTCTGGAACCTAAAGTCGTGAGCCCGAGTTAAGTCCTTTTCCCCTCTGAGTTGCTTTTGTCCGGGGAGTCTATCAGAGCCACAGGAAAGTAACTAATACAGCGGCCAAATCAAAACTCACAGATCTCGACTCAGATGTCTGTGAATGTTTTCATCTATAATTAATCTCACATTGCTCTCAAGTTCTTTTCCAGTTCATACTAAGAAAAAAAAGAACTTTCCTAATAAATCCCTCTTTTTCTGATTGAAAATACACACTGTAGTGCTACAGCTATTTCTGGGACACTAATTATATATCTTCGGTTAACAGAAAAATAAGGAATATGGTTTGTGTCCCCCAATGTTCCCATGTGGGTAAAAATCTCCCATTCAAAAGTGTTGGTGGGCATGACCTTTAAGAGGTGATACATACATCCTCGTGAATGGATTAGCGTTGCTGTCCGGGGTGCGTGGGAACCACAGGTTTCAGCTCCTTCACCACAATCTTCTCTTTTGCCTCTCTGCCTTCCGCCACAGATGAAGCATCCTGAAAGCCCCGGCCAGATGTCAGCACTACGCTATTAGACTCCCCAGCCTTTAACTCTAGGAACCAAATAAATGTGTATTCTTTATTAATCACTGTCTCTAACATTTGCACTAAGAAGACTGCAGCATAAGTGGAAGTTGCTTTATTTATGCATGATTTCTACTAGGGAGCCGAGACAGAGCTGGTGCCAACGGCAGGACCCACACCAACAGGGGAGGGAATGAACACGGGCCAGACAAATGATCAGAGAGACCTTTAGATTACCTTTTAAGAAGATTAAAAATGAACATCTATTAAGAGTCGTTTTCTTTAAAAAAAATGAATGTCTGAGGCTGGATATGATACCACCTGTTTGTAATCCCAGCCCTTGGGAGGTAGGGGCAGGAAGGTCCAGACCTCAAGACCATCCTCATCTACAGCGAGTTGAAGGCCAGTCTGAGCTATGTGAGAACATGTCTCCAACCAACTGTCATTGTCAAGACGTCCCATCCCACACCTGATCTCTGGCAGTGGAGTACCAACCTCCCGATGTGAGAACTGTGTTGAAAACTGGGTTGCTTGGTTTGTTCTCTTCCTCAGTTGTAGACCTAGCAGCCTACTTGCTGTCCTCCACCAGCACCCCAGGCCTTGACTGGTCCACAGGCTCCACTGGTCTCCATTTTCTCAGTGGTTACAGGATGGGGGCAGAGAAGCCCAGGCCCACCTTCTGGGCACCCCCTTCACCTCTCCTGCCCTTTCCCTCAGACAGAACAAACAGGGCACACTAAGGACTGTCACTTCATCATTTCATCTTGGGCTCCATCCTCCCACTATCTGGCTTCCCTGACAGCTCTATATCCAGATGCCCACCATTGGCCCTTGATCTCTAAAGACAAACATTTGAAAACTTCAAATCCCCCTCTGTGTCTCGGAAGGACCTGACGTTCAGGGTTAGTATCTCTATAATTTCGAAGACAGTCACATTGGAGTCTCAAAATGGAACAATGTTCCCATTGATCTTGGGCATTCTCACTTCAGCTGAAGGAATAATAGTCAATGACTTGGATAATGGAGCTCTGGATGATGGGGAGCTCGGGGATGTCAGGGATCAGGTTACTTCAGCCTAATCGTTTTAATTTGGATTGCTTCACTTGGTGACCAGAACTGAGCATGGAGGTTTGACCAGTATAAAAGTCAGAGTGACTTAAACCAGAAACGAGCTCACCTCAAGGGTGCTACTTTTCTCTTGGTCTTATGTTTGGATGCCCTGTAACCCAGTGAGAAGGGTTGATATGGACTACCGTCAGTTCCTTAACTCACACCAGGGAAGCCACTGAGCAAGCGCGCTGGCTGCATGCCTTCATTTTCTGTCCTCACTGCTGTGCGCCTGGGGCTTTGTTACTTTTTATTTAGCTTGTACAGTGTGCTGCTAAGGTTTCAGGTTTTTGTGGGGTTTTTTTGGTTTTGTTTTTAATTAGGTTATTTTTTTTTCCTCACACTAGTTCCATACAACTGCCAAGCACAGAAAGGAAATGATCCAGCCTCTCTTGGCAGATGGCTAGGCCACAACATGTCAGGCTAGATGATCTGGCCCTTCAGGAGGAAGGGTGTCCATGTTCCTGAAGGCAGCTGGGTAACCCACTCTTCTCACTCAGAAACACCTCCACCTCGTGTCTGTGTCCTCTGTAACCCTGGGCAATGTGATAAAGCAATCTTACTGCTTCTCTTTGTATGCAATCAATAAACTTCTGGAAACAGACCTCGACCTCGCTAAATAGTTAAACAAATGATAAACCCGCTAAAATTCTCCACCCCGAGCACAAGTCTTACAGCATCATTGGTCATAGGTATATGTTCTCATGTGCTGAGGGCAAACATGGAGTTACTCAGGAAAGAGGGTGGGTTCCAGAAGCCCCTGAGCTTGTAGACTGGCTTCTTTAGTCAGCTAGCTCTACACCCCAGCCAGAACTGCCATTTCAAAGTATAATTTCTGTCACATACCAAGCCCCTTCCCTCAACTTCCCAACAGCTTCTCATCATCTTCGATGAGAAGATACTGATGATTGCTGCTCAGTGGGGTAACTGCAGATGCTAAAGTGCTAGACATTTCCAAAAGCAAGAAGAAAGAGATTTGAAGGGTTGGAGCTTAGACAACTGATTTGAGGAGACAAATGTGTCAAATCTGATGTTACCTTATACAATGTATACTCACACCAGTCATCATGCATGCTGAAGCTGATTTAAAGTTATACAGTGTAGACACACATCAGTTGTCATGCATGTTGAACCTAATGTTACAGTATACAGCGTAAATAACATCAGTCATGATGCATGTCGAAATCGTTGAAATCCATATTCCATTATACAGTATAGGCACACATGAGTCATAATGTATGTTGAACCCAATGCTACATTATACACTGTACGCATGTATCAATCATCACACAATTCCATTAAGTGCACAATGTATGTTTTTATGTATCAATTACATCCTTATATATTCATGAATTGCCATATTTGATCTAATTGTTGTAATTAACTTACAGCGTAAATTCCTTGCTCTGACCTACAGGTCATCCACTGAGGAAACCCACTTCTCTTGGGGACTCATCAGCTCATGAAGCCTGTCACACTGGACTCTGTTGCTGGAGATCCTCCATGTCTGTTCCCACAGCAGGGGCCCCTGTGCTTAATTTTGCCTCTTCCTGGAATATATTTACTGAAGACATCTTATTGCTCATCTTAAGGGGGGTTTCTAAAAGTTCTTGCTTCCTACAATTTTATTGTTCAGTAACGATTTCATATCAACCATAGGACAGAACACAAAAGTTCCCTGAGGTAGAAACATAACAATATCCTGTCAACCTGACCACCACTTGAAAACATTGATGTGCATAAATTAAGGGAAAATACATTTTGCTCCCCTTTATAAGTACATAATCCTACCCTGACTCCACCAGTTTCCTACTGCTAGCTTCCAAGAAATTCCTATGGTAACAAATGACCACAAACTATGTGACTAAAGACAAGAGAAATTTCACTCATGATCCTAAGAGTCTGATGTCTAAAATCAAGGTTTTATCAGGAAATTTTTCCTTTTGAGATCTCTGGGGCACAAAACCATTTCATGCCTCTTCCGGCTTCCAGTGGGTGTGGCCATCATTGTGTCCCCTTTCCTTATATCCATATACCTTAATCTCTGTCTCCATCTCTAGGTCTCCCCTGTGTGTGGGTCCATAAGAATCTAGTTCAACGACGACTTCCCTTCTTGACCAGAGGTGAGTACCCGGGTCCAACCCGGACCCCATTCCTGGCCACCAGCCACTCCTGAGAGGCCTGCCCAGCTTGGCGCCGGGTTCTGGCCACCGGGCAGCTCCCCTTCTAGCCCCACCGGGAGCGATCCCCATTTCCAAGCCCCCAGCAGCCCCTGCAGTCTCCGCGCCCTGCCCCCACGCCCATCTGCCCAAGACCCCACCCACTTCCTGAGACTTAGAGACCGGCCCCCAGCTCCCAGCCTGTCCCTGACGACTTCCCTTCTGGACCAGAGGTGAGTGCCTGGGTCCAGCTAGGACCCCATCCCTGGCCACCAGCCACTCCTGAGAGGCCTGCCCAACTTGGCACCAGGTTCGGGCCACCGGGCAGCTCGCCTTCTAGCCCCACCGGGAGGGATCCCCATTTCCAAGCCCCCGGCAGCCCCTGCAGTCTCCGCGCCCTGCCCCCACGCCCATCTGCCCAAGACCCCACCCACTTCCTGAGACTTAGAGACCGGCCCCCAGCTCCCAGCCTGTCCCCAACTGCCATTCTGGACCAGAGCTTGCCCCTGACTTCCCTTCTGGACCAAAGAGTTGGACAAGAGAACTCCCGTTTGGACAAGAGAGAGAGTCTTCCTGAGTCTGTCAGCTCTTTGTGAAACAAGTCCACTGATAAGACCAAGAAGGAATCACAAGGAGATGGGCAGACGTCAAAGCAGAAGTACATACAGCAAAATGAAGAGCAATACAGCATCACCAGAACCTAGCTCGCCTCCAACATCTAGACCTGAACACCAAAAATTGGAAGAAGCAGAAGAAAGTAGCCTTATGAGTAACTTCATGAAGAAGGTAGAGGCTTGTGTAGAGGAAAAGACAAGAAAATTGGAAGAACGCTGTAAACAACTAGAGGAAAGGGCAAACAAATTAGAAGAAAACAATAAAGCCCTCCAAGAAAACAATAAAGTCCTGGAAGAAAACATTAAAATCCTGGAAGAAAACAATAAAGCACTGAAAGAAAATCATGAAAAAGCAATGAAACAAACAAAGGAAACAGTCCAAGATCTGAAAAGGGAAATTGAAAAAATGAAAAAAACACAAACAGAGGGAATGCTGGAAATAGAAAACCTGAGTAAAAGATCAGGAACTTCGGATGCAAGTATAACCAACAGAATGCAAGAGATGGAAGAGAGGATTTCTGGCATTGAAGATACAGTAGAAGAAATAGTTCCATCAGTCGAAGGAAACACTAAAGCCAACAAAGTCATGAACCAAAATGTCCAAGAAATCTGGGACACCATAAAAAGACCAAACTTACGAATTATAGGGATAGAAGAAGGTGAAGAATACCAACTCAAAGGCACAGAAAATATATTCAACAAAATTATAGAAGAAAACTTTCCCAACTTAAAGAAGGAAATGCCTATGAAGATACAAGAAGCCTATAGAACACCAAACAGACTAGACCCCCAAAAAAAGTCCCCTCGACACATAATAATTAAACAACTAAATGTACAGAATAAAGAAAGAATATTAAGAGCAGCCAAGGAAAAAGGCCAAGTGACCTATAAAGGTAAACCCATCAGAATAACACCCGATTTCTCAATGGAGACTTTGAAAGCCAGAAGGACCTGGACAGATGTAATGCAGACACTAAGAGACCATGGATGTCAGCCCAGACTAATATACCCAGCAAAACTTTCAATCATCATAGACGGAAGGAACAAGACATTCGAAGACAAAGCCAGATTTAAACAATATCTATCCACAAACCCAGCCCTACAGAAAGCACTAGAAGGAAAATTCCAACCGAGGGAAGTCAGATACACACTTGAAAACACAGGCAATAGATAAAGCCACAACAGTAAACCCCAAAGAAGAGAAGTACACACACACTACCACCAAAAATAACAGAGATGAAGAATCACTGGTCATTAATATCCCTTAATATCAACGGACTTAATTCACCTATAAAAAGACATAGACTTACAGAATGGATACGAAAGCAGGACCCATCCTTCTGCTGCATACAAGAAACACATCTCAAATTCAAAGATAGACACTACCTAAGAATAAAAGGCTGGGAAAAGACTTTTCAATCAAATGGTCTTAAGAAACAAGCAGGGGTAGCCATCCTGATATCCAACAAAATAGACTTCAAACTAAAATCAATCAAAAGAGATCAAGAAGGACATTACATCCTCGTCACAGGAAAGATCGACCAAGATGAAGTTTCAATTCTGAACATATATGCCCCAAACATAAGGGCACCCACATATGTAAAAGAAACATTACTAAAGCTTAAACCACATATAAAACCCCACACATTAATAGTGGGAGATCTCAACACCCCACTTTCACCACTGGACAGATCTCCCAAATCGAAACTTAACAGAGAAATAAAGGACTTAACCGATGTCATGACCCAATTGGACCTAATAGATATCTACAGAACATTCCATCCTAACAAGAAAGAATATACTTTCTTCTCAGCACCCCATGGAACTTTCTCTAAAATCGACCACATACTTGGCCACAAAGCAAATCTCAACAGATACAAAACAATCAGAATAACCTCCTGTGTTCTATCAGATCACCATGGTTTAAAGCTAGATTTCAACAACAACAAAAACTACAGAAAACCTACAACCTCATGGAAACTGAATAATGCTCAACTGAATCACCAATGGGTTAAGGAAGAAATAAAGAAAGAAATTAAAGACTTCCTAGAGATCAATGAAAATGAAGACACCACATACCCAAACTTATGGGACACTATGAAAGCAGTGCTAAGAGGGAAATTCATAGCACTAAATGCCCACATAAAGAAGTTGGAGAAATCGCACACTAGTGAATTAACAGCACATCTGAAAGCTCTAGAACAAGAAGAAGCAAAGTCTCCCAGGAAGAATAGACGCCAGGAAATTATCAAAGTGAGAGGTGAAATTAATAAATTAGAAACTAAGAGAATAATACAAAAAATTAATGAAACAAAGAGTTGGTTCTTTGAGAAAATCAACAAGATAGACAAGCCCTTATCCAAACTAACCAAAAGACAGAGAGAGAGAATCCAAATCAACAAAATCAGAAATGAAAAGGGGGACATAACAACAGACATTGAGGAAATCCAGAGAATTATAAGGTCATATTTCAAAAACCTCTACTCCACAAAACTGGAAAACCTAAAAGAAATGGACATTTTTCTGGATAGATACCACATACCTAAGTTTAATCAAGACCAGATAAACTATTTAAATAGTCCAATAACCCCTAAGGAAATAGAAACAGTCATTAAAGGTCTCCCAACCAAAAAAAGCCCAGGACCAGATGGTTTCAGCGCAGAATTCTACCAGATCTTCAAAGAAGAGTTAATACCAATACTCTCTAAATTGTTCCACATAATAGAAACAGAAGGAACATTACCAAACTCCTTCTATGAGGCTACAATTACCCTGATTCCTAAACCAAACAAGGATGCAACAAAGAAAGAGAACTACAGACCGATCTCCCTCATGAACATTGATGCAAAAATACTCAATAAAATACTGGCAAACAGACTCCAAGAACACATCAGAACAATTATCCACCATGATCAAGTAGGCTTCATCCCAGGGATGCAAGGGTGGTTCAACATACGAAAGTCCATTAATGTAATACACCATATAAACAAACTCAAAGAAAAAAACCACATGATCATCTCACTAGATGCAGAAAAGGCATTTGACAAAATCCAACACCCCTTCATGATAAAAGTCTTGGAGCGATCAGGAATACAGGGAACATACATAAACATAATAAAGGCAATATATAGCAAACCAACAGCCAACATCAAATTAAATGGAGAGAAACTCAAAGCAATTCCACTAAAATCAGGAACGAGACAAGGCTGTCCACTCTCCCCATACTTATTCAATATAGTACTTGAAGTTCTAGCCAGAGCAATAAGACAACATAAGGAGATTAAGGGGATTCAAATTGGAAAGGAAGAAGTCAAGCTTTCCCTAATTGCAGACGACATGATAGTATACTTGAGTGACCCCAAAGATTCCACCCAGGAATTGATAAAGCTTATAAACACCTTCAGCAACATAGCAGGATACAAAATCAACTCAAAAAAATCAGTAGCCCTCCTATATACAATGGACAAAGAAGCTGAGAAGGCAATTAGAGATACATCACCCTTTACAATAGCCAAAAATGACATAAAATACCTTGGGGTAACACTAACCAAGCAAGTGAAGGACCTATATGACAAGAACTTTAAGTCCCTGAAAAAAGAAATTGAAGAAGATCTCAGAAAATGGAAAGATCTTCCATGCTCATGGATAGGCAGGGTTAACATAGTAAAAATGGCAATCTTACCAAAAGCAATTTACAGATTCAATGCAATCCCCATCAAAATACCAACACAATTCTTCACAGATCTGGAAAGAACAATACTCAACTTCATATGGAAAAACAAAAAACCCAGGATAGCTAAAAGAAACCTGTACAATAAAACAACTTCTGGAGGCATCACAATCCCCGACTTCAAGCTCTACTATAGAGCTACAGTAATACAAACAGCCTGGTATTGGCATAAAAACCGACATGTGGACCAATGGAATCGAATTGAAGACCCTGACATTAACCCACACACCTATGGACATATAATTTTTGACAAAGAAGCCAAAAGTGTACAATGGAAAAAAGAAAGCATCTTCAACAAATGGTGCTGGCATAACTGGATATCAGCGTGTAGAAGGCTGCAAATAGATCCATATCTGTCACCGTGCACAAAACTTAAGTCCAAGTGGATCAAAGACCTCAACATAAATCCAGCTACTCTGAACCTGCTAGAAGAAAAAGTAGGAAATAGTCTTGAACGCCTTGGCATAGGAGATCACTTCCTAAATATAACACCAGTAGCGCAGACACTGAGACAAACAATCAATCAATGGGACCTCTTGAAACTGAGAAGCTTTTGTAGAGCAAAGGATACGGTCAACAAGGCAAAGCGACAGCTTACAGAATGGGAAAAGATCTTCACCAACCCCACATCTGACAGAGGACTGATATCCAGAATATATAAGGAACTCAAGAAATTAGACATCAAAAGGACCAACAGTCCAATTGAGAAGTGGGCTTTAGAACTAAACAGAGAATTCTCAACAGAGGAATCCCAAATGGCTGAAAGACATTTAAGGAATTGCTCAACTTCCCTAATCATCAGGGAAATGCAAATCAAGACAACTCTGAGATACCACCTTACGCCTGTCAGAGTGGCTAAGATCAAAAACACTGAAGACACTTTATGCTGGAGAGGATGTGGAACTAGGGGAACTCTCCTCCACTGCTGGTGGGAATGCAAGCTTGTACAACCACTTTGGAAATCAATATGGCGCTTTCTTAGAAAATTGGGAATCAATCTCCCCCAAGATCCAGCTATACCACTCCTGGGCATATACCCAAGAAATGCTCAATCATACCACAAGAGCACTTGCTCAGCTATGTTCATATCAGCATTGTTTGTAATAGCCAAAACCTGGAAACAACCTAGATGCCCTTCAACTGAAGAATGGATAAATAAATTGTGGCACATATACACAATGGAATACTACTCAGCAGAGAAAAACAACGACATCACACGGTTTGCAGGCAAATGGATGGATCTAGAAAAAATCATCCTGAGTGAGGTAACCCAGACTCAGAAAGACAAATATGGTATGTACTCACTCATAGGAAGATGCTAGATGTGGAACAAGGATGACTAGACTGCTACTCACATCACCAGTGAGGCTACCTGGAAAACGGGACCCCAAAAAAAGACACGGAGAAATGGACAAGATCTACATGAATAGCCTGGTCATGAGTGGGAACAATGAAGGGCGACAGTCGAGGGAAAGAGTGGGAGATCCTAGCTGGATCAAGAAAAGAGAGGGAGAACAAGGAATAGGAGACCATGGTAAATGAAGACCACATGAGAAGGTGAGAAGGGGAGGAAGCAGAGAGCTAGGGAGGCCCACGGAGATTCACAAAGATACCCCCTCAAAAGACTGCTGGCAATGGTCGCGAGACGGCAGGAACTGACCTACTCTGGTGATGGGATGGCCAGACACCCAAATAGTGGTGCCATAAACCCCATCCAAGGACTGAGGAATCTGAAGGCAGACATCCACGGCTGGGCCCCTGGTGGAGCACTGGGAGTCTAATTAGTGAGTAAGAAGAGGATTTATATGAGCGAGAATTGTTGAAGCCAAGGTTGGATAAAGCACCGGGACAAATAACCAAATGAATGGAAGCACAGGATCTATGAACCAAAGGCTGAGGGGCCCCCAACTGGATCAGGCCACCTGAACGGGTGAGACAGTCATTTGGCTTGATCTGTTTGGGAGGCAGCTGTGCATTGGTGCCAGGTCCTGGGCTCGTTGCATGAGTTGGCTGTTTGAATCCTGGGACTTATGCAGGGACACTTGGCTCGGTCTGGGAGGGGGGAATGGACCTGCCTGGACTGAGTCTACCAGGTCAACCCCGGTCCTCGGGGGAGACCTTGATCTGGAGGAGGTGGGAATGGGGGGTGGGCTGGGGGGAGGGGTGAGCGAGAGGGGGAGAACAGGGGATTCTGTGGCTATTATGTTGAACTGAATGGTGTTATAAAATAATAATAATAATAAAAAAAAATATAAAAAAAAAAATATTTTTAAAAAATAAAAATAATGAAATCTTTAAAAAAAAAAAAAATCATGAAGTGGAAGCCAGAAGGTATCAGTACAATAACTTTAAAATATTGAGAGAAAATAAACTGTCCACTTTTGTGGAATATTCCTTTAAAAAAAAAAAAAAAAAAAAAAGAATCTAGTTCAAATGAGTTCAGTCTCTCACAAGCCCTACCTCAAAGCCCTATTGCATTTTTATCATGGAGGGTAACATATTGCCGCATAAAGCAATATTAACAAGTTCCAATAATTAGGATGTGAGTCAATTTTGGGGGTGGGAGCACTTTTATCTGCCTCTCACAGTGATAGGAGTTCCTTTGGGGTTATCTTTGTAAAGGTAGATCACCATTGGAAAGTAAGTAGCATGATATAATGCTGGAACTGTGAGCATTTGAAATGCTGACTATTACCATGTTTGTTTCTCTCAAAACCCAAAAAGATCCTATAGCAAGCCCATGAGGTCACTACAGCAGTCCTCTATACCCCAACTCTTGTGAGAACTGTGGACTTAAGGTATTTGCTGAAATGTCACTCCTCAAAAGACAATTACTTCTAGCCAATATCCCTATCATTGAGACTCGTTACTCTCAACCCATTCCCTCTGCTTCATCTTCCCACATGGCACTAGGCACCACCTTACATCACATGGTAGGTCTGTTTATCATGAAAGTTCCATAAGAGTGGATCTCTGTAACAAGTCTTTCTCTGTACCACCAGCTCCCCAAATAATGACACAGAGACTTCTTACTAATTATGAAAGATCAGCCTTAGCTTAGGCTTGTCCCACTAGCTCTTATAAGTTAACTTAGCGCTTATAATTTATATTAATCTACATCTTGCCTTGTGGCTTTTTACCTTTCTTTCATTCTGTATGTCCAACTCCCTCCATGTCTTGTTGGCATATGACCTGAGCCTAGATTCATCTCCTACTTCCTTTTTCTCTGCCTAGAAGTCCCGCCTATATCTCCTACCTAGCTATTAGCCATTCAGCTTTATTAAACAAATTATAGTAACCAATTTGCACAGCATGCAATTATCTCACAACATATCTCCAGCATCATCGTCATCTGTAAAACAGCATCTTGCAGAGTAGGCACTCAAGACATATTGCTAAACCCATGAATCTACACTATGAAAGTAGACCTGAGGTCTCCATGTCCCAACACATAAAATGTAGGCAACAGGATTTTTCTGTGAGGTTACCAGGTACATATTTTTTGACTCTGCATTTTAACATCTGTGATCCTTAAGTTCTTCAACAATATAAAACGTATTTCTCTGAATTATGCTCATATAACATTATGGTTGACTCCATGCCCATGTACTAGAAATGTAAGGTTGCTGTTCTACAGCTCTCCTGTGCCATATTCAACTATGTAACATCATAAAAGCAAAATCTGAGAGTCAATGAAAGCACTGGAAGCGTTTATTAAGAGAAGAAGTGGAATATAGAGGATGTAAGGGCAAACCTGGAACTACAGACATCAGATGTCAGAATGACTCACAATGGTGCTCCCTCTCCACCACTGTAGCGGGGGGCTCAAGGGAAAATGTTTTGGTTTTGGCTAGTGGTTTCATAAGTTTCAGTCCGGAGGGGCAGTGAAGCAGATCACAGCAGCTAGGAAACAGAATGAGAAGGGCCTATGCCACAAGGCTCTCTCTCCCTTTTATTGCAGCTAGCCCCCCAGGTCATGGAATGACACCACCACATTCCAGGTGAATCTTTCATCTTCCATCAGTTCTCTCTGGTAAGTCCCTCACAGACATAACCACAATGTCCTTTAAAAATCTCCCAAGCATGTCTCAATCTCATCAAGAACAACCACCCTAAGAATGAGAAACCTAGTAAAAGGTATATGTAATAAATGCCCCGTCTTTTGTAAGAAAGTTGATATGGAATGTTTATAACTAGTAAGTTTGAAATAGAGGCACAATTATTATTTCAACATGCAGTTGGAACCTCCAGAAACAAACACACAAACAACAACATCAACAGCAAACACTGTTCATCTTGCCTCTGGAAGAGAGACTGGAGCAAAGGCACGGGAAGACAAGGTTGGGCTTTTCCTTATCCTGTTTTTGTTGCCTCCAATGTTTACCACTGGATGCATTATGTCTGTGTGGGAAAGGGAAAGCAAACACTTAGTGCAGAGTGTGACTTGTGTGTGTGTGTGTGTGTGTGTGTGTGTGTGTGTGTGTGTGTGTGTGTGTGTGCTGACAACTTAAATCGAAAAGTAAAACATAATCTCACTTTTAAAATGTCTGTTGTTGTTCATACAGTTCTTCGGTTTTCAGAATAAGGTCTACAAATCCTTCCATCCATCTCTGGGCTCTCCACACCTGCAAACTCCATGACTCACTGGTGCATTGGATTCAAGCATGGGAGGCATTGTGTAAAATGAGCAGCAATTTGGAAAAGCAAGATCAAATGGAAACTCAACCCTTTGTTGAAGAGGAGCAAAGGATTCAGCACAAACTGGCCTGTAAGAGTAGCAGGTGAGTCACAAGGTACCCCAGGAGTAACTGGACTTTGGGATGGAAGACTAACTCAATGGTAAAAAGGATCAACAGTCTCAAGAGAACAAACCATGAATGACTAAAGGGCTGCTAAGGAATCATCTGGATCCTACAGAGGAAAGAGATGAGGAAGGAGCTCTCTTCCAAACTTTTCCCTAGCTGCAAATCTTGATGAGGCCACATTCCCTTGCCAGGCTTCAACATCCCATTTTAGATTATTTAATAAAAAGTGCCATTGACGGTGCCTCCCAGATCTCAGATATAAAGCTTTCGGCAATCATCCTCAGAAATGAGGGCAAAAATAATCAGGCTATTTATGCACCGTGGGATCCATGGAGACCAGAGGCAGGTGTATTTTATAAATATCAAAGCTGACCTAAAAACATGTTTAATGGTGAATCTTTTGTAAGAACCAGAGCTATCAAATGTGCTATATGAAAGACCAAAATAGTACTCAGTCTCAGGTAATTGCTATAAAGGCCTTGAAGACTATTTCTGACCTGCTGTTTTGTTGATTTTAGGCATAATTCAATAAGGTCATATGCAGAGGGTTCTTTTTAGTTTACAGGCCTCAGTTTAAAACTCATTTCTGCTCTGTAGCTAACAGTAATTTAGTGTCTACAAACAGCAAGGGCCACCTATGAGGATAGGATACAACATAAAATGAGAAAATGATATTCCCTGTATTACAGTCTGAAATTTTGTATCAACTTTCTAACCCACCACTTACCACTTACTGAAGCCAGAGTTTCCTGAGAAGACAAGAGATCCGCTAATTGTGCATCTAGAGTATTCATTAAACTACTCCAAAGCAAGACAAGTGTCACTCTGCCCCATAAAGCAGGGTAGTGTGCACACACATGCCTGCTTCTGGGTGGCAATGTGGATATTGGTGTGCCCAAGTCACCTACTTCAAGTTCTCATTATTGTCCTGCTTGTCCTAATTCAGCGATGTATCATCTTCTTGCATGTGTCTAAATGAGTTCAGCAGCAGATAAATCAAAGCTTTTCTTGCCCTTGTCTTTCCACACTGTTCAGATCATTCATCTGACCGTGGAAGAAAGGCAACAATTGCCAGCTTGGAGGAATAAAATACCCACATTGTCTTGATAGCAAAGCCTTTCTGTCAAGTGTGTGTGTGTGTGTGTGTGTGTGTGTGTGTGTGTGTGTGTGTGTGTGTGTATTTGAGAATACAAGTGAGTGTGAGAAAGTGTGTGTAACTGTGAGTGCATATGTGAGCCCATGAAACACACTGAAACCACACACCATGAACCAGACTTGGAAAGGAATCAAAGCCACAGAACGTTGCTCTTTTTTTTCCCTGGAGAGAACATAAATGCCAGTTTCAATTCCTTTCTCTTAAGAAGAAATTATACATCAACATTTCAAAGGCCGTGTAAGAGCTTATTGTTATATCTTCATGAACTAAAGGAGCAGAAAATTAATTGACTCTCTAACTGGCAAGCCCTTGGTCAGACAACAGTCTTCACCTTTCAGAGTCCGGGTGCATTTTCCATGACTAAATGTAGAAAGAATGGTAGACCAGGAAGCCCTCACCTGGGGGAACCTGAAGATCACAGCACCCAGACTGTCTCTTTAGCTGCCTTTCCTCAACCCACCTGGACTCTTCAGTATTTTACTTCATCCTTTGAAGATTTTTATCTTGTTATCATTTTTTTTTTTTTTTGGTTTTTCGAGACAGGGTTTCTCTATGTAGCTTTGCGCCTTTCCTGGAATTCACTTGGTAGCCCAGGCTAGCCTCGAACTCACAGAGATCCGCCTGGCTCTGCCTCCTGAGTGCTGGGATTAAAGGCGTGTGCCACCACCGCCTGGCTTGTTATCATTTTTTTAATACAAGGGCTGTGCCTGTGACTGAGACCACAAAAGGCTTTTGGGGTTTCTACCAGAGCCCCTGACTGCCCAGGAGAAGGATGTAGCACCAAGATGCATGAACTTCTGCCCACGCTCAGCAATTCCTAGGTTGGGCCTATCAGCTCCTCTCTCTGAAGAGTTAACTGTGGGACTGTACTAGTACCTGCTTGTGTGACTCTCATATTCTGCAGAGAATCATGAAAAACTCCATCTCCCCCCAGAATAAAGTAAATGACTGGGAGTCTTCGGGATTCCAGCTTTACTATGTAGCTAGGGTTGAAGCCCAGTTGAAATCTATAAAATTCCTATTGAGATTTTGAATTTCTCTGGAGGCAAAAGGTAGCAGAATATGGTTATGCATTGAATATTTCAACTAATAATTTTACTTAACTGGAACTTTCTCCACTGTGCCCATTTTTAAACTACAACACAATCGTTAATTCTTTCAATAACAACTTTGTTCTTTGCTAGTTGCTAAAGTGATGTTAACAACTTTCTTTAAAGCGTGCCCATGATAAATGTGTGGATACAGTGTTGGGCACACACAGAGACACACCACGCAAACATACACACACTCCCACTGTGGTTCTGAGGAGCTTTATCAAGTGTGCTTGCTTTTGGCCTAGACAACTTTAAAACACTGGAAAGGAACAGAGGGGACGTGAGGGACACCATGAAAAAAAACCAACCCTTCAAATTACAGGTATAGATGAAGGAGAAAAATCCTAAGTCAGTGGCGTAGACCAGATACTCAACAATCATAGAAGGAAATGCCTCCAAACTAAGAAAAGTATTCATCAGTATTCACAGGCTCACCGTCTCTCTGAATCCTTCTGTGTAGTAACTACTTCTTTTCTTTCTTGTTCTAAGAAACCATGTTCTGATATTTCAAACGGGCTACTGCTCAGAGGAGAGAAAGTATAAACAATCCTAAAGGTTCATGTCTTCCATTTGGTAGTCAGGAGAAAGTTGATGTGAGAATGTGAGGATATAGAGCAGTTACTAGAACTGACGAGGTTCCAGAGCTCCTGAGGTTTCAGGGTGTCCTAGATAGAACAGTTGCTCCAACCCAAATTGGATACACAGCATCACAGGGCCTGGTTCATATCTGTGGACCATTGGCCATGGGGTAGGCAGTGTGCTTATACCATACACAAGCTGTAGGAAGATGTGGTCTTGGGAGGTATGTGTACTTCTCTGCTGGTAAGATTCTCCATGATGAACTCTACTGTACAGCTTCATCACCAGAGGCCATCATGGTATAGTTCCTTATTTCTTCCCCAAACAACCACTCCAAACTCTAGTCAGCACCTCTTTTAAAGCTACTGGGAAGTGTCTTTCATGATCAAAGGTGTGTCCAATCTTTAAATATTGCTACATGATGTCATAATCTACAAAGTTCACACTTGAGAACTGTGGGATGTTACAGAAAAAAATCACAAAAATATCTCAATGTCTTAAAGTTTATGATTTGGGGCCAGGTCTCATCCATAGATATCCTTGGTCATGTATAACCTGGGGCTGAAGGTTGGACATGCCTGAGAGGAATGTTCATAAGCAAAAATGTCCAAGGATCTCATAATGGCCAAGGTAAATGTCTTAATATTAATGTCCACATTATACAATGGTTTGTTTAGGATTCAAAGAGATTTCTGAAGACATCCTTTAAAACGTATCAGTAATTACATATTGGCAATTTTTTGAAAGAATCTGGGCGATTCCGAGCACAAACCTGAGTAAGAAGCTTTTATAACACCATAGTTATTTGCCAACATGGAGCATTTGAGACAGGATACACAGCTCTGCCTCTCTATTCCTTTCCCCATGGGTACATTCTTTTGGTGTAGGGCAAATATATGTGTTAGGAGTATGGTGGTATCATAGACTCTGCTAACAATAATTCTAATGTTATTACAAACCATCAAAGCAATTATTTATAATCTTTAGTTATTTTTCACTGAATCTAAAATGGCTACTCACTGAGGAATATTTTATATAATCAGACATAACAGGAAGACACAAAGCAATCATGGACCCTCCTTTAAATAACAGACTCAATTAAAAATAGTGGCTAGAGATGTCAAACATATGCATAAAAAATAATATCCTAAGCTTTTAAAAAGTTTAAATAAAGATATCAGCAACTCACCAAATACTTCATATACTAAGGGGACTTAGGAATGGAATTGCATATTCTTTACACATTTGAATGAAATCTTAGAGCAGCATGTGTTCCACACAATTTAGCTAGAGATCTCAGAGGATTCCAGAACATAATCATAGTAAGAGTGCTGTTCCAGAATAAAGTCTAGGCAAGCAATGAAAGGAAAATAAATGGATTACAGCAAGCATACTAAAAAGGAAAAATAATGTTAGATAAATTTCCCCCAAGAAACTAGTGATAAGGAATAGATTGTACTGTGTTTGCTTTGCCTTTTATTTGCAAATAACGTGTTCAGCTCAAAAGAGAAGATAAAGTCAAATAGAATTATTTGCCAGGTTTGTTTTTTCCTAGGGTACCCTAGTACTTTCAGATAACAATAACAAACAGTAACATATTTCCAGGGCTTAAAGTTGATTTACAAAGATGCTCACATGTGGGAAAAGGAAAGTCCAGAGCAAAAGTCACAGGTCCCCAATCAACCTCTGTAAGTAGCTCTCTGCCCAGCCCCAGTTCCTAAGGGGAAACAACTTCATTGACATAAAAGCAATGCCCAACAGTCATCCTTATCTAGTGTGGAATCCATGACTCAATCATTACTAGTGATCCCATTAGTTGAGTTGAAATTTCAGCAACTTTTTAACTTTGAAGAAAAACTTTGAAAGGACAAAGTATAAATCTCTCCAATGTCTGGCTGTAGCCCAACTTACTGCATTCTGGGCACAGAGCTGAATGCTTGGTGTTTATCAAGTTTGAGCACCAAGGCCCAAACGAGAGAGGCCAGAGCTTATACCCACAGTTCATTTCTGCGCACTGCAGCTGATTCTGTCATTGATGGCTGCCGAATGGTGTGGCAACCTCCAGGAGAGCTGTAAGATGGGGCATGGGTGCAGGCCTGGCTTGTAGTGACTTTGAGAGAGAGAGAGTCTTGGAAGATTGGTTGACTGGCTCAGAAGTTCCATTAGTCACATCCACCACCATTGCTGCCTCTCTCGTAGTCAACACCGGGGTCGTCGGGGCTCCTGTCATACACCCAATTAGATGGCAAAAGCAAGTGGCAAGGGCTAAGAACAATGGTGGAAAGGGCAGACCAGGGGGTTCCAGCTTTCCTTAGACAGGCTCCAGGGGAGAATTGTTATTATTATCCTGCCAAATGGGCATGGTATTAAACTGACTCCTAATGACTTCTCCCTCTGCCCACAGATTAGCACATCTCTCCACCTTCATCAGAGATGCTTCCATTCCTTCCGCAGGAGGTGGGGGTTAACACAGAGGCCCACAACTGGCCAAGGTACAGAGAGGCTGAGACTGCAGATGGCTGAGTCATAAATGGGGCCTCTCTCCCACATTCCCTCCTCCCAAGGCTCAATAATCACTACAGAGGAGAGGGGAGGAAGACGGTAAGATCCAGAGGTGGTGGACGGATATACAGAAAGAGTGTCCAAAAGACACAGAGGGACAGCTACACACATGAACTCAGCAACTGTGACAGCATTCACAAGCCAGAACAAATCCCAACACGGAGAGGGGAGGTAGACACCAAGTCCTACCCCTAGCCAAGGAGCTATCGGCCATTGATAGCCACTGGGAAAGGGAGAGTCAGATTTCTCCAAGAGTGTAGGCCCTGATACGTTGACCACCATGGTCCAGCGGAAGAGCATATATCCAAACACATATTTACGGTCAGCACAAATTCTACTAGACTGGGCGGGGGTAAGGGGGGGGGATACATGTTGTGTGGGTATAGAAGGGAATATGGGACTGGAAGGAGTTGGTGGAGAGTGAATACAGTTGAAACACATTGTATGGAATTCTCAAAGAACTACTGAAAATATTAAGAAAAATTGCATTAGCTTCATCATCCTGCCATATCAGAGAATAGTGAGTAACTAGGTTGATTTTCCTCCTAAAAGCATCATGTGGCCACTGGAAGCTCTATGTGATGTGATTCTATCTCACTGATGATTCATTGGATGTGAAAATAGTCAGAACTTTGAAAACAGGACATCTGTCCCCAGCTGGGTCATTGGAACCCTGCCAAGCTGCTATCCCTTCATGGAGTGTGGCATGTGCCACTTGAACAACATAACACATCTTCAGTGGATGCTAATCAAATGCATCCATCTCCAGAAATGCGATCAGGGGACCAGAGTCCATCTGGATGCCACTGCCACACGATGCAGAAAATTTGACAAATGACCATCCCGGCCACCAGAACAGTTGAGAGCCTACCTGCAACAAGATCCATCCCTGACTGTCCGCACTGCAGAGCAGGCAGGATGCTGTGGGCACCGTCCTGATCTTGCTCTGCGCATCCCTCACCCTAACACCTTCTCAACAGAACAGCATGGACAGACCCCCTCAGCCCCTCTTCAAATCTGCCTCTCCATTAGCTCAGCCTAGAAATGGGGTTTGTGCAGAAATCAAACTTACTTTCCTTTAAAAAAAATAAATAAATAAATAAATAAAAGAATCAGGGATGAAAATTTTTGAATTCTTAAGTAGCACTCGATCTTTCATATTCAAATTACTTGTAATTCCATAATGAATTATTTTTTTACCTTGTTATGGTTTTCTTTTTCATTGCATTTTATTTGGGGGACAAGGGAGGCAGATAGTGTGGTGTACATGTGGAGGTCAGAGAACAGCCTGTAGGAGTCAGTTCTCCTACCATGTGGGCCCCTGGAAACAAATTCAGATCATCAGGCAAGCACCTTTGTCAACTGAGCCTCAGGGGTCTCTCCTCCTCTAGAAACTAACCTTGACCCTGTCCTTGGCTTGCTCAGTCCTGCTCAGAAACTGCAGCAGAACTCTCCTACTTATAGTACATGACCAGACTCTTCAGGCCACTGTTCAACACCTCATTATAATTGCTCTTCTTCAACAAGGATCCTGCCAGGTCAGTTTAGTCACAATCCTCCTTCTGCCCTGATGTTTCCACCCAGTAAACCCTGTTCTACTTCTTAGCTACACATCTTCCCTTTTCTTTGCTGAACTCGGGGTTGGTCCATGTCTCCCCTCTGTGGCAAAGACCCCACTGCAGCATCTGTCTTGGGGAATGTCTCCCTAAGCACCTTTAATAAGCCCTATGATTCATTTTTCTCCTTAACATCAGGACTCTTCAAAACCACACAGAAATATCACAGGGTGCTCAGAGAGGAGAATCAGGAGCCATCTTTATACACATGCCAGAGATGCAGATAAAGTTCAGTGGATCCAGTCTCTGACTCTGTAAAAAAAAAAAAAAAATGATGCTCCCTGATGTGTACCACGTTGGGGTTTGAATGAGCAACGTTCCTTACAGGCTTGTGTATCTAAACAAGTGGTTCCTATTTGGTGGTGCTGTTGGGGAAGTTATAGAACCTTGGAGGTGCGGTCCCCCTTCTGGAGGAAGTATGTCACCGTTGAGGGGCGGAGGCTTTTTTGGGCTTAGATACTTATCCTACTTCCTACTATAATTCTCTGCATCCTGTGTGTGGATGAAAATGTGACCAACCAGCTTCCTGCCTCTGCTGCCTTCTATACTACTATGGACTCTAACCCTTCAGAACTAGTAAGCTAAGTAAGCTCTTCTATAAGTTGCCTTGGGTCATGGTATTTTATCACATTCACTGAAAAGTGACTAATACACACGGCCACCACCAGTAAGCATTGCAGCGGTTTGGAGCACACATACTATGGAGTTTTCCTTGGTTTCATTTGGGTGTTACCATGCTGTGAGGCCATCAGACAACTCTCTGGAAATGCTTCCCACACAACATCTTCCAGAAAAGCCTCTCCTCTATAGTTATCATTGCTAAACTGCCAAACTCATAAATGATTGTCTACTGATTTCCACCTTTGTAAATTCCCAATCTAGACATCTTCCCACAAAAGTAATAACGGATGGGCAGGTCTGCGCCGATCTGTGTTTTAATGAGCAACCTTATGCTGCACAGTCAGTTAAGAGTACAGTCAGTGCAGAAAGACATCCAGACACAGTTTCTATAACACTACACATAGACCCATCATTTAACTCAGCAGTGCCATTCCCAGGAATCACCCACAGATATCCACCAGTTCCTATAACCACTCTTAGGGATTATTACAAATTTGGTCACTTAAAGTCACTCAAATGCACTGTCTTACAGTTCTGCAAAGCAGAAGTTCAGAACACACAGCTCTTACTGGGTTCAAAGCACTGTGTTGGCTAAGTCCCATCTTTCTCCAGTATTAAAGGGGAAATCCAGTTCCCCGTCTTTCTTCCCTCCTATCAGAGGCCCATATGCCTTGTTCTTCCAGGCTTTGCTGTGACTTGAGAGCCATGTTCCTGTCAAGCTGCCATGCTCAGACTCTCACACAGCTGGGGGAATCCTCTGCTCTCAATAATGCATATGACTGTAAAACTGGTAACATCAAGACATGCCCAGACGTAAACTCCTCAAATGAAGTTGTGAAGTCGCCCTTCAGGAGAACCCTCCAGAAGCCACTCAAGGGTGGTTTAGGAGCAACTTTCTAGAAACAGACGCACACCATGGGAGCTGGCTTGTCTGTCAGTGATCTCTGACCTTTACAAGTTCAGATCTCCCAGACACAATACAGTGACTTTCCCCACTAAGAAACATAAGACCTATAAAGGACTGATAACCGTACAACATGAAGGAACACAAAGCTCCCTTCTCTCCCCTTCCAGTGAGCAGCTTCTTCTCTCCCTCCCTGTAAAGACCCCACTGCCAATCAGGCAAGCAGATCTACTCTCACCCATCCTGCTTGGCGGTCCACTGTGGAATAACGCTTTTTTTCTCTTTGAGAACCCATTGTCATCAATACCAGGCAGATCATAGGCAACTAGGAAGTCCAAGACAGACTGACTACCCACTATAGAGTCTTACTAGCAACCTTGCTTATAAGGATTCTTTGTAGATGAACTTTCTTTGGGACTGTCAGCTCCCTAATAATGACAGAAGACTTATTAATTATGAAAGCTTGACCTTTACCTTAGGCTTGTTCCAAACTAGCTCTTATAACTTAAATTAACCTGTTTCTATTAATCTACATTCTGCCACATGGCCTTTTACCTTTCCACCATCCTGTATATCCAACTCCTTCCATGTCTGGCTGGCATCTCTCGGACATCTAGATTCTTCTCTAGTTCCTCTCTCTCTCCCTGGAAGTCCCGCCTATTCTCTCCAGCCTAGCTATTTGCCATTCGACTCATTATTAAACCAATCAGAAGGTGTGCCTTTCACACAGTGTGATCAAATATCCCAAACAATTCTGACTGAGTTGTGATGTGGAAAATACATCAGTTCCTTTGGTCCTTTGTATTACTGATAGACCCCCAGTAGTTTACCAATGCTGTAGAGCATTGGTTCCTAACCTGTGGATCACACCCTTCTTGGGGTTGAATATCAGATATCCTACATATCAGATATTTACATTACAGTGTATAATAGCAGCAAAATTACAGTTACAAAGTAGCAACAAAATCATTTTATGGTTGGGGATCACCTCAACATGAGGAACTGTATTAAAGGGTCACAGCATTAGGAAGGTTGAGAACCACTGCCAGAGAATCAGTGTCTGAGAAAGGTGACAGCAGATATGAACTTACCATCTATGGTAACTGTCAGTACACAGTAAGCATCATAGATAACCCAGGAAAGTTCAAACAGGAAAACACATATCTGCATGAGGTCCTTCTTAGTACTAAAAACTGAATACTTGGCATATAAGAGAGAATGAGGAATTCTATGTATTAATTTGAAGTCATTAAAATAGCTTACAGGCCTAGAAGAAAGGGGCTTGTAATTTGACTATGGGTTTCGAGAGGGGACTATTTTTCACACCCCAAAGGGGATACTTGGCACTGCCTCCGTGTATACGAACTAGAAAGCTGCTCAGGATGAGAGGTAGAGGCCAGAGGTTCTGGGAAACTTCCTATAAAGCTCAGAGCACCACTCAGAATCATCCAGTCCCAAACACCACCCCTGTTGAGTTTGAGAAATTCTGGGTTAAAAAGACAACAAAATATATTTAGGTAGTTACATAGTAGAAAATCCCTTGAAGAAGGCATCTTTGAGCTGCTGGAAACATTATTAACAGGTCTATGGGCCTTCTGGTCAACAGGTCAACATGCAAACACTCTCCAGTGACCACAGCTGAGGAGGAGTTGGGAAAGACTGGAGTCCTTGTAAAGATAACAGGAGAAACAAAAAAGGCCACTTTTGGGGGGGGGGGCTGTGGGTGTTACCCAGACAGCCTCCCTAGATATTGGAGCGCAAATTGTCAGTGTGTCTTGGATACAATGTTTATCCTACGATTATAGATGAGGAAGAGAAAAGGGAGAAAGCACCCTGGTTTTCTTGAGACTTTCCAAACATTTGCTGTTTGCTGCCAGTAGCCTTTTGTTTGGAAAACAGCAAAGTATGTGTGCACACTTGAGCCCATCTGTACCCACCTGCCTGAGGATCCCAGTGTTCACGCCCAACAGTGGCAGGGGTCCCTAAACATGTCACATTGCCTCTGACTGTGTCAAAGAATCATAGCAGTAGTGGTTGGCACTGCAACACTGTTAACAGCCACTCTTTTTGTTATTTTATCCAAATATACAGGCCTAGAGGGTAGAAAAGAGAAATAATAAAGCATCTGTCCGGGGCTTGCTTGAAGGAAGGGATTGTGTGAGGTAGAGGATTGTAAATTAAAGAGCAAAAGCTTGGGTGTCAAACACCAAAGGATGTGTGTTCATCGGCTCCCTCTAGTCTATGCCTCCACATCCACAGGGGAAAATTCTAGCTCAGTTTTGTTGCTTTATTTGACAAATCATCATAGGCAATGTCAGAGATTACAAAGAGACTAATTTTGTTTTTCTACCTTCCTAGGATGAGGTGGGAAGGGCCACGCTAGAATCAGATACAAAGGGCTAACTCCCTTTAGCGAGTTTCGACTCCTTTTAGTGAGTTTTTACTCTGTGTAGATTCTTGCAGTAGCTTGATTTCTGCTTTGTGGAGGAAGGGAGGGTGGCTGGGGAATTGGCTGTGTTCCTTTTTAATGAAAAACCCAGTGTCAAAACGATCATCAGGATTTCTTTTTTCTTCCCCTGCCAGCCTATCACAGTCACGCGTTCACCACACGCTCAGGAGCAGTGAGCCCCGGCTTTGTAAAGACCACGTCTAATAAACAAAACAACCCATGTCGTTTCACGCTAATTCAAAGACTCACTGCAACTGCTGTGCGGTGAGGAAGCCAAGAACTATACTGTAACCCAAACATAAACACATCACATCGCCAGGAAATGACTAACGCGGCTCCCGTAACAGATCTTTCTAAATGGTTTAAGCATGGATGAATACATCATTTTGGAAAGAGTTCAAACATATGCAGAATTGAGTCAACAAATGTATATTTCTCACTAAAATACTCCCACTTGCCTTCAATATGGCTGGGGGAACAGAGCATTTGAGCGGGGGGCCATGCACATGCATTGGCCTGACCTGCTATCTATCCATTGTGTTGCAATTATTGCCGGGAGCTCAGTGACATCACTAGCTCCATTTCTCTCCCTCTTGAAAAAGGGCCCAACTGCTCTCGAGTCTTTCCCATCAAAAATGGGAGGTATGCTGCAAACCTCTTTAGAGTTCTTGCGTTACCTTCAGTGACAGACACTTAAAACTCGTTTCCAAAGAAGCACACGAAGGTGGACGCCCCCCTTGGTGCGTGGAGGAAGGTAAAATCCACAGAGGCTGTGGACATAAGCCAGTGCTGCATCCCATCAGTAAACAGCATGTTGACCTCTGACAGCAGAACTGGGCATACAAAGTCTGCCATAACAAAAACACATCTTTTTGGAGGTCCATGCTTAGTAATTCTCCAGCAAGTCCAAAGCCACCCACCCCACATAACATTTCAAAGCAAGCCAAATTCAGGACTTACTGTAGGTTGCTCCTAGACAATTGGAGGTGTTCGCCTCTCATGAACCTAAGCAGGCTTCTTCCCAAAGTGCTCCAAATGGGTACCACATAGCTGATGGGAAGACCACAGCCATGGTCCTTGGAACTAAGACAGCTGCTTAGAAAGCTACAGTTGTTGGTGTAGTGAGAAGGAAGGGCATTTTAACATGAATCTGCTAACTGGTCACCTGTTTCCTCCCAGCTTTGGGCCATTCTGTCCCCTGCTTTGGAAGCCCAATCTAGAGCCCCAAAGATGGCTTCCTTTGAAGTCCTAACAGTTCAAGACACTGTCAAACTATTGGTGAGAGGAGTATTTTGTCCAGTCCTGTCTGTCACCTGAGAACCTGTGGCCTTGGGAACCAGCATGAGATCTCCTAAGGGAACTCTCAGAACTTTCTGCAGTGGTTACATGGATGTTTATAACCTGAACAACTTGGGTAGGCTCCTACCAGTTAATTCTGAATGAATCTGTCATGCACCTAAACCACAGTAACTTGCTGTGGGGGCCTGCTTGAGACCCCTCTGGGAGTTTCCCGAAGACCAAGGCAAAGGATTTCCTTGCCTGTCGCTTGTTGATCTACATTCGTTGGTTGTGAACCCAACCACATGACCTCCTCATCACTGTCTGTCTATACAGACCTCCAGGTCTTCTATGGTTGGTATTGAGATTAAAGGCATGTGTCTCCATGCTGGCTGTATCCTTGAACACACAGAGATCTGCCTACTATGTTTAAATTTGAAATGTTCAGACTTGTGTACTGTACATTTGATGGAGCTGATTGGGGAAGGTTGTTAGAGGATATTTAGAAGTTAAGGGTCAGTTGGAAGGATGGAGGGGGACAGGTTCCAAAGGGTGTTTGTCCTTGACCTGTCCCTGCCTGCCACTTCTCTGCTTCTCATGTGCTAATAAAAAAATGAGTTACATTCTCTTGCCACCCAAGTACCTGGGTGAAATATGGACTGGAACCTGTCAGACTGTAAGCCAAAGCAGGCGGTTCTTTCCTATAAGTTCTTTCAGTCAGGTGTTTGGTCACAGAAGCTGTAAAATTAATGCATAGCTATTTTATTATTATTTCAGGGTCCCCCCTTTTTTCAACCTGCCAATACCCATGTGATGAGTTCTCAGTGTTATGTTGTTGTTTGTGTTTGCTCTTTTGGAGGGCCCGCCACCCAGCTCCCAAATAAATCACATATAGAGGATTATTTTTGTTTTGTTTATTTTTTGGGTTTTTTTGTTTTTTGTTTGTTTGTTTGTTTGTTGTTGTTGTTGTTGTTTTGTTTTTTGTTTTTTCCAAGACAGGGTTTCTCGGTGTAGCTTTGTGTCTTTCTTGGATCTTGCTCTGTAGACCAGGTTGGCCTCCAACTCACAAAGATCTGCCTGCCTCTGCTTCCTGAGTGCTGGGATTAAAGGCGTGAGCCAACAATGCCCAGCCAGTCTTAATTAGTCTTAATTATAAATGTTTGGCCTTAGCTTGGCTTGTTACTAGCCAGCTTTCCTTCACTTAGATTAACCCAACTGTTTTCTACCCCTGGGCTTTCCCCATTCCCTTCCTTCTGTTAATCTTACTCTTGCTCCATGGCTTGCTGTGTAGCTGGGTGGCTGCCCCCTGGAGTCCTCCTCTTTCTCTGACTCCTTCTTCTCTCCTCCCAGATTTCTCCTTCTATATACTCTCTCTCTCCCTGCCAGCCCCAACTGTCCTTTTTCCTGCCTCATTATTGGCCATTCAGCTCTTTGTTAAACCATCAGGTGTTTTAGACAGTTACAGTAACACAGTTTCACAGAGTTAAACAAATGCAACATAAACAAAAGTAACACACCTTAGAATAATATTCCCCAACAGTATTAATCTCAACTATTTGCATTTTCTTATACCAGACAAGACCTGTCTGACCTGACTCAGAGTAAAGGAAGGTGGGCATTGGAAACCGGAAGGAGACAAACATGACAGAACCCCACCTTATAGTGAGGTCTAGGACACTTGTGAAAGGATCAGTGCAAAGTGTGGATCAAGACAGATAGTGACCCATAGGTAGTCTTTAAAATATGGCCACAATGGCCTGGTCTGCTTGTGGGATCCCTGGCAGTGGGACCAGGATCTATCCCTGGTACATGAGCTGGCTTTTTGAAGCCCATTCCATAGGGATGCTTTGCTTAGGCTTGATGCAGGCACAGGGGGAGGGACTTGGTCCTGCCTCAGTTGAATGTTCCAGGCTTTGTTGACTTCCCATAGGAGGCCTTACCTTCTATGAGGACTGCATGGAGGCGGGAAGAGAGGAGCAGGAGAAGGGGAAGGAGGGGGAACTGTGGTTGGTATATAAAATGAATAGAAAAAATTAACATGGAAAAAAATAAAACAAAATATGGCTACAATGGGTGATGGGCTGAATGTAAATTATGTTTTGCCACTCAGCCTAGTATTTGACAAACCTCTATATTTGGAACAACTTCAGTAGATGAACCCAATTTTTATTATATTTGTTTGATCCATGTGTCTATATGTACATGCATGTACCAAGGCATGTGTCTAGAGGTCTAAGGACAACTTTCAGGAGTCAGTTCTCTCCTCCCACCATGTGAGTCTCCCAGACCAAACTTGATAGCCAGGCACGGTGGTAGGAACCATTGCCTGCTGAGCTTCTTTCTGTACAGCCGGGTTCAATGGTAAGTGTAAGTTTTATGAATCCAAATATAGATTAACTCTCTCTGATGAGACATTACCATGTGAATCAAGACAGGCTAGAGTAATTCAAAAATTGCAATATCTTTATAAAAACTTCTAGTTGAAATTATACTATTTATATACTTCATTCAATTGCATATATTCCTAATTTTTACCTTTTTTGTAGTTTATTAGAATTATTAAGATGACAAGCGAGGTTTGTACTTCCAGTGCATAGCACTGCTTGGGTATCCTATTTCTCATGCTCTCTGTGTCCAGGCTCTTCACTCCAACACGCCTCTTAGTTCATTTGGTAGCATGAAGTACAAATCAACTCCCCATGGCTTCAAGAAAATGAACTTTGTGATACATACAGATAACAAAAGCAAACAGAGACCTGAAGGAGAAGATTGTAGCATAAAAATCCTGAAGAAGCTGGACATGGTGGTTCACTTGTATTACCAGCCATGGAGGTCTGGGGCAGGAGGATGAACGTGAATTCAAGGCCAGCCAACACTGCATAATAAGTTCCAGGCCATCAGGGCTACAAAGTGGGACTCTGTCACAAAAATAAACAAAAATAAAAACCTAAGTAAATAAATGTGAACAGCACAGCACCGGCCTCACTCCGGCCCAAAAGGACACAACCTCTCTATGCATGCTTCCTAACTTCACAGCATGTTATTGTTTGGCCAGATGGCAAGCTAAACAACAGAAGAGCATAAACAGCAATAGCCAGATAAAAGAATATCCCTCTAAATTCCGTCTAACCGTTGTACATAATTAGCTTATGATATTACAGCCATTCAGTAGGCTTTCAAATTTCACAACAAAACCAGCCAAAGGATCATAACTCATTTTGTTACCTGTCAAGGTTTTCCTGTACAATGGAGTGTAGAGTCTGGATATGAGGTTGTAGGGAAAGAAACATAGAGAGATAACATCAGCAATTATACCATATTCTTAAATTGCACATTTCTCCATATTTCCACAAGGAAGCCTTACTATTAATGTTGTCTTTTTCTAATAACAAGAAAACAAGTTTGCATATAAAAATTCTCTGGGTTTGAGCCAGCATGTCGCTATTACAATTCTGTGACAACTTTAAGATGAATCAAGCAATACAAAAACATCTACAGAAAAACAAAGCCCCAGGTGGATGGAGCCGGCTGCTGAAGACACAGCTTCTTGGCAGAGAAGTTGCAAACAATAGATAACATGCAGGATAGTAGAATTTTGGAATGGACCTTGGAAGTCATTAATACCATCTGTTGACTTGATTTTTGCACTGCCTTGGTTTGTAGCAAGATCTTAAGTTTAAAAAAAAAATGCACCCTTAGGGAAAGGAGGAGGACCAGAGAGAGGGAGGGAAGAAGCAGGAACAAAAAAATGGAACAGGAAGTGACCACCGTCCAAGGACATAGTATACATATGAAGTGGAACCCATTAGTGTGTGCAATAAATACACACTGACAAAGAAGAAAAATGCACCCTTGTAATTCCTATCCCCTGGTCCATTTTGCATCTTTCTCTGCAAACAGTCGCTCTTCACATATTTAAAGTTCCCTGTCATATCATGTGTAATTTTTTCTTCGTCAGCATTGCCCTGTGTGAGTGACTTCCTGAGTGGAGAGTGAGCACTGTAGGAGCCTGTGGTGAAATACACTGAGGAGAAACAGCACACTGTGCTGTGGAAAGGAGCGCATGCCTGCAAAGCCAACCCTTGGGAGATAGAAGCAGAAGCATTGTGAGTCAGAGGCCAACCTGGCCCTGCCTGAGAGAAACAAAACTAAGTGAAAGAAGACACAGCATACTCTAATCCTACCTTGAAAATTCAGTTTGACTAAATAATGACACCGTAAGAAAACCTGCCCTGTTGACCACAGGCCTTGGCTTTCTCAGTTTCACCTGTTTACCTCACACAGATGTGCATACCAGAAAGTGCACCTGTTCATTCACTCACTCAACAAGTCCCCATTAAGCTCATATTTTGTACCAAGTACTAGAAACACTCGTTGGATAAAGCAGAAGTGATTTTTTGACATCTTAGAGCTAAAAAGCTAGTGTGTAATTTGGAAAGAGATAAAGGAAGAATACTACAACAAGGTTATGAGGACATATTTCGGGTACTGTGGCTCTGGGCCACATCATCTCTGTTCTTTTAATAGATCATGGCTTCCAGGATGTTTTCATTACCCTTTTTACACAGTACAGAAAGATCTTAGAACAAAATGCAAAATCCTAGGAGCAGGCTGACCAGCATAAGCTGAGGCAGTGGGACACCTTTCTTTGTTTTAGATATTGAACTTCTGTTAACACAGCCTACAGCCCAGATACACAACACTAAACAAAGAAAATTTAAAACATCTTACCACACTCAAATAAGAGATGCTCTAAGATGGTCTCTTATATTAATTGCTATGGAAATAAAAGACGAAAAGATGCTCTCCTCCAGAATGACAGAGTCGAGCATGTTTCAAGTGAAGCTATGCTGTGGGATGTTCTGTATGCTCTGAATGCATTGCTCTGATTGGTTAATAAATAAAGTGCTGAATGACCAGTAGCCAGGCAGGAAGTATAGGTGGGACAAAGAGAGAGAGAAGAAGTCTGGAAAGCTGAAAGCTAAGTCAAGAGATACTGCCAGCCACAGCCATGAGAAGCGAAATGTAAAGTACCGGTAAGTCACCAAGCCACGTGGCAACTTATGGAATAATAGAAATGGGTTAATTTAAGATATAAGAACTAGATAGCAAGAAGCCTGACATGGCCACACAGTTTATAAATAATATAAGCGTCTGTGTGTTTATTTGAGTCTGAGCTGCTGTGGGACTTGTGGGTGAGAGAGATTTGTCCTGACCATGGGCCAGGATGGACCAGGAAAACTTTAGCTACAAAGCTGGGTCTCAGTCAGAAAACTGAGAATGAGGTGTACCTTCAGCTCACTCACAGAAACACAAAACATGTGAGATCTGAAAAATCCAAACTCAACCTGGGACCCTTGAAACTGCTTAAAGACATTGAGAGATATATTCAAGGATCCGCAGTGAATGTGGGTAGCCTATCCTAAGGCTTGTACTTTGAATGGCACTTTCTGACCTAGAGAACGTCTTGGAAGGTCAAAGAATCCCCTGCCTCTTACCTAATGGAAACTCCCAGTAGAGTGCAAACTGGGACCCTCATCCTGGCAGGTGGGGAGTGGGGATAGAAACTGAAAAAGACTACATTGCAGGGAACAGAGACAGTTGGCATGCAGCTCCAAAGGTCACAGGCTCAGAGGACTTCTCTTGATAGCAACCCACACTGTGCTTCTAAATTCTTCGGAGAGTTTTCAGAGGAAAAAAATAAAGAATTGCATCCGTTCTGCTCCTCTTTCAGCCCTGATTAAACGGTAGAGGGTATTTAAAGCACTGTCTTGGACGTATATTTTATGATTACTGTTAGCATTCCTCCATGCCTCCTGTCTCTCATTAGCATGTTTAATTGAGAACTATAGTGCACTGCATTTAAATCTGTAACATTTAACACTTAATAGCCTGATTCTGCTGCTTCTGCTTCCTGATTCCTCGCCATCTGACTGTACCTAACGACTCTGAAGGACAGGAATGCCCTGATGTCATAATTGGACACAACTTATTGGTTACACATGAGAGGCCCTGCTCTGTTTACTTTTAATTTGAGTTCCAGAAATGGTTCTATTCATCATCATTCAATGGCAAATTCACAAGGGCAAACTGAGAGCTATTTGCCAAACACCCTTATGACACTGGGCCGTTGAAACTACCATTCAGAGGCGTCTTCAGTACCCAGTTCCACCACCAAAAGTTGGCACTTCTGAGAGCCACCTGCGCCTTCGTAGTTGTGTGACCTCGGTGCTTATTTACATTCCCCAAGTGGAGTATGCCAATAATCTAAATTAGCTGTGAAAACGACCATAACAAGCAGGTCTCCTTTATTCTCTCCATCTGTCTCATGTGCTAGATGGAAATAAGAAGGAAAGAAGGAGGGAAGGAAGGTGGGAGGAAGGCAGGCAAGGACCGATGGGACAGAGAGATAGAAGAGGTAACAAGCCGAGTCGAGAGGGAAGCCTGTCTCACAGGTCTGCCTCATGTATAGTTTTTCTATCTGCTCTTGCCATGTAATTGATGGAGTTTTCCAATAAAGTTATCTGTGTGTGAGTGAGTCATGTAAGTGGAGACCAAAATCATGAAATCTGTTGTCTTAGATAACTGAACAGCCATGTGTTGGGATTTTTTTTTTTTAACCTCTGTGTGGTTAACATACACTGCTGGTCCCTCTGGATATCTAGATGTTAATCCTTAGAAAAAAGGAGTGTTTCCTATATTGTTGCAGGGAGGGTCATGTTAGATGTGATTCAATCAAAAGCCTGAGATGGGATTATCCTGGGAAATCCCTTTCAGCCCTAAATGCTACTGGCATATGTTCATAGAGGAAGAGTCTTGTCTACAAATAAAAGGGAAAGGTATGTCATGACAAGCTTCAGGGACTGCAGTGGTGATCCCCCAGTGGGCCCCCAGCAGCTAGAAGTCAAGCACAGTCTCCCCAACAGCTTCAAAGGACTCATGGCACTCTTGACTTAAGCCCAGTGAAGATGATTTGGATTCCTGGCCTCCAGACCTGTATAAAAATAAATCTGTGATTTTCGAGTCACTAGGTTTATGGTAATTTATTACAGTAAGTATCATCCACTCACATTCAAAAAAGAAAGAGAGCACCCAGTAGCTTTGAAAGCAATCTCAACTGAACGGTCCCTTAGCAAAGCAGTCCACATCTGTTCAGCCCCAAGCCGCAGATTCCTCCATTCCTAGTGCTTCCCCTTAAGACCCCAAGAAGGAGAAGCTCCCAAGGGAAAAGAGAGCAGCAGGCCCAGGCAGCAGGGCAGGACGTGAACACCAAAGTTCACAATGCGAAAGGCCTCTTTAGAAGTCAGGAAAGGTGAGATAACACAAAACCTTAGGGAAACACTGATACTAAAGACAGGGTGATGAAAGAAACACCCTAGAAATGGAGACAGGAAAAGAAACATGCTCAGGGAAAGTGCGGGTCTGTGATTCTAAATCCGGAAGGGTTAATAAGGACAACCAGGTTGTCTCTTTATCTCCCCTACTGTGTAGTGAAAACCAAGTGAAAACTGAGGTAGCTCGTCCAAATGCAGAACACTGCACAATCAAAGCCTTAGCTGTCCCAGAACTGAAGACGCCTGGCTCTGAAACGAATCCTGTCACAGGAAAGCGGGGCTGTTTCCCACATTTAACCCCATCAGGGGAATGACCACTGCTGCCAGTGGCTGTGTGCACCCCAAAACTGACCTAATGACCAGCAAGCCAGGTGCATAGGACTTCACAGCTCTCTCACGGTGTGTGTGTGTATGTGACAGGCTCTGAACATCCTTGTGGACCTGGCTGCATGTCCAGTGTGGATGGGTGGGTTGGGGTTTGGGTTTGCTTTGTGTGTTCCTTTTTTGCCTCCATGCTTTGACATTTCTAGTTCAGGAGCCTGTGAGCACACAGACACAGTAAGCGAAAACTACATTGTCAAGGCTTAAAATTGCAGGAGTGCAGAGAGCCTCCCACTGCCTAATGATTCCTGAACAGGAAGCGCTAATCAAGTCAGGAAATAAGTCCTCTGTAGCCTCACGTGGTAGCACCTTTAATCTCTACACTCCTCATACCAGAGGTAGACAGAGCTCTGTGAATCTGAGGCCAGCCTGGACTACATAGTGAGTTCCAGGATGCCAGAGCTACATAGAAAGACCCTCTCAAAAAAAAAAGTAATCCGTTAGAAGAAATGATCTGAAAATGTATATAGATAGATGATAGATAGATAGATAGATAGATAGATAGATAGATAGATAGATAGATAGATAGATAGATAGATAGATAGATAGTCAATGAGGGTTAGCTGAAAAATATTCTTAACAACTGTGCAATTTATATAAGACCATAAACTAGATTAAGATTCAGTAGTCAAAAGCAAGCAAATGCCTCTTAGACTACAAAAAGAATAAAACGGTTACATTAGCTGATGCATGTCTACTCTATGTCCGGCACTGTTTGAAAGTATCCGATGCACTCTAGTACTTCACCAGCGCTGTGTGGGTGGGAGGGAGACTTTGCCTGTCCTCGTCTTACCCAGGACAAGAGCCATGGAAAAGCTGTAGTTCCCAAGGCCCTTAGTCAATCTGGACCACAATCAGGGGTTAGCTCAGGGCATGAAACAAATGGTTGCTATTCTCCAGGCCACTTCTATCAGTGCATGTCTGGATGCCAAACTGTGGCATGAGAAGGGCAGTGGACTCTTTGCTCCTCCATCAGAGCTACAATCTCCATTCAACCAAAATTTGAAACATCACTTTTTTCTTAAATATTAATTGTTATTGCTAAGCAAGTAAAACATTTTCTACTTGGGCACACACATACACACACACAAAGCCTAGCTTTAGCAACATCCTCAGTGTGTTTCTGTTCACATTAGGTTTTCTTTATGAGATCGTTTTAAGCACATTCTTCCAGCATCTTCAGTGTGCTAGGATTTGGAGGTGTACTGTACCATTCATTTTCCACCATATTCACTTCTTATCATTGTTATGACCACACATTCAATGGCTAAAAATCCACAACTCCATTACCTCACAGGCATGTAAGTTTAGGTTGGTGTCTGCTCAGGGTAACAGAGTCATAATCAATCTCAGGAGCACCCACCCCTCTCTGTGGGCTCTGGGGATAGAATCAGTGCCCAGCCATCCATGACATTGATGCACCCTAGGTTAGGATTCTGCCACTCCAGCTGTATGACCATGTATGCGCAGTTCAGCAGCTAAGAAAGGGGTCTTATCATACATATTACATCATCCGTGTGCATGAGGCATAGTCACGCAGTCTGCACATGTGTGGTGTAGCTCCGTAAGTCCACATGTGCATGTGCAGGGAAATCCTTAAAAGCCGGACACAGACTCCTCCCCTCTCTTCTGCTGCCCCCCCCCACTCCACTCTCTCTGTGTACAGGCCTGGTCACTCTCTTCTGCTCCCCTCAACCTCCAAATAAAGCTCTGATACTGGGTTTTGTCATGCCTCATGACCTTTTCTCGCACGGTGAAAGCGCCACATTTTTTAAAACCAACACCCTAGATCCATGTTGCTCTAGGACCGAGGTCCCCCATTCTTGCTGCTCATTGGTAGCGAGGGCAATGATTCTTTCTCAGCTCCCATACTTCTTGCCTCATACTTCATCATCTTCAAAGGTCTTGACCTTGTCATGCTTCTACTCTTTCTGGTGGCACCTTTCCTATAATTTGTCTGGCATTTCCTCTTCTGCCACGGCTCTCTGACTCTTCTGTGTTTAAGGTTCATATGATTCCATGTGAGACTCACATAATCTCCTTAACTTGAGGTCAGATGATCACTAACCATAATCGCATTTACAAAGCCCCTTACCTACAGTATCTCGATTAGGATTTGACCGCATAAGCAGGAGTGGAATTCTTAAAGAGATACC
Organism: Peromyscus maniculatus bairdii; assembly: GCF_049852395.1. Taxonomy (NCBI): domain Eukaryota; kingdom Metazoa; phylum Chordata; class Mammalia; order Rodentia; family Cricetidae; genus Peromyscus; species Peromyscus maniculatus. The sequence goes on from NC_134871.1 coordinate 62,506,486, forward strand.
TTTAGAATGCTACTACAGGGCTTATCAGACAGTTTATTTAATGTTGGCATTGTGTTTTATCAAAGCTAACTGCATTCAGCAAAATCATTATTTCCATTTCTTTGTACAACACACTGTCAACCACTACCCGGAACACAGGGAAATCTAAATCCCTTCTGTAAAGGACAGATCATGAGTTTATAAGACTGGGAGAGTCTCACAAACAAGTTGATATTATCAAGTTTAAAATTTTAAAGCAAGTCATCCTCTAGAGAAAATGCAACTTTTAAAAGCTAGCCACTGGGGACTGCTGTGGAATCCTTTTCGCACACTGTGAATATTTGTTACTCTCACTGGTTTAATAAAGAGCTGACTGGCTTACAGCTAGGCAGGAGGAGGTCAGGCAGGAGAATCAGACCATGAGGATTGTGAGAAGAAGAAGGGAGGTGCTGCGGGCAGTGGGAGTAGACAGCAGGTGACAGCTGGTATTTGACAAGTCAACCCACCAGAGGTATAACTTCCTGTTGGGGAGTCCCACCTGTCAAGACCGTGGGGTCACTGGCTATGGAAACTGGTTGTTTTCTGTCTACAACTTACTCATGTGCCACCACTATACCTCCTTAAAAAGAACAGCTGTGGGGTTCCTTCCATAGCCCATTGGTGATATGTCTTACATCTTTGGGGCACACATTTAACTGTGGATGGTCAGGAAGATGATTTATGATTAAGCTCTATAATTCTGATGTATAGAAATAATATCAGAACATTTTTCATTATTTATACAGGAAAGTAACAGTATTCTCAGTCACAAAGACAGCTAACTTTAGACTTCAGAAAAAATTCAAAATAGACTAAGCTGCCCCTGCAGAAAACACACAAAGACAAGATCCCAGTATTACTGAATCAGAACTACTGTATTACTTCAGTCAGAACTGAAGCAATTTTGGTAGACATCATCCTCTACAGTAATTGACTGCATATACTCCTAGGCTCAAGGTTCAGCCAATTGTTTACTTTCTGTCTGGGAACCCTCACAAACTAAGAGCTATGTGCTTAGCCAAGTAGAGCCCACTAGCCAGCCAGCACGACCTTCTTAGCCTGAGAAAAACTGTATGACTTGTCACGTGTTATGTGAATGGGTTGGACTCTGAAAATGTAACATATAATTGTCCAGAGTTTTGCTGTGAAAAGGGAAGGAGGAATAAGAGAGTATGTAGGTATGTGTGTGGGTGTGTGAAGGCGAGCTAGGAAAGCTATGGAGAGAAATGCTGTGAAAAGGGCTGCGCAAAGGGTAGGAGTGAGTACGTGTGGGTATGTGCTGAGCGAGCGATGTGAAGAAATGGTGTAAGTGCTGGGGAGAGGGTAAGAGTGAATGTGTGAATGTGTATAGGTGTGTGTGCTAAGTGAGGGATGTAGCTGAATGGGCAGAGAGAAAACATAACATACAATTGTCCAAAGTTGGGCAGAGAAGAGGTATGACAGTAAGATGAAAGAGTAAATGAACAAGAGAATGAGTAAAGAACCAATAAATGATGTGATAATGTGAAGGAATGTAACAGAGTAGAGAGAAGAAATGTGTAGTTGTAACTGTGCAAAAGAGGTATGTGACTGTGCTTATGGAGAATGTAACAGTGTGGAATGTAACTTGGCTGTAGGAGAATGTAACAATGTGGAATGTATTTATGTGGAGACAGATTTTCAGAGACAGTTTTTTCAAGATGAAGTAGAAGAGTAAGTTACCATCAGAAAGCCTATGTGTTTCCTTATTTTAACCCTCAGATAGATAGAAACTTTTTTCTAAATATCCTCAGATAGAAAAAAATCTAGCCTCTAGATACAAAAGAATTTTTTTCCTAATCCCTCGCTACTCTGAGGCATTCTTTTTTCTAACCTGGAGCAGATCTGGGAGCTGGCCTCCCAGGGTCCAAGTTAGGGAGGGATCAGAACAGTAGTCAGGAGACAAAGGGGATGAACTTGCTGTACTGAGCAAAGGTACTGAGCCATGTGGCAGATAAAAACATATGGGTTAATTTAAGTTATAAGAACTAGTTAACAACAGCCCTAAGCCTGCAGCTGAGCATTTATAATAAATAGTAAGTCTCTGTGTGATTATTTGGAAGCTGGCTGGAAGGACAGAAAAGTCTATCTACAAATGGTGCCTGAACATCCAACACCTACATCCAAATAAAACCCACAAAAACTTAAAAAGGGTTCTAAACACACAAAAATGGAGCTAAATGTGGTTTCCTAGTCTCATGTCTCTCATGCCAACCATGGTATAAAGACACACCAGCGTGTCATGAGCTAAGCCACATGAGAGGTTCCCACAGTCTCTAAAACAGGCCATAGTACAGAGATGCATCTCCTGATCGCTGCCAGTGGAGCCAACCACCACACATTAGCATCATGCACTAAACTGAACAGTGCCAGCAGCTGATATAACAATTTAAGATTTGCCTCATGTGATCTAAAAACAATACAGATGCTCAGTAAAGACATATCCAGACAGAAAAAAACCACTGTAAATGGATTACAGTGTGTTTAAAAATATACATAGGCTTGAAAGATAAAAGATACAATATACACAGTCATAGAATAAAAAAACAGTTTAAAAATAGCATGAAGTCCTTAAAAAATGAGGAAAGTAAAATTAAAAAATTTTTAAGCCATGTAGAAATGGAAAATATACAAGGTGTCTAGATCCTGTATATTATTGTGTTGTCTTTAAATTTTTTGAATGCTGATGAAAGAGCTGCTAAGACACATTGGATTATGGATTAAACCAACTTACATATTTTAAAAATGTCTTATCTTCAAAATGCAAGTTAAAAAATGTATTATGTTAGGAGAGGTATTCTTCTTTCATTTTCATAGTAAATGAGAGGCTATGGATTCATTCCAGGTTAGTACTGATTAGGTTTAATCAGGGAAGATCCACTGAAAATTCTGACTACAGACAAAGGAATAAACCTAAAAAAACTGCAAGACACATATTTTACCTACTCAAACATAGAAGAAAAGAAAAAAAATTATCTTTGGCTAACTTGTGTACAACACACAGTCTATACTTGTATTAATACAGATATGTATGTTGCCTCTAAAAGTTTATGTATTTTCAGAACAAGAGAACCAAACAACAATAAAAATGATGGTCCAGATGATTCAGAGCATCTCTTTTGCAATTTCTTCAGAGTTATGTATCCAGAACTGCTTCAAGGCTGCTGGCTGACATGGTCCATCCTCACAAGTCACAGCTAGGACTTAACAATTACCCTGATTTTCTCAAGTTTCCCCCCAAGGATTCCAGTGGCTCTAGGCAACAGGAAGCAGTCTAGAAAAATAATGCCCACATTCCCAAAAGATGGGTTATGGATGTTTGTTATCATTTAAAGGGGGTTAGTTACAAGTTGTTATTGGTTATAGTCAGGAAAAAAGCTAAACAAAAGAGTTAAATTCAAAGATCTCTTTCTGAAAGAAGAAAGGTGGGTATGATATAGGAATGGTGGGGGGAAAGGTAGATTACTGAATCTACTTCAATCCAAAAAACAACTATTAATCTCAAAATATTTTACATTGGGATGGATTTTGGTTTATTGATATAATTTAAAGTTATTTTTGCTATACTATATGTAAGTTTCTACTCTTGTTTAGGGTATTGTGCTTATACAACTCATTTAAATGTAATGTATAATTTTAAAAATATAGATTAGTTGTTAGTCATCTATAATAATCAAACTTGTAGTACTATTAAGTATGATTTCAAGGTTAAACATATTTAGATAGATAAATATATTGTCTTCAAACACTTCAAAGACATACAGAATATGGCATTTAAGGTGTTTAATAACCTAAGGCTTTTCATGATAGTGACACATGTCTGCTCCTGACAGCACTAATCAGAAAAGGATGATGGGCATCAAAGAACCTCCATATAGAGTTTGCTTTCTTTATGATAAAAGCTAACCATTTGGGCAAAGAAACTGTCTTGCCTGTAGATAAATTTCTGAACAGTCTTATTAAATAAGAAACACACAGCCAAATACAGGGGTGAAAGCCGTAGAGATCACAGAAATAATAAGAGTCACCAGCTAACCTTAGCTCACCATGCTGCTGTAGCTTCCAAAGGGAACCAGCTTCTTCCTATCTTACCTGCACCTTTATCGCCCTGGTGTTCTGCCTTCTCCTTGTTTCTTAGCCCAGCCACCTTACTTCCTCGTCACTGCCTGTCTGTACAGACCTCTAGGTCTCTAAGGTTGGTACTGGGATTAAAAGAATATGTCACTACACTTGGCTGTGTCCTTGAACACACAGAGACTCTGCTTGCCATGTGATTGGATTAAGGGCATGTGCTACCACCACCTGACTTTTGTTTATGCCTATGTCCTCTGATCTCCAGGTAAACTTATTTATAAACATAAAGATAAAATATCACCACACTTGCCTCAATTGGTGACAGTATACTGTCCAAACTGGACCAGCAGGACTCAAAAGAAAGTGACTATCAAACTTTGCTAAGACAAAGTAGGACAGTCCTTCAAAATTCCCTGCTTCTCAAAAATGTCTGTCAGATATGCTAGGCCTGTAACCCAAGGTTGGTTGCCCCAACATTGCAAAAGAACTTTGGGTGACTGTCCAGGCAGCCAGGTGTCCCTGTCATTAGGTAACATTATACCCTGCTGGGGTCTTTGATGGAGTTAAAGACTAAATAACTAGAGCTAAAGTTTTCATTAGTTACAATAAAATGTAAATTAGGTATAAAACTTTAGACTCACAAAGATAAGAAATAATAGAGTCTTTTCTCTAATTTTGCCAAATACAAATGGACTGGATATTGTAACTTTAATTCTTATTTGATAACTGTTTTTGTTGTAAATAATTTTACTATGTTAAAGTTAAAACCTTCCTTTTTAATTAGGGGGAAATGTTATGGAACAATTTCTGTACACTGTGAATATTTATTACTCTCATTGGCTAATAAAGAGCTGACTGGCCTATAGCTGGGCAGGAACAGATTGGGTGGGAGAGCCAGTCTAGGAGGACACTGGGAAGAAGAGTGGAGTATCAAGAGTTGCCAGCCAGACATGGAAGCAGCAGCATGGAAAGCAGTACATAGACGCATAGATGACCTAAATGAGCCTTAGGGCAGCACATGGATTAATACAAATGGGTTAAGTGATAAGAATTAGCTTAAAAAAAACAAGCCTAAGCTATCAGCCAAGCATTTATAATTAATGATAAGTGTCTGTGTGGTTATTTGGGAATTGGCTGGTGGCACAGAAAAGTCCACCCATAGGGGACTAGAGAGACAGCTTGGTAGTTAACAGCATTTGCTGCTCTTGCAGAGGACCTGGTTTAGTTCCCAGCATCCACATGATGGCTCAAACTCCAGTTCTAGGGGCTCCATCCAATACCTTCTGGTCTCTGCAGGTATCAGTCACATACTTGTGCAGCACATATGTGTAAGGAAATACTCATACACATAAAATAAATAAATATTTAAAGAAAAATGTTTCTGGGCTGGAGAGGGGTCTCAAAGGTTAAAAATTATTACTGTTCTTGTGTAGGACATGATTTTGGTTCCCAGGATGACTCACAACCACTTGTAACTCTAGTTCCAAGGGATCTGATACCCTGTTCTGGGTTCAAGTGCTCTTGAACCCAGTCAGTCTATATGAACTTATGCAGGCATACACACATGCTGTGGATATCGTTCTGTATAAATAAAACACTGATTGACCAGTGACCAGGCAGGAAGTAAGCGGGACAAGGAGAGGAAAATTCTGGGAAGTGGAAGGCTGAATGAGGGAGACACTGCCAGCCGCCACCATGACAAGCAGCATGTGAAGACGCCGGTAAGCCACAAGCCACGTGGCAAGGTATAGATTTATGGAAATGGATTAATTTAAACTATAAGAACAGTTAGCAAGAAGCCTGCCATGGCCATACAGTCTGTAAATAATATAAGCGTCTGTGTGCTTATTTTATAATTGGGCTGTCGGACTGCCGGGGCTCAGCGGGACCCGGAGAGAAGCTCTCCAGCTACACATACATACCATAAAAATGATTTTAAAAGTAAATATTTTTTTAAAAAAAAATGGCTTCTGTAATTGACAGTTGGCGGCTGCTGGGGCAAAGAGACAAAGAGGGTCAGTTTGGGTTTTGTTCATTTGTTTTGTTGTTTTGTTGTTTCTCTGTGTAGCCCTGGCTGTCTTGGAACTCACTCTGCAGACCAGGCTGGCTTCAGTCTCACAGAGATCTGCCTCTGCCTTCTGGGTGCTGGGATTAGAAGCACACACCACCACTGCCCAGCATGAGAGTCAATTTTCTCTAATGGTCTGGCCCCCGATAGCATACGTATGGGAAGCATAAATTAGACCAAATTGACATAAAATTGGTCATGGGTGGTTCCAAGAGGAGTTAAGGGGAGATGGGGTGAAGGTGAAGATGATCAAAATACATTGTATACATGTATAAATTTATCTAATGGTTTATTAAAATGTTATTTTTTAAATATAGGCCAGCAAGATGGCTCAGTGGATAAAGGCTCCTGTATGATCTGAGTCTGATTCCCAGGACTCACATGTAGAGTGAGAGAACCAACTCATACAAATTGTCTACACATTCACTGTCACACACATATTCACACACACACACACACACACACACACACACACACACACACGTGCATACAAATAAATGCAGCAAAAAATTATTTAATGAAAAAATAAGCTTCTACCTCAATCCTCAGACTATTATCTAAAGATACTTTTAAATTTTACATGTTTGAATTTTTTGCCTGCCTATATCAATGAGTATCACATGTGCACAGTGCCCTAAGAGACCAGAAACAGGTATCTGATAACCTAGAACTGGAATTACAGATGGCTGTAAGCCACAGTGTAGGTGCTGGGAACTGAACCAGGGTTCCCTGCAAGAGCAACAATGCCCTTAGCTGAACTGCCTCTCCAGCCTAGAGTTCTTTGAGAGGGGGAGGGGGAGGGGGGAGGGGGAGCGGGGGAGCGGTGCCCACGGAAGCCAGAATACAGCATCAAATCCTCTGAAGCTAGAACCACAGCAGCTGTGAACTACCTGACTTGGGTGCTGGAACCAAATTCGGGTCTCCTGCAAGAGTAACAAGTGCTCTTCGCTTCTGGTCCTTCTCTCCAGACCCCACTTGGAGGACTTGGTTACCTAAATCTCTCCCTCATTCACTCTGTATTATTACTGATGTATACTTAAGTGGTCCTATATTGGGGTGGGGGGGGAGAATGTTTGCTTCTGTTTTTAAATCTTCCTTTCTAACTCCGAATAGAGAGGACTGGGAAGCGGTTGAAGGACCAAAAGTCTGAATCACCAGCCAATCCCCCACCCCTTTTATTTTGTTTCTGACATCATCTAATGGTGGTGAAGAAAAAATTTACTCTGGTGAAATTCTTTCCAAGTTCCAATTATTTGAAAGCCTACCACATGCAGCATAGACCTTTCACAAGCTACCAGTTGGCAGGGTACAATACCCCCACCCATGTGCAGGTAATCAGAGAGTAATCTCCGTTCAGGGCTCTGTATGGACTTCCTTCAGCCACTAATCAGTTTAGTGCGTAATTAAAAGAGCTTTAAAAATCATCAGTCATCTTGCTTAGGGTAAGTAATAATTTATGCCAAGAGAGTTGGGAAGAATGCTGATTTCATTTATTTTATCTCCTTGGAGGGAAGGTGAACTGATAAAGCCCTGTGCGAGACGGTACGTTTTAAGACTTATTCAGAAGACTAAATTAAAACAGCAGACATATTGATGACTTGTGGATATCTTTAATCTCTCTGTGTCCTCTTTTTTTTCCTAGAAAAAAATAAGTTTTGCATAAATATAACAATCTCTCCCAATTCTTCCTCATTTGTGGTGATGGTTGACTTTTTAAAAAATGTTTTTAAAGCCAGCTCCCACTTCATTTTTTATTAGTGAATAAATAATATATGTAAAAGAGATATTTAAAATTTAGATACATTCACATTGGTGAGTGTGGTTCACCCACATATTTTCCTTCTGAAAACAGCATTCCCACCCCACTTGGGAGAAATGAGCTCTCTCTGTAGTTAATCATTTGTACAAGTGCAAGGTGGGAGCTGGGAGATAGGAAGCACATGCTTTGGGTATGTGGAACCAGCAGGAGGAGGTGTGGGTAGTCTAAGTCATTTGCATTGAGTACACAGGATAAGCAGCCTGGCTCAACCTGATTTTAAACCATCTTACTGAGATAGATTCAAAATCGGCCTACTTTGGCATTAAAATTAGCTTAACCTATCTTTAGAAGGGGCACACTGAGATCATATTTTTTGCAATATTAGAAACATAAGCATGTCAATTGTATAACCAGCCGTATTTGCTATTTTTCAGAGAGCCAAAATGGAATATTTAAATTAAGGCTCAAATGCATTCATTTCTAAAATGTAGTGCGTGTGTGTGTGTGTGTGTGTGTGTGTGTGTGTGTGTGTGTGTCTGTCTGTCTGTCTGTCTGTCTGTCTGTCTGTCTGTCCATCTGTTTTTGAATGGGTGGTGGTACCTGTGAGGAAAGGAGTCATGGAACAACCGTGTGGAGTTGATTCTCTCCTTCCACTTTTATGTGGGTTCCAGGGATGGAATTCACATCACCAGGCTTGCATGGCAAGGACTCTCTCTCGAGCCATACATTCCTATGTCAGTTACAGCAGATGAGCACCAATGAACAAGGCATGGTGCTATGAGGTATTCAAATATGTCGGAAGAGCAGGTGATCCAAGTCCAGGACCCTCAAGTGTGGGTCTTTGTACACCTTATGCTTACTGCAAGCAAAACGGTTGTAGGTTCAGAGAACATGCATGCTTCAGACAAAATCCCAATTCAAACAGGCCTTGCAAAAAAGGAAATCCATGCCTGAGAAGTCTAGGCATCATTCTGAAAGGAATTTTTTTTTCAAGAACTTGAACCATGTCACCAAGATACTCCATCACTGCACTGGCTCTGTTCTCATGTACCATGGGGAAACCTGGCCTGGTTCACATGTCCTCGAGGCTCACAGTGCCAGCCGAACAGCACCTGCCCATTTCCTAATGTGTCTTTCTCAGAGTGGTTGATGTGCTGAAGGTCAAGGCTAGAGAATGTGATACACATGTGCAAAGCCACTGGTAACAACAGCTCTTCTGAGGAGAGTGTGTTCCTTATGCAGAGAAATAAAAAAAGCAGGAGGCTGTTAAAAAAAAAAAAAAAAAAAAAAAAAAAAAAAAAAAAAAGCATGGAGACCTGTTGGCTTGTCCCAGTGAAAAGCTCAGGACTAGAAAATCTGAATGGCCCTTTTCAGTGCTGAGCCTGTGACTCCTCAAAATTCATAGGTTGAAGCTCCACACTTAATCACTTCAGAGTGTGACTAAAGAAACAGGACTTAGGAGAAATGAATGTTGAGTAATATCCTATGAATGGGTCCATGTCCAACCGACTGATCCTGTAAATAGGAAATTAAGATAGGCCCACACTACAACACACACACACACACACACACACACACACACACACACACACACACACACACACACACACACTACAGAAAAGAGACCATGTAGAACACAGAGAGGTGGCCATCTGTGAGACACACATAGGATCCACGGTAACTCCCAAATCTAGCAGAGCCATAATCTTGAACTTCAATCCTCCAGACCCATTAAAATAAATTTTTGCTGCATAGGGGGCCCCAGTATGATTTTGGGATGGCAGCCCTGACAATATACCTTCTAAGAAAGACATGGCATTTTCCTGGTGAATCTTTATATATTTTTTACATAAAATCCATATACAACACCAGCCTTCCTCAAATAACACCCCTCCCTGCCGCTGAATGTACACTCTAGCTGCAGATGCCATGTGAGTGATATAATCACTCAAGAGAAGATGTTGTCCTGCTGTCCCTGTTTCCAGATGCTCACCTACAGTGAGCTGGCCACAGCCATCATCTTGAACTAGAACTTCACTTCACACCTGACATTCCCGGGAAGGGATAAGGCTGGGCAATTAAAATAGGGTTGGACACACCTCACCTCCTCGGAAGAGAGGGGGGTTCTTTGTGTTATCGGTTAAAGATGCACCCCTCTGCAAGGAAAGGAAGAGCACCGAGATACAGAACTCCATCAATTGCTGTTTGCTGCCACGAAGGATGTGAATTTCCTCTTCTCTTTAACTGTTTGTCATTGCATACAAGCCAAAAGCCAAGATGGAACTCACAGATCTACCTTCCTTCCCAGGAACTGATTTTAATATAAGGACCGTGAAGGTCACTGCAGAATTAGCTTCCTATCTGTTTGGACTACATCTGGAGACAGTCTCAAATATTTACACTTACTGGCCACTCAGCATTTGACAGGGAAGGAGGCAGAAGTGAATGCCACGCCTCGGTCCTCCAGATGCCCTCCACTCCCCTGCCCTCTCAAAACACAGTGAAGATGCTGCTGGACAGAGAGCCCCTGCAAGCTCTCAAACCGCTTCCCTGCTGAACGGAAAACCAGGGATCTCTCCTACCCCCTGCAATCACTTCAGGGCTGCCGACTCAGGACGCAGAAACAAGATGGGGGTCAGAAGTTATTGTGCAAATTCTGAAAATAACAAGATCGCATTGCCTTTAGTTGTCTCACTTGTCTTTTTTTTTTTTTTTTAAGTAAGCCTATTTTATTTCAACATGTGGATCTAAATACTATGGGGATGGTTTTGTTAGTGAAACCTGTCAACATTTTTATTCTACAAATGAGGTTTACTCCCTTAAATTCTTACTCGTGTTGTATTAATCTATTTTGTTACCTGCCAAAATGAAATACATGAAGTAGAACACTTTGTTAGGAGAATAAGGAGGAGGAAGAAGAAAGGAGGAAGAAGAAGAGTTGGGTAATGAAGCTGTTCTTTGTTTGGGGTTGAATTCTGAAGGTGCAAAGGTAGAAGGCTACATCTGGTGATGGCTTCCTGCCAGCAGAGTCCTAAAGCCACCGTCATATGCCAATGGAAAGGGAGCACCTCCAGTCTCTTAGGGAGCATGTCCAGTCTCTTCCTCTTCCACCAGGATTCAGTCACTGACATTATCTAATCATTTCCCCAACTCTAAAGCCCATAGGTTCATTAACTTTCTACCCTCCTAACAGCTTGTGATATGGATCAACTTTGAACACATGAAGCCTTGGGAGACATTCAAACCATCTGGTCCCTGACATTTGGGAAGTATACATTTATTCTGGGGCTTACCATATTACAGGGAATTTTCAAGATTCTTTCCCAGACATTGCTTTTAGTGTGAAGAGCACATTGTCTGCCTGTTGTTAAGTTCACAATGGTAGCAAGTAATTCTTCAGAACTGCAATTGACTTAAAGTACCTGGTCTCACAATTTTTGCCCCTGGGGGTCCTTTTACACAAGTAAAATGTATTACGGTTTCAAAGAACTTTCATTCATGTGACCTATATGCTGATATTAACCATATCAGGAAGCAACATAGAAAATTTAGTTATCATTTTATTTTAGAACAACAATGCATTACATTACTGCTTTGTTAACATTTACATTAATATTTTTATGAAAAATAATCACTCCTTTCTCCAAAACAAAGGAAGCTTTTGTAACAAGGACAGTGTTGTTTTATATCTCTTATTAATCCCTTACACTGTCAAGCTCAACAGAACAACTGTGTTTCCATGCAGTTCCAATCACAACCGATCATTTTAAGTGAGTATATGCAGAATAGCTGGTCTTTCATATTTTTGTAAGTGAAAGGGGGATTGTTCTAGAAGTCTTTCCAGACCATGTTAGCCTTCTTTGATACTCTACCAAAGTTCAACAAATGGTAGTTTCTTGGTAGTTCCTAGCAAAGTGTAATTTGAAATGAGAAAAAACAAAGTTCTCTGTGGGGCGTTTACCTACCACCCCCACAGCTTCCCAGAGTTTTCTTGAGTGCAATCAGCAGGAAATATTAGATAGAAGGATTTATAGCGGAGAATGTTGCGGAGATAAACAGATAGAAAATAAAGGATAGCCTCGAGAGGGCCTGGAACCTATTCCAACAGGCCCCGACTGTCTCTGGCCCAGGGTTTTTATAGAGACACCAAGGAGTGGAGCAAAAGACCTCCTCCCCCAGCACAGCCAAGTGCAGACCATCTCAGACACCTGCACTCAGTCAGGCCTGTGGTCCTGATCATCCTCTATTCGGACCTGCTGGGTAAAGCCACGAGGAACCCGAGAACGGGCTCCCACAGTTCTCATATTGTGCTACATCAAAACCTAGTCTGTGTTCTACTTTAAAAGAATCTGTTACTGGTACAGATCTATAACATGGCTGCATTCTGGTTATTTGGAGAATACTAATTCACTGTTTGGTGCAGCTCTTCCAATATTGTCATGTCTGCTTACGTTGTAGAGTGTTATCAAACATGATAGAGCTCTGGAAAGTGCTGTTCTCTTTTGAGGCTAACACTGAAAAGGGCAAATAATATCTTAGTATTATCTGAGAAATCAAGGCTTGAGTTCATGGGGTTAAATCATTGGTCTGATGCCCCTTTGAGATGCTGTTCACCCTAGGAGCTCAAACCGTATCTGCAGCCTAAAGAAATGAATTCATGTCTCCCTGTAGTTGGCTCTCTCTGGAACAGAAAGTTGGTAAGAAGGAATTCTTTGCTGAAGCCCAACCACCCCTAATTTGTGCTTATACCTTGTACCTGGCTTCCTCCATGCTCTTTGTCACCTAGGCTATCCCATGTTCAATCACATGGTCGAGAAACTTCCAGTCGCCCTGAAATGATACAAAAGTCTGCTATTTTTCTTTGTCCAGAGAATTGTCATGAATGTTCCTCTCTAGGCTTCTGCTTCCCAGTCCCTGGACCCCATGGTCATGAAGCCACCATCTCTCTTTATGAAGCTCATTTCTGAAGGGTAATTTTGTTTCAGCTCCTTTCTCGAACCAATCTCTGCTCTGAGCGTCTCCAGACCATGCTCGGGAACGAGAGCTGATAAGTCTCTCTGCATCAAATCTCATCGAACACACTCACTCACAAATGAAGCAAAGGAAAACTGCAGCTAAGGAGTGTAGCAACCTCAACAACTTCAGTGTTTGTGTGAGAAGATGACTTTTCTGTCTGTTCTTGTGAAATACATTAATACTGAGCTTCATCTTTTTAGATTGACTGAAACAGTTTGTGAAGATAACCTACTGTAAGCGTTAAGACTCCCTCAGATCAAACAGCTGAGGAGAAGCTGGGCTCTGTCAAAAGCCCCAAAACTTAACACTGTCAAACAAAAGAAAAATGTGTCTTGTCCCTGACGGGGTGCTTTTACTTTAAGCCCTTTCATAAAATCTCTGTTTAGTATCAAGATGTTGTATATATCCTATGGGGTCTACTGAAAAGGGATTTTCTATTGTGCTAATGTAGACTTTCTACCATGTTCTTTCTTCTGGAAGTGTGATTTGTGGTTATAGATCCACAAATGATCTATCAATCGTTACAGAGGCCACAAAGTCCTGTAACTTCATGATGATAGTGAAATGCAGAAAAGCTAAACCAGGTGACCATGCTGAGACTGAGCAGACTGAAACCCAGATCACATGGCCTTCTGCCCAGTATTCTCTATATAGATTGAGGACTCCCAAACTAAAACATTTTATCTCGTTTGTATTTCTCATGCATTATCCAATCCCAGTTGCAGAAATGCAAAATTGTGTTCACTGATTCAGAAAAAAAAAGTTAGACATCTTACCATGCAAAACCAAGTGTCAATTTTTAAACTCTATTTTTGTAGCCCACCCATAAGTCAGGGGTGATATTCTACTAATAGGGGACAAAGAGATATTGAAATAGTTTTTGTGATGTTCTTATACATTACAAAGTTAGCTACAATCAAAATTATTATCTACTTTATCTGTCTTGAGGATATTCTCTCAAATATAATAAACTGGGGCTCAGAGTCTTGAAATAGGCAATAAAAACTGATACTTGCAAAAATGACTGAGGATAGGTGGAGTGCCATTAATTAAGCAATAATCCCTTTGAAATCAGTCATTACCAGCAGTTTTTTGCTATGGGCCATTAACACTCTAACTAGCAAGTCATTAATAGTGGTAATAACCAATTCTGGGGGGATTACTGCTTGAATAAACTATATAAAATAATTTTAAACTCAAAAAAATTCACACTTTTATGTTAACCTTTGAATCATAAGTGAGTGTGGACAGAAAATATTACCAGCTCATTTTAAAGAACATGAATACTCTCCTTCTCACTTTATCTGTTTCTGTATTTTTGTCTAACTTGTCTTTGCATTAGGATAGTATTCCTCACACTGCCAGAATATAGAGGGATTTTCCATCCCGTGACGTATAGAACCATAGCACTGCAGTCACATCTTTAAACCAAGTGTTACTGTTGACTTCATCTTTAAAATACAAGCTCACTTGGAATCAATTTTTGTCCAGGGTCATTTTGCTAATTTTTTTTACATTATAGAAATTTTGCATTAATTACACACACACACACACACACACACACACACACGTGGCCAATTGTAGGAGGTAGTGACAGTATTCCTGATTATAAAGGTAGCCCAAATGCTCATTTCAAAACCTTGCTGTCTTCCACTCCCCACAGGCCCTAAATGCTCCAATGAAGCCTGTTTCTTTCATTTTTCTGAAATTGTAATTCCATCATTCTCCACTTCCTTGTCCTCTCTCTCTAAATCTTTTCATATACCCCTCCTTGCTCTTTTTCAAATCCATGGACTCTTTATTAATTGTTGTTAAACACACGCACGCACGCACACGCACTCCTAAATAGAGCTGACCATTTGGTATTGATAACCAATTGGTGTGCTCTTCCCTGGGGAAGACAATTTCTCTTAGTATTCCTTAGGTGCCTGTACTTCTTTGTGTAGTGTTGAGGCCTCCTGAGTTTTCCCCCATCGGATTTAACATGTCTATTATGGTCCCTGCTGAGCTAATGTTTAGGCAGTCAGGTTGGTGATAATTCATGGGTGGAGCTTCTGGTGTTACTAGGAGACACAGTGTCACAGCCAACTCTCTGGTCCTCTGGCTCTGGCAATCTTTCTGGTCCCTCTTCCACAATTTTCCCTCCACCTTGGGTGTGGTATAGGAGTTGTGTTCAGGATGTATCCATTGGAACTGGTCTCCACAACTCTGCATTTTGATTGGTTGCATTTTTCTGTAACGGTTCCTATCTGTTGCAAAAGAGAAGTTTCTTTGATAAGATATGAGGACTATACTTATCTATGTGTCTAAAGTTAAAATATAGTTAGGGATTACACTAGTTTAGTAAACTGGCATCCATGACTTTACTAGTCCTGGGTAAGTTGGCTAGGTTTCCAATTCCAGGCAAGATTTTCCTCTTGTGGAGAGGGTTTTAAGTCCAATTAGAGAGCTGTTGGTTAATACCAAGATGTGTGTATCACAATTATACCCTTGATGTTACTTTGCCATACTGGTCATTATGGTTCATAGGCATCATAGCTGGATAAAACTTGTTGGTCACCTCCATGTTTTAGAAGCTTACATGGTGCCTTCTGGTGTCATGAAAGCTAGTTCTCAGGGTGGAGGTTTTTAGGTTACTTCCAGTTTATAAGTTTCTAGGTCCAATGTCTGAAGTGCATGGTGTCTTCAGCAATAGGAACCTACCTTCCACCTCTGGAGGGGAGGGCAACCAAGAGCAATAGCAATAGTCCATAGTATTTTAAGATTCTCTTGTCAACCCTAACCAACAATTCAAAAGAGGGCTTCTCATGTCTGATGTTGGAGATTTGAAGATTTTGTTAAAAGGTCTTTGGCTCTTGGAAAGAGCATCCTTAGCCCAGATGGGGAAACACCTCTCTGGTATATTTGCTGAGCAATACATCTTGGCTCTTAGATAATCGTACAAAGTATGTATTAACATTTGGTCATTCTCTAAAATAATCTCTAAAGGAATGAACCAAACAATGAAGTCCTGGAATACATGAAAAGACCCTGGTGCCGGGGAGGTGACAGAGATGAGTGGGGAGAAGAAAGCAACTCATCTTCAAAAGCATCCCAGTGTCTTCTTTTCTCAGAACGAGCATCAAGGCATAAGAATATTTTACTAAATGTGTGCATAATGTTGTCTTAAATATTCAAGAAAACGCTTCTTCTGGGAAACTGACAAATAGGAGAGAATAAGTCAGAGTAGGGGATGGCTGCCAATTCCCAGCCACAATGCAAGAAATGAGAGTAAATTCAACAGTGCAGTAAATGATAAATGAATTAGAAGATAAACTTGAAAAATCCTTAGATACAGGACTAAAATAAAGCCCATCAGACAACCCTTACAAAAATTAAATTCTGTCATTAGTTCAAACTTCACAAATTAAATTTCTTTTTTTCTTTTCTTTTTTCTTGTTTTTTGTTTGTTTGTTTGTTTGTTTTTTCAAGGCAGGGTTTCTCTGTGTAGCTTTGCACCTTTCCTGAAACTCACTTTGTAGACCAGGCTGGCCTCAAACTCACAGAGAGTCGCCTTACTGTGCCTCCTGAGTGCTGGGATTAAAGGTGTAAGCCACCACCACCCAGCTCACAAATTAAATTTCTTAAAAGCTGAGAAAACCCTTATCAAAACACAGTCTTGGTTTTAAGGAGCCTGTAGAAAGTAAGTGGAAAGGGCTGTCTCGCATAAGTGAGTGAGCAATGAACAATTCAGAAAGGTGATGAACATGTACAGTATAACTGCCTTCATCAGTAATAAAATACATGAATTAAATGTTCTCACTGTCAAACAGAGAAAACTAGGAAAGCCTATGTGCTGTGAACAAGAAGGGGAAGTCTTGTGTCCTGTTGGGGGACATTAAAGCAACCGAGTCACTTCACTTTTGTGTGCCAAGAACCGCAGCAATTTGGCAATAGAGTAGCATAGTTTGAGAATCTAAAATTCGTGTGATACAACAGGATTTATATATCTCCCTTTGAGTCATGTATTATGTGTTCACTGCCCTTGAACAGAAGTACAGCTTATGACTACCATGACCAATAAAATCTGGAAGTGAAGAATTCACCTGAAAAGCTACAACCTCAGCTATTTTAGCCTCCCCATCCAAGCATGAGCCTTCACATCCAGTTTTCAGTAGAGTCAAGGAGAGAAGAGATGTCCTTTCCACACTAAGACCTCTCAAAATTTAAGATTCATCAGCAAAGTGTCTCATTCCCATCTCTACCTTGAGCAGTGGCTTAAAGTCTTCATCTCCCAAAAGGAATGCTCTCAATAGGTAATGCAATTGTCCAATTCAATTAAAGTTAACACTACTGTCAGTCATGTGGCCTCTGCACATGTACTGAGCCAAAAAGCAAAAAAGAGGCCACTCCACTGGTCTGGACAATTAGCTCTTATTATCAAGGGGAATTTAGTTTACTTATCATTGGGACAAGGGCAGGTGATGTGGTACATCCCTTTAATCCCAGCAGAGTCAAGTAGATCTTTTTGAGTTTGAGGCCAGTCTGGTCTATCTACATAGTGAGTTCCAGCCCAGCCAAGTCTACACAGTGAGAACCTGCCTCAAACAGCAAAGTAAGGAAGAAAGAAGCAAAGAAAGAATACAATACTACATTGTTGATAGAAAAGACTCTCCTGAATTCATGGGGATTTGAACAAGGAGCAGGGATGAAAGGGACTCCACAAACTTCTCAAGGAAACTCATCAACTCTTTTGGCCCATCTTAAAAACAAAGGAACACTCTCAGCCAAAAACATCCACACTGATAGTCAAAAACACAAAGAGCCTCCACAGAGGATGGACAGTCCTGCCCACATCAGCCCTCTGGGAGTGATGCTCTCCTACTCAAATGTGTCTCTGAAGCATTGAACTCAAAGTAGAATAGCTAAACTGGATAGGAGGAAGAGGGACAAAGCTGTTTGTCACCAACCATTCCACATCTGAATACTGCCCCAGTTCTAATGCCTCTGAAGAATAAAGTTTCCCCCTTAACTTAACAACTCAGTATGATTTATAAAACATCCTGCTTACTGCCAAAACTTAGGATGCATTTTCCCTTTCTTTATGAAGATGTTCAAATATTCAGAATCAGATTTCTAAAAAGGATCTCATTACTAAAGAAAGAAACTCTCAATTTTTGTGTCCTTGCAGATTTCAAAGATAGAAGCTAAATAGACCTTTAAAGGGACATTTGCCCTCCATTTGAATTAAGTGATAAAATTTATTTTATTAGCCAATATTCCTGAGTGCATCTTTGCTAAACACCAACTATTATATTACCTCTATGTATTAAAGATATAGTAATAAAATTACTGCTTATTAGTAAAAAATAGCTACTGTCCAACACAAGGCTGCTTAGTAGTTTAAAAACAGCACTGTATTGAATATCAGATCTTCAGACATTTAGGTTTACTTAACAGTCACCTAATATTGAACAGAAATATCTAATTGCTAAGATTCTCTATAAATAGTGTCTCTGTACCTCTCACCTGTAATTAGTCCCTGATGACTAAACTCCAAGAATATCACTATCTCAGTCTGTGAGAAATCACTAAGAAAGCACTGCATCCACCCACAGGACCCTTTGAACCACCTCCTAAACCCTACTCCACAGCCAGACTTCCCAAATCCTCCCTCAGGGCCTCATCTGGTGAGTAGCCATTGCCTCCTCATCCATGCCTTTTCCACAATCTACCAGATTTAGCATGGGTCCCTCAACCACTTCACCAGCCTCGCCTGGTTTTCCCTGCTGTGATGGCTATTTTTGGTTGTCAACTTGACTACATCTAGAATACAATAAAACCCATGCAGCTGGGTACACCTGTGGGGGATTTTTCTTGATTTAATTATTTGATTATCTGAGTTCTGTTTCCTCTAAAGGACCCCAATAATGCATCTGCCTTCACTCCAGAGATCTCTAGGCTTGGGTTGGGATCTTCCTGACCTATGCCACTACCATAGGATTCTATCATGCCATATCCCACTTTTCCACTCAGATTTATCTACCGCACACTCACAGCTTGGAATAAAAAGCACATCTTTTATGCCAGTCCTGTCCCCTCTGTACAGTTGACTACATTCCTCCCAAGACATTTTCGACTCTAGATTCAACCTGCCCCCATATCATCTCTTCTTCCTCCACCTACTTTATCCATAACAAACTCAAACCTAGCAAAGGAAGTCCCATGGCCAGAAGTCATCTCAGGAATACCAACAATATGAAAGATCAAGGCAATATCTTCTCTCTAAAACTAATCAGTCCTGTAGAAATGTTTGCCAATGAGAATTACATAAATGAACTTCATGCCATGGAAATGAACAATCATAAACCTTCTCAAAGACTTCAATAAATTTAAAGACACAAAGAAACAGATCAACAAAATCAAGGACAAAGACTGTATGGAGAATGAATGTCTGAGTGATGCCCAAGGAAACACAAACATAAGGCTGATGGAAATAACAATGACAATCCAAGACTTAAGACAGAATTCAATCAGTAGATAGAAACATTGAAGAGGGTCAAGCAGAAATGAAGATGGAATTGAAAAACCCAAATAGACCAATTAGAAAACTCAAAGGAAATCCTTCCAAGTTGAATGAATCTAGCAGAAGACAAAATATTCAGATCTCAAAGATAAACTAGAGAAACTAGACCAAACAAGCAAGAAACATGAGAAAATTTAAAAGGTGGGAAAGAAATACACAGGAAATGTGGAACACTATATAAAAAAAAATTTCAAATTACAGACATATATGAGAGAGAAGAATCCCAAGTCAATGGCATAGACCTTTCTTCAACAAGATCATAAGAGAACTCTTCCCCAGGCTAAGGACAGACACATCCATACAGATTCAAGCAGCACATAGAACATCTACTAGACAAGACTAGAATAGGAACCACCCACATTATATCATAGTTAAACACAAAATACACATAATAAAGTTTATTGAAAGCTGCAAGAGGAAAAAATGCAAGTCACATGTTAAGGAAAACCTATAAGAATAACAGCTAATTTTTAAAAGGAATCTTTGAAAGCCAGAAAATCCTGGAACAGTGCACTCCAAGTCCTAAAGGACTATGAAAGCTGACATAAAATAGTATACCCAGCAAAACTATCTACCATGATTGAAGGAGAAAGAAAAACTTTCCAAAAACAGCTTTTAAAATATATATCCAGGCCTAGGGATACAGCTCAGTGGCAAAGTACTTGCCTAGCATGTGGAAGACCCTGGTTCAAGGCCCAGTCCTGAAAGCAAATGTATATTTAATAAACCAAACCTAAAGAAAATGAAGTATTATATCAACCTCATGAGAGGAATGAACATAGCAGAAAGACCGTGGAAATAAATACGAAGCCATAATTATTAAAACACAAAATACCACTGAGAACACGAACAACACCAATAATCAACAACATGATGACCACAACTAATGTACACAATCCAATAATAACTTTAAATATTAGTGGCCTCCATTCTCCAATCAAAAGACACAGACCAACTGAACATATCAAGAAACAAAACCTGCTGCCTACAAGAAATACATCTTAGTTTTAGAGATAGGCACCACCTTAGAGTAAAAGGATGGATGGAAGTATAACAATCAAACTGGACCATGAAGTAAGCAGGCATTGCTATCCTAATATCTGGCAAAACAGACTTCAACCTAAAACTAATCAGAAGCAATAAAGACAAAAATCACATAATTATCTCAATAGATGCACAGTTGATGGGATTGCAAACAGGTGCAGCTACTATGGAAATCAGTGTGGAAAATTCTCAAAAAACTAAAAATAAATCTACCATATGACCTAGCTTATACCACTCCTTAA
This sequence comes from Peromyscus maniculatus bairdii, assembly GCF_049852395.1. Taxonomy (NCBI): domain Eukaryota; kingdom Metazoa; phylum Chordata; class Mammalia; order Rodentia; family Cricetidae; genus Peromyscus; species Peromyscus maniculatus. The sequence goes on from NC_134871.1 coordinate 62,527,290, forward strand.
CATATCCCCAAAGGACTCTACATCATATTCCACAGATACTTGCTCATCTATGTTCATTGCTGCTCTGGTCACAATAGCTAGGAAATGGAAACAACCTAAATGTACAACTGATACATGGATAATGAAAGTGTGGTCCATATACAATATGGAATATTGTTCAGAGGTAAAGAAAAATGAAATCACAAATTTGGTAGGTAGATTATGAAACTAGAAAGGATCATATTTTATGAGGTAACCTAGACCCAGAAAGACAATGTCACATGTGTTCTCTCATCTAGGCTCCTAGCCCTAAATCATTAGATGTGAGTACACAGTCTATAGTAACTACAGAAGCCAAGAAAATAAAATAGGACCATTCATTGCTCAGGCAGGGAAGTTGGAGAGCAAGAAAGAGGGGATATCAGGGGACGTGTAATCTGATCAAGGAAACAGGGTAAGGGGAGGACTCCTTAGGGAATGATGGGGAGGTAAATACATAAAGAGGTGAGAGAAGGAGACACGGGAAATAGCTGGATGCAAGTAATCTGATAGGAAAATGAGAAAAGGCAAGAGCTTCTTAGGAATGGGCAAGAGAGGCAAATCTTGGATGAGAGAGGAGGGTCAAATAACAATGTGAGTGGCTGAAAAATCCACAGGGAATTTTATTAACTACTTACCTTTAAAAAAAAATTATCATGCACATGACTTATGGATAAATATACATACATAGTTTTAATGAACTTTTCTCATCTGGGTTGATGGGACTCTCTTCAAGAGCCAAAGAACTTCACCTAACAAGACCCTCACACCAGACCTGAGAAGTACTCTTTTGAGTTCTTGTCCAGGGCTGTTCAAGGGACTCCAAAAACACAAAGCCTATTGCTGTTGCCAGAGATGGAAGATAAATCCCTACCTGCCGAAGACACCAAGCACCTCAGACCTGACCTAAATGCTCCCCCTCTAAGGATGAGCTTTGATGGTACCAGAAGGCACCAAGCAAGCTTCCAAAGGAGGAAGACAACCAACAGTCCTTTCCCACTATGATGAATATGAATCACATCAACAACCAGCAGTGCAAGATAACTCTGTATCTGCAGTGGTAAAATACAGGCATTGGCAGTAGCCAACAGCTCTCTCATTGGACTTCAGATCAGCTCAACAAGAGGAATATCATGCCTGGATAATGGAAACCAAGCTAACTACTGAAAGCATGACTATTGGCAGGAGAATCTACAACCATTACCTTACTGAGCCAGCATAGCCCCAAATAATAATCCATTAACATTTGTCCTTATACCCACAGATAAGTGTAGTTCTTCACCCCTCATCAAAGAAACGTCTCTTTGCAGCAGCAGGAGACCACAACAGAACACCACAACCAATCAAAATGCAGAGTTGTGAAACCCAGTCCCAGGGATACATCTGGAAATCCCTCCCTCACCTAAGGCTCAAGGAACATATCAGAAGAGTGGGTGGAAAGATTATAAGAGCCAGAAGATTGGGTGTGAAATTGTCTTCTAGCAATACCAAAATCTAGACCCATAATGTCTCAACAACATGACCACCCAAATGTGAGCAGAACAAGGTGGACACCAACAAACAGGCCAAACTGAATGGGGAAAACCCCATGAGGCCTCAACCCTACACAGAGAACTACAGGCAACTGAGTAAAGCTGGGAGTGGGAGATGTGGCCCTCTCTGGGGAAGAGCACACCAATGGGTCATCCAGTGCCAGATGGTCAGTCCTGAAAACATTCATATAAGTAACATTATATGGGATAATAGGTTATATTTAGGAATGTATGTACAAATGCACCTATGCAAGCAATAACAATGAGAAAAGAGGCCATGAATTTGAAGGAGAGAGGGGACAAGCATGTGGGAGGAGTTGGAAGGAGGAAGGGGGAGCGAGAAACATTGTAATTAAATTATAATCAGCTTAAAAATAAACACACCAATAAAAGAAAAGAAAAATTACAAGCCAAGAAAAAAATATACCAAGAAAGATTTTCAGATGTATCTTGGCAGCCTCTGTAATGGTGAGTTGCTGACGGGCAGTTTTGAGAAATTAGTGACCCATTTGTGGTCTGGAATTAGGTGACTGAGTCATAAGTTCAAGCACCAGCACTGGAGTGATTAGCTGAGGTACTAAAAACGGAGAGGCATAGCTGGTATCTGAACAACCATGCAAGCCTAAGAAAGGTTGGCAAAAACTTTCTAGAAAGTAACATAGCTAAGGGAAAGGAAACTTAGTGGGGCCTGTGAAATGTCTTATCTCACTGCTTTGCCATCGATCTGTGTGCTGGAGGCACACTGAAGATACAGTGCCCAGCCAAAACAGGTAATATGAATAGCACTCTAAGTATGTGATACAACTGTTCATACCCCTTGATTCCTCAGTCACCCTTTATTCTGGTGTGTCTCTTCCCTTTGCCAGTTTCCTTCTCTCTCGGACACACACATATCCCTTATCATGTGTTTTGTTAGTCAACATTTTTATAACTCTTCATAGTTACAAATAATCTCTCTTCTAGTGTATTAAAATACTAATATTTTATACTTAAAATGTTACATCCTTTTTAAAAAATATATCCAATGGATCCTGAGTATTTGTACATTTTTATTTTAGATTTAATGTCTCTGAAATTGAGTTTATGCTCATTGTTGCTCTAATAGTGTGACGAATATGTTTATGGCTGTGAGAGACTTGGGCAAATGTTCTAGAGAAGGCAGTTTTCATCAGATGCCTGCACACTGATGCGCCTCCTCGCTCAGAAAGGAACAGAGTGGAAATCCTGACACTGATGGACAATGGAGCCAAGAAAGTGCTTTTAAAAATGGAGACTCAGAGAGTAACCAATTTCAGTAATACCTCAACTCATTTGTCACATTCAGATTTCCAAATATGACAATCAAAACGGATGTAAACATCTTATATGCATGAACTGCCAAGATGGTTCAGTCCCTGGAACCCACAGTGGGAGAGAACTGTCTCCCCAAAGCTGTTCCCTCACCTCCACACACACAATAGACACAGAATCAAATTTAAAAGTAATTGGGCCAATTTAGGTCACATATTTTATCTTACTAATAAAGAGGAATGGAATTCAAATTTTAATTTTGAATTTATTATATATATATATGTGTGTGTGTGTATGTGCTATAATCTTATTTATAAATTTCAAAATACTAAAGTAACTGCAAGTTGCACAAGCCTACAAGCATGACTTGCTTACTTACTGTGTGATTTGAAGAAGACTTTGAGATTTCAAGTCATTTGAGCAAATGACCTACTCACTGCCTTGCCATCGATCTATGTGCTGGAGGCCATAAATTCATCTGAAGATACAGTGCCCAGCCAAAAAAGAATTATATGGATAGCACTTAAAGTATGTGATACAACTGTTCATGCCCCTTGATTTCCCAGTCACCCTTTAGTCCAGTGTCTCTCAGAACCACTTACTTCACAAAACAGTGAGAAGATTAAACTACAAGTCCTCTAAATGCACTGGATATAAACATCAACCATATTGAAAAAGTAATGTGATGGACGGAAAAGCCAGTGCAGACTGCAGGTGGGGAGTTCTAGAGCTGATGGGCAGTCCAGGCCCCCTCAATCCTGGGTTCCAAGTTTCCATGTTTGATAGCAAATGTCTGCTCTGTATTAAATATAAATAGAAGTGACTATGGGCTGGGTGAGTATTCATAGTTTCTACATCAAAGAGCTAACTGATATCCCTTTGGCCATCTGTAGAGAGACTATATTGGAATATACCAAAATCTCCATCTTCAGGCTTCCCAAACCAGCAGCATCTTTCATTTCCCAGATTTGCTGTTCACTCCCTTCCATCTTTTCTCTCTCTTTGAAGAGTAAGTGAGCATTATCCCACCTCTATTTGAGAATATGGGGTAAAACAAAGAACAGAAAAGAAACATCCATTGCATAATACCTGAATTGTCATTTTGAAGAATGGGAAATTATTAAACATACATCAGTTGAGTGAGTAGCAGGAATGCAATAAAATATTAGCCATCACCTTCCCCAACTAGTTCTCACTTTGCAAGAGCATCTGGCATCTTCAAGATTTCCCCAGCCATTTTCTGGAATTCCCACAGGCTATCTGGAATCTGTTGCTACAAGTTTCCTATACTCTGAGACACAGAAACTTTGTTTTCAATGAACATAGAGTCTAACAACTCTATTTTAGCGTGTGAGTGTGTGTGTGTGTGTGTCTGTGTCTCTGTGTGTGTGTGTGTGTGTGTCTGTGTCTGTGTCTGTGTCTGTGTCTGTGTGTGTATCCATCCTCACTCTGAGCCAAGTATGAATAGCCATATTCTGGTTGCATTCGGCATGGAAGAGGTCACATGAACTTTCATAGCCATAGACCAAAGAAGGTAAAAAACCAATACATAGTATGTCAGTTGAAATATTAGGAAGGGAACAACAGCAAAGAACCTTTTCCTATAGACTTCTACAGATTTCTCATTGCATCTGAGCTTTAGGGTTGGTGGGGTTAGAGGTCAACTAAGGCTAGCAATATATTCCCTGAGTTAATAGTCATGAGAACATTGGGCCAGATACGGAGATGGGAAGGAAATGGCTACTAAGGGGACAACAGCCCAAGGTGATTTCCACTTCTGGCCTGCAATATTCCATCTCTCTACAGTGTCTTGTTCCACTAATGTCTAGCAGTCTGCAGGACTTTTAATAAAACTGCAAACTCCATACACTGTCTGGAGTCTGCAAAACACCATCACTCATGTTTCAAGACAGAAAGAACTCCTCTTTCCCCTTTTGACATTAGAAGGGGAAAGGGAACTCTATTCCATGTAACAATGCCTTACAGAGTTAGGGTGCACTAAAATCTTGTCATATTTAGGGATAGCTGCTTTATATTTCTGGATTTCTAATGAGAAACATTCAGCAGAACAAGAGGCCATAGGGACCATATGTGGTGCTCAGACCCTCTTTTCAGACGTGCCTTGAGCCCACCACGGCTGTTTCGTTCCTTAGAATTCTCTCCTCCTCTGTTGCAAGAATACTCCTGTCTACTAGACATAGCTCCAGTCTTGCCCAGTCACAGAAATGCATTTTTACTCAAAGAAACTCCACTCCAACATTCTATTGCATACTACTGGATTTATAACACATAGAGCTATAGACAACCCTGTCACACAGCTTTAAATATAGATGTCTGCAGCAGCTGGGCTCAATAGACAGATGAAGTGAAGATTCTGGAACTGAATAGGCTGCATTACTCAGAAACCTTACAGCAATGATTGTTAACCTCTCGTTCCATAGGCCATGCCTTCCTGACGCATGACACATTGTAAGAATCCACACACACACACCCCAGGGAGCCTCTGCAGTGCCAACCTTCTCTTCCATTCAAGAAGAGATGACAAAATGTGTAGGAGTATGAAAGATGTTTGATTATAGAAATAAGCGTCACTGTGCTCCAATCCACTAAAATAGCGAAACATTCAGTGTTAGCTCCTGTCCACCGTGTATCACTTCTATAGCAGAGAGAACAACTCATCCAAATCCATCAGCCCACCAAACTCAAACAAAACTAACTTGGGAAGAAAGGGGGCTTTATTGAAAGCAAATGGGAGACACAAACATGGTGGTATATGCCTGTAATTCCAGGATGTGGGAGCCTGAGCCCAGAGGACCATAAGTTTGAGGCCAATCTGACCCACATAGCAGGATTGTGTAGATCCCAACCTGAGACCCTGTCTCAAAAGAAAAAAAAAGAGGAATAGGGAATGGGGGATGAGATGAGGGGGAACCTCAAGAACACGGAAAAATGGAGTACTACTGAATTTCAGAATACAGAAGCTGTCTGGGCTCCACTTGCCTCTGCCTTTCATAGCTGCTCCCACCTTCTAGAAACTGGCTCCCTCCACGTTGTAGAGAACATGGCCACTCAGAGGTCCCATTGCTCACAGAGCAGAAAAGGCTCTCCCCTGGCCACCAGATGAAAGTCCAAAGAAAACAGGGGTCCTCAGGGCGAGCCAAAAACAGACAGCCCAAAATCCTGAGTCATTTCCAAAGGAGATGCTATTAGCATGTGTTACACGCACACAGTTCCCGCTGCGATCGTGACATTTGCTGAGTTCACAGGGTAAAACTAGAATAAGTGATAAAAAGAAGCTGAAATTGAAACCAAAAATGGAGGGACCAAAGAGGCTGTATTTTTTTTTCAGTTAAAAATAAGCTGGCATTGGGTTTAAATTAGAGTTGGATTGAATATCATAGCAGTGTAAAGTGAGAGAAAAGAAGTTGTTTGTGACAGTCTGATGGCTCCCCACGATAAGGCGCTGATCCCCATCTTTAATAATAACCAACAATAAGGACGCCACAGGACTCGCCTCTCCTTCTAATATTATGGTTAAAATTGTGCCGGCCGAATCAAATGCAATTACCGCTTAGGACGGAATAGATGGAAACCCCCAGCTTCTGCACATTAAAAAGATTCAGTGGATGAGAGAAGAAAGGAGAAAGATGTAATAATGTTTTTTATGATTATTACTTGCATTGTTATCATTTGGGTTATTATAATTATTAGTATGATAATTACTTTTTTATTGATACTTCCTTACGTTTGTCTTGAGATGGAAACAATAACTGCCCAGCTCTCCTTGTAAAAGTGCCAAGGGAGTAGTTGAAAGTGACGACGTGCAAGTCTTTCTCTTCTGTGTTTATTCTTCCTAGGCGGGTGCTTCCTCTTCCTACATAGGAAGCCTCCTCTGTCACAGAAAACAAAAGCACGTATTTTTCTCATTCAACAGTGTATGTGAGTGGCTACCGATCCCCCTCTAGATCCCCCTTGCCCGGTTTCTATTTGTAGAGCTGATAAAGAGAGCCCTTATGCCCGCATGTCGCTTTTGCCCTTGTCCCAGGGCTCCACTGGCATCGCTGATTAAAGACTTATATCACTGGGTTTTAGTGATCAGTGTATTTTGGAGGAGGAGAACAGAGATGAAGTGATCTATCTCTGAATGATCCTATTTGATGGAAATTTAATAGGAACTGGTAGGTTTTAATATTACCAGAAAGCTGTAAAGAACTTGACATTTCAATTTGTTTCTGAATCATTCAAGATAGCTGGATAGAGCTAGGAATCTACATACATTAATAAGCTTTCTGACAAAGCAATGAGGAGGAGAGGGAAAGAACTATGTGGTTCATCCATCCATGGGAAACACACCAGAGACCAGTTTGAGCCAGAGAGAGAGAGATTTCTCTTCATTTACCTCTACCAGCTGGGAATAAACAAGGGCATTACTCTGCACCAAAACCCTAAAGTATAAAGGGCTTTTGTGAAGTTCCTGGTACCTGCCATCGCCAGCTGCAGCAGAAGGTGCTACCTGCCCTGGGCCTGGGCAGTGATGGGCTTCACGCTCAGTGATCCTCTGGCCTCCTCCTTAGTAACTGACACCCTTCTTCAGCAGCACTATTCTCCTCCTGGGTCTCAGCACCTCCTCAGTGCTCAGCCCCTCCAGATTCAGAAAGCAGCGACATCAGTCACCCTTCCTTCAAGGCTGTAGTAATGGGATGTGTTGCCTCCTGGACATTTGTCAAATAGGAAAAGATCTCATTTCTTTATCAAGAACAATGCAATATTGTCTTCCCTGGCACCTGCCTGTCTGACTCTGAGAAGCTCAGGCTCCACAGCCACCAGGTGCCTAAGAGTCCTGCTTAGAAAGCCCTAGCTTCATACAGAAGAAAGGAAACAAGAATTCTTCCTAATTTGCTTTTTACATAGAGCACATGTCTGAACTCCCTTTAAGTAGCCTTAATAATGCACTTTACAGAAGATTTGATTTACAGTTCTCATTAAAGGATGACATACATATACAAGATCATTTAAGTAAAGGTGGATTTTTTATGTATGTACTCATAATTTCTAGAAAAAAGAAATTGCACCAGAAGTTTGCTAAACATAGAAGTGAATGCTAAATGTAGAAAACAGACAATTAGCCTGCATCCTTTTATGAATCCTCCATCGTGAAAACTAATAGGCCACAGTCATCACTCAGTGAGTCTGGGGATGGGACTACCTGAGCAGCCTATGCAGGTTGTGATTGGTCACCACACATCACCCAGCTTTACCCCTCCCTCACAGATGCAGGACCACAGCCCCATGGTTTTCCATACTTGTTCATCTACAAGGTTAGTTCTTCAGCAAACTGCACAGCTCTGGTTTTCAAGTTACTCTTTTTTTTTTTTCAGTTTTCTGTTGGTCTGTTTGTCTGTGGGTCTCATGACATACTGTGGTCTGGCCTCCTACTCTCAATCCTTTGGCCCCTGTCTCTTCAGTGCTGGGAGGATAGCACCATCATGCAAGGGTTCATTGCTTTTGTGTGTGTGTGTGTGTGTTTGAAATAATGTGGGCAGCCATATCAGAGGAGCAGCGGGTGGCAATTGAAGATCAAGGTGTCAGCCCACCAGGAGGAAAATCCCTGATGAGTGAATCTCAGATGGATAAGGTCCCAAGACCACAGACCCCAGTGCTATGGATGTCTTTTTGTGTACTATGAATATGTGTTGCTCTGACTGACTGATAAATAAAGCTGCATTGGCCTGTGGCAGGACAAGATGGAGCCAGGTGAGAAAATCCAAGAGAGATAATGAAAGAAAAAAAGAGAAAGGGGAGAGGCCAGCTACCGCCCAAGGAGCAGCAAGATGCTAGCAGGCCGGTAATGCCACAGCAACAAGATAACTTATAGATTAATAGAAATGGATTAAATTATAACAGCTAGCTAGGCAAGAAACTTGAACCATAGGTCATCCAGTTCATAATTAGTGTAAGCCTCTAAATAATTATTTTATAAGGGGTTTCAGGACCACAGGACTGGGAAAACCTTCTGGCTACACTACAGAATGTCTTTTGCTTCTGCTGTGCCTTTACATGTTTGCTGCTGCCTGGCATGGTGTGAATGGGTGTGGAGGAGATCCTCACTGCCTGGATTATAGTGTGTTTATCTCATGGAAACATCCTGTTCTACTGGGAATTTTTACCTGTGGATTATTATGACGATGACTTCTTCCTAAGCTGTACTGCCTAATTGATAATAATAATGCTAGTCTAAATAGAGTTTTGATTATAAAAAATAAAACAAGGAAGTGTCACACAGCTGGAACACATGAGTTTCTATTGAGGAGCCATATAGACTGTAGCTTATGTTAATGATTAAGAAAAATAATTAAGTCTCAGTAGCCCAACTAGCTTAAATTCTTTTAACCTTAATGTTGGGAGATGTGTTCACAGGTTTCAGAGTGCATCATAGCTAAAACAAAGCTTTGAAATAACTTAAGGTTAGACTAAGATGTTTTTGTCAAATAGCTTTAATTTGAAAAACCCAAGAAGATCATCTAAAGCTTTAGAAAGGCACATAGTTGAATACAAAACTCATTAAGGTCAGGGAACAAGAACAAAGTGGCCCAATTATCATTGGCTGATGTACCTTTCTGTGTAGGATTGGTTGATGACCAAAGGTGATGATTAATTCCTTATACCCATTTCTGTCCTCAATCTCCCGATATAAAACACTATTGATGTGTGGGTATGTACCCTAAAGGTTTAAAGTAGAGCTTACTGATTCTTTTCCATAAACAAAAGTTTAGATCTGTGGTTCCTTCTAAGATTACCTTTCAAGATAAATAATAAAGTGATTGGTCCTTTCTTTGTAACCACAAACAAAATGCAGCCTGCCAGTGAAAGAATATCTTGCTTGCTTACACACTACTAATCTATAACAAGTTGCTTGGGTATGAATGTATGTGGGTTCTTGGGATAATTTCTTTTTCACCTGTAATATGTGAAATGTTTAATCACGTAAGGGATATGGAAACATGCTGTATTTTACTTGTATTCATTGTAATCATTAACTTGAAAAACATAATGTAACAACATTATAATTCTTATATTGCCTGAAAGATTTTGCTGGGGTATATAAGATGTAAGGGAAAAAACAAAGAGTTAAAATGAGTTAGAAGGGAAACATTAAGAAAAAAAAAAGAATTAGAAGGAAAACAGCAAGAATGAGAGAAGGAATCACCAGGAAAATAAAGAATAGAGAATACAAAAGAAGAATAGAGAAAAAGTCTGAAGGAAACCCTCAAGAGAATGTTTGAGTATCTTTTTCCATAATTCCCCTCAGATAGAAAAGTCATAGTACACTCTGACTCTGTAGATTCCCTTTGAGCCCTGCACTGCTGGAGGCTGCCCCCCAGGCAGCGATAAAATAAGTGAACCAGGAATGGTCAAGTAAAAGCAGGGATCCCTTGGGATGTGTACATCCTAATTCCCAAGCTCAGTGAACACTTGCCTCACATGGGAGAACACAGGTGTGAGAAACAATATCCTTGATGATGCAGCTGGGTCCAAGGCTGTAACCACGAGGATGCTGACAATATGAAAGCAGAGGAAGAAACACCCACCAAAGAGGAGATGGGAGAGGACAGCAGCAGCCACCTGTAGAGACTGAGCTGGGAGATGCTTCCCTGAGTCTCCAGAAAGAACAAGCCCACCCAACAACTGGACTTTAACCCAGCCAAAGGATGCCATACCTCCAAAAAATCTAAAAACATCTGTATACTTTCAAGCTACTAGGTTTATCCTCACTGATTGTAGCAACAGGATATTAACATGTCAGGAAGTGAATATTTTATTATCTCACAGAGATAGAAAAACCCTTAAAATTAGGAAGGTATTCTTAACCTTCAGTGCTCTATCCATTTGGGAAGCTTATAAGTACACTGATATTTTATATTACAGTGTAATCCCGATTTCAAAGTTATATAAGGTAATTTATTTAAAAAATTTGTTGAGCTCCTACTCTGTAAGACATTATATTGTGAGAGACTGTGGCCTAAGGAGCATTGCCCTTGAAAACCTTTGTTTTAATAATAAGAGAAAAATGCACAAAATTTAGTTACCTTGGGCATTATATCTTTATCACTCCACAGTCTTTTATGGCAAACAGTGGGTGTTCTGTGCTTTTTGTTGACCTGTGTAAATTAAGCTCCTGGAAAACAACAGGAATGGAGTTGTCATGAAAGAGCTGGTGATGAGTGATGATGTCACTTTAATTTAATTAATAGCCCAAGAGAAGAAAGAGAAAGGGGAAGAGGAGAAGAGGATGGTAGTGGGGGGGGGGGGGGAGATGGAGGAGGAGGACCTGCCAGACAGATTTCCAAAGAGGCTGGCTGTGGTGGTATTGTGTCCCCCAAAATATTGTGCACGCTAATAAACTTATCTAGGGTCAGAAACAGAACAGCCACAATATTAAACATGAGGATAGGCAGTGGTAGCACATGCCTTTAATCCTAGCATTGCAGAGGCAGAAATCCATCTGTTCAAGGATACAGCCAAGCATGGTGACTCATGCCTTTAATTCCAGAAAGCGAAAGCGTTTAATCCCAGGGAGTGATGGTAGAAAGCAGAAAGGTATATAAGGTGTGAGTGCCAGAAACTACAAGCATTTGGCTGGTTAAGCTTTTAGGCTTTTGAGCTACAGTTCAGCTGAGACCCATTCTGGATGAGGACTCAGAGGCTTTCCTGAGGAAACAGGATCAGCTGAGAAACTGGCGAGGTGAGGTAGCTGTGGCTTATTCTGCTTCTCTGATCTTCCAGCTTTCACCCCAATAACTGGCCTCAGGACTGATTTTATTAATGAGAACTTTTAAGATTCCAGCTACAGCTGGCATGGAGGGTGAGTGGGATTTCTAGAAGAGGATCCAGGGGTACATCAAGGTATGGGTGGCCCTTAGCAGGATATGTTCATCAGGTTCTGGAAAGATCTTCAGACCTAGGTTTGGAAGTTCCTGGGTTCATATAGAGATCACACATGTGAAATTTTACACTCTAGTTAGTTTGACACTATAGGAACTATAAGCTGAGAGCTCCAAACACAGAGAGCCAAGGGAGGACTCTCTTTGCTTCAGGACTCCTAGTCCAGTTGTAAAATAATGGGGCCCACAGAATGTGGTAAGAGCCAATAGTGGGCACTATGGTACCTATGATGTGGATAGGAAATGTCCCCCCAAAAGGCCCATGTGTTGAAGGACTGCTGTCCACTTGATGGTGCTATTAAGAAGTGATGTTAACGAGGGCTCTAACCTCACCCACAAATGAATCCATTGATGAGGTCATAGCTTAACGGGCTATTGAGGCCCAGTGGGAGGAAGCAGGTGATTGGGAGCATGGGTTTGAAGGAGATAATCTTTCCACCTTCTCTCCCTCTCTCTCCCTCCCCCTCCCACTTCGTCCAGTTGCCAGGAAGTGAAAAGCTTTGCCTCGCCACACCCTCTCTTGCAGGATGCTCAGTGTCACTGCAATGCAAAGACAATAGTCAAGCCACCAGGATGGGAACACCTAAAACTATAAACCAAGATAAGCACACCCTCCTTTATGTCCTCGGGTACTCTGTCGCCGCAAAGGAGACCAGTACAGCGGGGCACAGGAACAAGCAGTGGTGGTAGAATTCCCAAAATGAAAACTCAGAATGAGCTCAGGAGGGTGACGGCAGGGTGAGGAAGAGCACCGACTTCCACACTCAGGGACAGCAGGGCGAGATGGCTTTGTGCCCGCATCGAGATGATTACAGGGCAGCGCATGGGCAAAGAAACAGTGTAGAGAGAAGGATTTGGGGGCTTGGGCTTACAACCTTCCTGTGCGAGGAGACTGTGGAGCTACTTAGTTGTTATCTGTGGGTGCACACCAGCAGGAACAGGCATTCAGACCAAGCCAAGTCGAGTCCTAAGAACAACTAACTATTACTGAGAATTAGCGAGCTGCTAAGTACCCTTCTAAAGACTGCTACCTCGTTCAGTCTCTCCATGCACATGTGAAATGCAGGTCTCCGTTTTGTAAACAAGTAAATAAAAGCAGAGACTACGGCTTGCTCACAGAGAGTAGGCAGTGGTTTTAAGTTAGAATGATTTTCCTATGATATCAGTACCCTGACCTTAACCTTCATTCCAAGACCATGGCTGGTCATGGTTGTCATCAAGGCTGGTGGTGTGGTCCACCTTCAAACTCTACCCCAAGCTGACTGTGTTGACTACCAATCCCATTACTAACCTAACCCAATGTTAGTCATCATGTCTCACCTGAACTACTAGAACAGCATCCTACTTTTACAGATGCCCCTGCCCCAGGAGATTCTCCTTTCACTACAAATAGGCCACGCTCCACAACAAACTATATTTGAAGGATCTGTGTGTAAGAAACGAAATGGCAGACAGTCAGTCAGTCATCAAAGAGGTTCAAGACAAAATCATCATGAAATACCACTACACAGCTGCCATGAGATTGCTTCAAATACAGAAGTCAATGGCAAATATATCAAATACAGGAGCAACTGAAACGCACACTGTTGGTACAATCGCATTGGAAACTCATTTGTCCACTGTGTGTTCTGTTTTCTCATTGTTGTAACAGAATTCCTGACAGAAACTCCTTATGGGAGGCATGACTTATGTGGGCACTTGGTTCCAGGGTATTTCCTTTCATGGGGTGGGGGAGGGGACTGGTGGCATGGTGGCGGTACAACTCTGTGGGGCCAGAGACCAGGAAGCAGAAAGTACTGGCAGAACCCTGAGTAGTTTCTCTTCTCATTGCTTGACAATTGGCCTCGCAAATGCAACAAACTCAACTGGAGGAAGAAAATGTTGATTTGGGCTAACAATTTGGGGGTGTAGTCCTTCATAGATGGAGAAATCACAGAGATGGGAGTGTGAGATAGCGGGTCACGCTGTGTTTGTTCACAATGAGCAAGCAGAGAAGGGAATTCTAGCATTCGGCTCCCTTTCCCGGTCCCCTTTCTCCACAGAGATGGTGCCACCCACATTCAAGATAGCTCTACCCTCCTCAGTTAAACCCAGAGGTGTGTTTCTTAGTCGAGTTTAAATACAGTCAGGCTGATGATGATGATGAAACACTGAAATTCCACCCCTTGCAAACTTTGACATCACTTAGATCATGACATCCCTGTCCCCTACAATTTCATTGTCATTTCATAATATAAAACACATTTAATCCACCTCTCAAAGCCAGCACAGTCCTTACCAGTCCCAAGACTGTTCACTAGTTCAAAGTCCCTTGTGAGATACAAGATATCTCTTCACTGTGAACCTCTACCCAAAAAAGCATGCTTTCAAAATACAATGGAACAGAGTGAACTTTCTCATTCCAACTGAGAGGATGGAGTCATGGCAAGGAAATACCAGACCAAAGCAAGAACGAATTCCAGCTGGGAAGACACTAAATACCACACTACCGTGTCTGGCATTTGGAATTAATAATGGAATCATCCAGATGCCAAGGGCTTGAGAGTTCCATCCTCCGGCTCTGCCATCTACGGACTGTATAGCCTCTCTCTTGGCTTTGCTTCACTCTGTGCCTTCAACTTTCCTTGACAGACATCCCACAATCCTGGGATCTTGAATATACAGGGTACCTCATTCCAACTTTGGGTTCACTTTCTCAGCTTCACAAAGTGGGCTCTCAAGGGTCTCCTAGCAGAAAATCCAACCCTGCCACTTTATTTGGACACAGGAACCTTGGAGCAAAACTCCATGACTCCTTGTTAGCATTTAGACATTACCTGGCCGGCCCTTTGGGGGACCTAGGCAGTACCTTGGCCTACTCAGGGTCCTGACAACATCATCCTAGTAACCATTTGTGTAGCCCGTTTGTGCATGCCCTAAGGCTCCATCTACCTTTCTCTGTCTTTTCTCTCTTCCCCCTTTCCTGTCTCTTGTCTCTTCCTCTCTTCTCTTCTTCCTCTTCTCTCCTCAGCTCCCCTCTCTCCCTCCCCGCCAATAAAACTCAAGTGAGCGCTGTGTGCATGGCATGTCTCTCTTACCCACCATGGGACACCTTGGCTCCAACTCGCCAAAGTCTGTCTCCTGTAAGGAGTTTTACAAAACTCCTTAACTCTTGCACTGTGTAGACAGTGCTGACAAGATCTGTAGCCAGCTCAAGGAGCAGTGTGGCTCCCTTCTATCTCAGCTCTGGAGATCTCTGTGCACCACGGTGGGTGAACCTGAGAGACTACTTTCCCAGGCAGGTGTTTCTACAGGTAACTCAGCAGCTTTCCCCGTTCAACTCTGTTTGAATTGCATTGTTATAGGCTAGAGCCTTGGTTGGATACGGTCATGCCCCCTCGGGGCACCATCCCTGATGTTCCAATTCAGAGGGAAAGTTTCTCTTTAATGATTTAGTCTCTTTAATAATTGCAATTGCTTTTTAAGCACCCTCCTTGTTTACAGTGTTGAACTCTCATGTTCCTTTCCTCATCAGATCCTCTCTTTCTCTCTCTCATTTTCTCTCTCTCTCATTCTCTCTCTCTCATTCTCTCTCTCTCATTCTCTCTCTCTCATTCTCTCTCTCTCATTCTCTCTCTCTCATTCTCTCTCTCTCATTCTCTCTCTCATTCTCTCTCTCTCATTCTCTCTCTCTCATTCTCTCTCTCTCATTCTCTCTCTCTCATTCTCTCTCTCATTCTCTCTCTCATTCTCTCTCTCATTCTCTCTCTCATTCTCTCTCTCATATTCTCTCTCTCATATTCTCTCTCTCATATTCTCTCTCTCATATTCTCTCTCTCATATTCTCTCTCTCATATTCTCTCTCTCATATTCTCTCTCTCATATTCTCTCTCTCATATTCTCTCTCTCATATTCTCTCTCTCTCTCTCTCTCTTTCTCTCTCTCTAATTATAGATGTGGATAAAGCACGATCAGTAGCCATGCCATAGCCTGAATGCCATACAGTCTTAGAATTTCCTCTGCCAAATAAATGAATCCACTTCTTTTGTTGTGTTGTTGTGGCTGTCCTGTAGTTGCTGCTGTTATTTGAGACAGGGTCTCATGTAGACTCAGCTGGGCTCAGAATGTGTAGATAAGGATGACCTTGAACTCCTGATTCTCCTGGCTCTACCTCTCACATGCTAGGGTTACAAGTGTGTGTCACTATGCTGGTTAATTAACCCATTACTCTCCAGTTTAGCCTTACTTGGATGACCTTAAACTCCTGGTTCTCGTACCTCTACCTCTCACGTGTTAGGATTACAAGTGTGTGAAACACCTTCATAGACCCAGCCAGAGGCCCAACAGCCTGTTTTCATGGTGATTCTAAATCCATTAAGTTGACAATGAAGATTAGCCATCGCAGACATGATGTGTGTGTGTGTGTGTGTGTGTGTGTGTGTGTGTGTGTGTGTGTGTAGAATTTATTGGTGTTGTCATGTGCTTCTTCCACACAAAATAAGCTCTCCAAGGGTAGGGATATATACTTATACTATTAACTGGTAATGTGTTGTCATTGCCAGGCACTTAGTAGGCACTCAATGAAGGTTTTGAACCAGTGACCATTAGGTCTCACAACTTCATTACGTTTGTTTCTTACAGGGTTCTGTCTTATCTAATCTGCTGCATGTAACAAATAGGTAGTGCATTTGTTTCTTCGGGTATCAAAACAAATTTCAACAAACTTGGTGGCTTGAAAAAATGAATTTAGCCTCTCAAAACTCTGATGGGCAGATGCCTTAAATCATAATGTGATCAGGCCACACTGGCTCTAAAACCTCTGGTGGAAAATTCCCCCTCCCAATTCTGGTGCCTCCTAATGTTCTTTGCCTTATGATGATGTGATTCTAAACTCTGCTGTTGTCTTTATCTGGTGTTTCTTCTGTCTGTCTGCCCTTTATTTCATCTGTCTCTTATTAGGACATTTGTCATTCATTCCAATTGCCTCCAATCCAAGAAAACTTTACCAAAGGATCCCTACCTCAATCTCATCTCCAAATAAAAGCACACCATGAGGCTGCAGATACACAGAGCTCATAGGACAAGAGGGGTAACCATCAGCTGACCATGGGCAGAAACTGTCTTAATTTTCATTTTTTTTTACCCACAATCCTTACCAAAGTACAGAACAGAGTGTTTTCTTAAAAAATGGTCACTTAGGCAAGCAAATAACTAATGAATTTATATTAAATTTAACAAGGAACACATCTGTGCATTAAAATAGTAGAATGTGTTACAGACCTGCGTGTCAATGAAAACAAGGGAGAATAGGGGGGATAAAAGACCTGGATAGTGAGGTCAGCTAGAGACCAAGCAGAAAGGACTGCAGGTGTCTGGACCATTGTGGCTTCTGTAGAGCAGGACTCACAGGAAAGCAGAAGACAAGGCTGTGACACATTAGAAACAAGTGTGAAGGAGGGCAGAGGAGTTCAGGGAAGAATAGGACTGTGTGGAGAAACAGAAAGCCAAACTCATAAATCTAATGGGCTTCATGGAAAAGAGACAAAAAGGGGGTGAGTTTTCTGTGTGCTGCCATAATGAGCTGAAATTTATGGTTCCGGGTAAGTACATAAACTTAATGATGATAGTTTAATAAAAATTCATGATTAAGAGTTTAAAATAACTTCTGCTGTATGTGGTTGCCAGAGATCATTGATTACATTGACTATGCAGCTTTACACGTAGGCTAGTGAGCCAAGCATTTTCTAAGCCTCTTCTCACTTTGCAGGAGAAAGAAGGATGAGGGAGAAGTAAGTCACTAAGCATGGTGGTTTAAAAGCTCCACAGCATTGGTGACTTGGACTAGCTGACTGTTCCAGAATCCTGTCTGTATTCTGAAGCGAGAATGTTTTACTCACTTTCATGCCAGCAGACTTACGATCAAGTTCTATGATCGCATCAAGAGCCCCACCTTCCCATGGTAAAGTTTAAGAAAAATTGGGGGAGTCAAATCCTTGAGCTGTTGATTCTTGTGTGGCCTCATGAACCACAGACAATAGACTTATATCTTATGTATCCCAGATATCTGGTTTGGGGATATGGTAAAATTTATGTCTTAGAAATTGTTCACTTCTTCAGAACTTCCTGATAAGAGGAAGATAAGACTGTTGGTTGCTTTTATGGTAAGATGTTGGACTCTTGGCTGCTTTCATGGTAAGATGGTAGACTCTTGGCTGCTTTCATGGTAAGAGGTTAGACTCTTAGCTGCTTTCATGGTGAGATGGTAGACTACTAGCTGTTTTCATGGTAAGATAGTAGATTCTTGGCTAGTAGGAGAAAGACTTAGAAACTACTTCAAAAAGGTGGGAAGGGAAGAGAACTGTGGTTGGTGTATAAAATGAATAAAAATTTTCAAATTAAAAATGTACAGTTATATATATATATATATATATATATATATATATATATAAAGTTAAGTCAGCTGAAACCTGGGAATCCTTATAGTCAGGACAAGACCACAGGACCCTCAAGCCTCAGATCTAGCTACAGGCTTTAGTGAGATAGAGATTTCTCTTGTGAATAGGTCAGTGGCTGACAGAAGTCCCATTTAGTTGCTGTATGACCCTCAGGGCCCCAGCTGGATGCCATCTTGAAGAGAATCTAAATTAGGCCTACCATAGTCCCTGGATGATGATGAGCCAAAAAAGGCAGTTGGGGAGGACAGGAAGACCAAGGAGGTCAGACAGCAGCATGTAAGTGCAAACAAGAGTCAGCCCCAGACTTTGTGGGTAGGAATGGAATACATCAACAAGAATTACCCTGGAGTTTGAGAACGCTGAACCTGAAGCCAGTTCATGTAACACATTCTGGAGCCCCCTATCCATTATTCCCTTCTGAAAACCACAGAGCACAAAGTCGCAGTCGAGGACCTGATCGCTGCAACAACATCCCTCCAAAAAGGCCAATACTCAGAAGGCCTTGAAACACCAAGGGTTTCCTGCCTGTACCCATCTTGGGGCTCTGCTTGCTTCACACATTCCCAGCACACTTGGGGAACACCCCTCAGCAAAAACAGGTGGTACAGTCTTGGCATTCTTGGGAGTGTGAGGGGATCTGCCAAACCCACAAAATTCAAAAATCGAGTGAATCCAGCAGAAGCTCCTAATACACAAAAAAGGAGAGGGTCAGCTGTGAAAATAATTCTGGCAGACATCGGACACGTGGCTAATGCAAAGTCGGAAATGCTATAAACCAAAGGCAAGGTCAACGGAGATTCCCCCTTGTATATGACTAGTTTTAACAGCACCCAGCTTTTAAAAACCCAGAAACTGCTCCCACACCTTCCCCATTTCTTTCATTTCCACATTGATTGCTTCTTTAGAACCCATCCAGAGTGGTTTGATGATAATATAGCTTTTAATTATGATGTTATCTTTTATTCACCTGCAAATATTTGTCTAATTTTGCTTGTGTACTTTTCCATTTTT
Organism: Peromyscus maniculatus bairdii; assembly: GCF_049852395.1. Classification (NCBI taxonomy): domain Eukaryota; kingdom Metazoa; phylum Chordata; class Mammalia; order Rodentia; family Cricetidae; genus Peromyscus; species Peromyscus maniculatus. Next base: position 62,546,517 of record NC_134871.1, read on the forward strand.
TTTATTTTTTTCTTTATTTTTAATTATGTTTATGTGCTCATGTTATTTTTAACCTTATAGAGCATATTTCTATAGTGTTGCTACTTCTGGTTCTGTGATCATTGGCTGTGAATTTGTGAGCTATAGTAGATTTTGTGTACATTTTTGTATCTTGTACAGTTGGATGGTATTGTGACTAGACTGTTGGTTTCCTCCTACTGATGTGGTATGGAAAACTGAGCCTACAAGAGCAAGCTGATCTGTGATCACCCTCCTAAAAACCCAGGAAAGAAATATGAACCAATGCATGTTCAAATCGTAACGCAGAAGTGCAAGAAATATGGACCAGCATAGAACACAACTCCTGCAAAATCTTAACTTCCCAACTATCAAAATCAAAGACACTGAAACAGGTAAAGTGCTGGATGACAATTTCAATTTTTTTCTGATAAAAATGATCCAAAAATAGATGCAAGCAAAGTGATGAAATCTGTCCAGAAACTCAAGTGAGAAGTCAGCAATCAGAAGAAAAGCCTAGCAAATGGACAAGAAAATCAGCAATACAAGTTTTTAAAAGTCAGCAACACATACACAGCAAATAAAATGATATCATTAAAAGCAATAGAGTCAGATATTGGAAGTGAAAACCTAAATATATAAAATAAAATAAAAAACCCAGTGGAAAGCCTCACCAGTGGACTCATCTAGGCAAGAGAAAGAGTACCAGGGATGGAGGGCAAAGTGATGAATGTTACATTTAGTTTCCATTAGGGGAAAATGAGTGAGTGTGATGATGATAACAGCAACCAAGAATCCTGGAGTGTGATCAATTTTTAGGCCAAACCTAAAAATTCATGGAGTTCAGAAAAAGGCACAGAGAATCTATTCAATGAAGCTATGGCCAAAAAAAAAAAAATCCAAATCAAGAGAAAGAAACAGACATCCAAAAACAAGCATTTAGAATCCTAAATAAGTATAACCAGAGAAAACCCTTTCCATGATATTATTATAGTCAAGATTTCAAAATTACAAAAATACAAAGCAAATAAACAATATGGGTGGGGTGGGCCAAACATCCTACAAAGGCAGAAACTCCAGAAAGTCACCAGATCTCTCATCAACAAACCTAAAAGTCATCAGAGCCTGCAAGGACATATTTCAAGCCCTGAAAGTAAATAACTGCCAACCAATAGTGCTTTAGCAGCAAAGCTATCATTTCATATTGACAGAAAAATAAGGATATTTCAAGATAAGCACAAACTAAAGGAGTTTGTGACCACCAAGCACTGCAGAAGGAATGGAAAGAAATACTATTCACAGAGGAGGAATAAAGACAGCTTTAATCACTAGAGCGCAGGAAGGAATAAATTTTATGAGAGAAATGGCTGAGCAAAGGAGAGCTAAGAAAGAATCCATCACACTCAATACAAAAAAATAAGGAAAACCCTGATACTAGTGGGGGAGAAAAAAAAACAATATAACCAACCAGGAAATCATCACAGGTATCGGTGAGCCTGTCCCTACAATAACCTTAAAGGCAAATAGCTTCAATTTACCATAAGAAGACATATGCCATCTGACTGAACTAAAAGATAACTCATCCTTTTGTTGTCTCTAAGAAACATGCCTTGCTGGTAAAGACATCATAAATGGAGACTCAAAGGGTGGAAAACAATTTAGTAAATAAATGGAGATCACAAACAAGACGGAATAGCTGTTCTGTAATCAGAGCAGACTTCAATCCATGCTAATCAGAAGAGATGAAGAAAGCTACTACATACCATCAAAGAGAGCAATTCATCAAGAAGATACAATAATTGTCAATATACAACCAAATTCTGGAAGCCTTAATTTCATAAGATAAGCAGCAATATACATAAAATGCCAATGATATCTTGAAACAATAACAGTGAGTGATTTCAATATTCCACTATCTCTAGATAGGTCACCCAAATCAACAAAGAAATCTCAGAGTTAAACTACACCATGGAGTCCATGGATTTAATAGATATCTACAGAATATTCCAATAGAAACAACACATTTATATCAACAGCCCATGGAACCAATTCTAAAATAGACCACATTCTGGGCAACAAATCAAGATTTAGCAAATACAAAGTACTTCAAATAATCAGGTATTTCATTAGATCATAGTGTGTTACAACTAGGAATCAATAACAAGAAAAATTAAAGAAACTACAAATACACACCAGAACTGAATGATACACTCTTAAATGACCAGTGTGCTACTGAAGGAATTAAAGAGTTCCTAGAATCAAATAACTATGAGTACAACCTATCAGAACCATTGGGATACCTCTGAGGCAATTCTAACAGCAAGTTTTATTGCTAAAGGTGCTTACATTAAAAAAAACTACGGGGGGATTTCAAGAAATGGGGACTAGAGCATAGATGGCATGGAGGGAGGAAGAACAATAATGGAGCAAGAAGGATTTAATGGAGCTGGGAAATAGGAGGGCAGGGTAGAGGAAGGAGTATAGAGAGGGGTGATCAATGCTAAAGACCTTTGAAAATACCATATGGAAACCTACTACAGTAGAAGTTCCCTACAATACACACATATATTAAAAAAAGAGTCTAAGTAGGGTTATCCTGTAACAGAGGATAGAAAAACGATGCTTCTTCCAGATACTAGATGCTATCAAGAAGGAGGAGGAGGAGGAGCAGTGGCAGAAGCACAGTGCCAGGAATGATTAATTTCCTCATGTCCTGTGACTCAAGAATGCAGTTTCTTCAGCAAAAGGGTCTTAGCCATCAAGTTCTGGAGGATAACAAAGATCAGTGGCAATAGTCTATAATGTTTGGAGGAGATGTCCTATGGAATCCCACTGAACAATAGCTTGGGAAGAAGATACTTGGCATGGCAGTTCTAGAAAAACAGAAAGCAGAGAAAGAAAAAAATTTATTGGTGAAGGGAAAAAAATAGTTCTCAGAAAGTCTACCACATGTCGAGAACAAGGAGTGAGAAAGCAGAGGAAGGACATCCACCTAGACACGCCCTCATGAAGATTCACACTCTGACATAACCCGAAGACCCAAATGCTGCCCAAGATAGAAGTAGATAAATGAAATAACATTGACTCAATGTTCTCATTTAGATCAGAAAACACGAAGTTCAGGTTTTCCTTGGTTTGAGAAAAAGGTAGTCTAACTTCAGAAGTCTACAATTCTCAATATTTGATTGGCTGGTTTTGTTGGTGGTAACTGGCTGGCTATTGTTGGTTGGCAGTGACTAGTTGGCTGGTCTTGGTGGTTACTGGCTGGCTGTAGTTGGTTGGCAGTGACTAGTTGGCTGTTTTTGTTGGTGGTGGCTAGCCGGCTGTTGTTGGTTGGCAGTGACTAGTTGGCTGATTTTGTTGGTGGTGGCTGGCTGACTATTGGTGGTTGGTGGTAACTAGTTGGCTGGTTTTTGTGGTGGTAGCTAGCTAGCTGTTGTTGGTTGGCGGTGACTAATTGGCTGTTTTTGGTGGTGGTGACTGGCTGGCTATTTTTGTTAGGTGGTGACTAGTTGGCTGGTTTTAGTGGTGGTGGCTGGCTGTTGTTGGTTGGTGGTGACTAGTTGGCTAGTTTTGGTGGTGGTGGCTGGCTGTTGTTGGTTGGTGGTGACTAGTTGGCTGTTTTTGGTAGGTGGTGACTGGCTGGCTATTTTTGGTTGGTGGTGACTAGTTGGCTGGTTTGGGTGGTGGTGGCTGGCTGTTATTGGTTGATGGTGACTAGTTGGCTGGTTTGGGTGCTGGTGGCTGGCTGTTGTTGGTTGGTGGTGACTAGATGGCTGGTTTGGGTGCTGGTGGCTGGCTGTTATTGGTTGGTGGTGACTAGTTGCCTGGTTTGGGTGCTGGTGGCTGGCTGTTGTGCTTTGTTCTGTTCTTTGTTTGGCCCATCTCTCAGTTTCCTTTCTCTTCCTGGTGGAAAGCAAAGCTTCTTCTTCTCTGCTCCATTTTGACATGGGCAGTGGCTCTGTTAGGATGCTCAGGCAATGCCATGCCATTTTTCCCAGGCATGTTCTCCAAGCCAGATGCCTGGGAGAAGAGGATGGTGTGAGCTGTCCATGCACCCTCAGCACCTTCATAAAGGAAAACATGGATGAACAAAACTTTCCTTATAAGCAACTGAGAACAACTGAATGTTTTCAACGAAAGTGGAAAGAATCCGAAATCTGTGCTTGAAATTGCTTTCAATAGAGACTGGAGGCAAAGAAATCTAGTTGTAAAAGCTACTGCTATGTCTGGCAAGGTTTCACTACATGGTGTTACTGTATGTCAAGGGATATGATTTAAATGGAGGCATGCCATCGAGTACAATAACAAGCCAAGTCCTCTTACACTTAGGCAGGAGGTTGATTACAATTACGCTCAGTATCATTTCCTTGTGCACAGAGCTATGGTTTATCCTGAAGCCCTGTCTTCATTCCCACCATGGGACATGTGTCATTTAAGCTTCACAACTTCCAAAAACCTATTCCATGGCAACAGACTGCGTGCTCCTAGGAAAGGCCTTGAGCACTCATTGGAGGGCTGCTGTGCCGTAATCGGTGCTTTCTAAAGTGATACAGAAGCCATGGGTTGGATGCTTTGTGCATTTACCCACAGAGGGGTCCTTAGGAAGCGTTTTTAAAAGCAACTATGTTGGTGTGGATGGCGTCAGCTGCACAGTAGCTTAGGAAACTGCTCTCACCCCCACACATTGTACAGATAAGAGAACGGAACATAGGAGTTGACAGCAGATCTGTCAGCAAAGTTTTAATAAGAATGGCTGGCACCTATGGAGAGTCAATCGGGATCTGGGCTAAATACTTCGTACACATTATTTTCCTCACTGAATTTGGACCGCAAATCCATGAAGCAGGCCTACTCCACTAATCTCTATCCTTACGAACCACGAAGCTGAAATTTCAGTGAGCTAAACCACGTGCTTCGAGTCATACAACTTACAGATGGTAGAAGTGATTTTTCACCACGTTTTTGTGACTCTAACCTCTTCACCGTTTGCTGTCTTCATGACACTATGCTGGCAGCTGTCGTTACCACAAGAGGCTGCCTCAAACATGGAGCCGAAACCAAGCCAACGTTTTCCATCCCAACCATTGCTCATTTAAGAAAATTACTGGCGCATGCTGTGGATCCCAAGCTTCATTTCCTCCTTTCTAACCATATGTGCCTCTCTGCTTCAGAGCCAAGAGTTCCTGGACGTTCTTCCAGCTAAGGTTCTCCTTTCGGATAGTCAGGACGGCTGTGAGTGAAGCTCACCTCAGTCAACCCCAGGGGTCTGAATTGGCAGAAGGCCACCAAAGAAACTTCTAGTGCTGGTTCACACTGGTGTCCAACAGGAAAATCACTAAGCAGACCCTACTGAGACTTGCTGGAACCACTCAGGCCTGGCCCACACAGTAACTTAAGTGATAAACTTAAGTTTAACTTTTGTTAAAATCTCCAGGGACTGCTTCTGAGAGTCACAGGCAAATAACTACTACTAGAGTGATTTCCCACTCATATACATATTTTCCTTTACAAATTTCCTCATGGGAGAAAATATACAAGTCCCACAAGGCAAAGAGGCAATTTAATAGAGCATTAACGACCATCTGAAGACATTCCGAGACTACAGAGTGGCACGGGATAGCCTTAAGAGCAGATGATTTCTAAACAGTGAGGAAGAAACTTTGAGTTAGAAACACAAAGTACTTTAGGTAAGGTCCAGTGGTGTCAGCTGGAAAAGCAGGTCATACACTAGGACATAAAGCAAATCTTATAGCACATAGGAAAGTTGAAGTAGATTCTGGGATTCTACCTGATGATGATGTAATAAAACTAGAAATCTACACCAAGCCCAGGAGACTGAGCAACTCACCAAAGAATGATGACTGAATCATCAAAGGAATCAAGAGGGAAATAAGCTATTCCTGGAATCAAATGAAAATGAAATAAACTATTCCCAGAATCAAAAATCTCATGCTTAGCAAAGGGAGACGTTGAAGTGTGGTGCCAGAAGAGATTCCACACTGTTCTGATCATTTGTGGGACATCTTCACAGGAAAAAGGAGAGCCAGAGAGGGCTACCCAGTTATCCATGCCTCTTGCCTTCTGTGTAAGCCTAAACTCCATCACAGGGCCCCAAAGAAGGACTTAAGAGGCCCTTGTTCCTCTTCACAATGCAGCCATACTGAGCAAATCTTTTCTGTGTTTCACTGTTACTTGTTTTGTTCAATTGGCAAACTGAAGCAAGGTGGCTGATTCTAATTGGTTAGGGCCGTGAGGATCCAGGCTCTGACCCTACCAACTCCTAGAACACCAATAGTTCAAATAGCTGGCACACAGTCAGTGCTGTGGGGTCCCATGTCTGTTCACTCTTGCTTTGGTTTTTTAGCCTGTGGCAGTCGGTGGCAAATCCCCTGCCCCTCTGTCATGCCAGCCATGCTCCGGGGCTTCAATACGAGGTAATTGAGCATGGTTGGCGGGAATTTTCTTCAAGTCTATCATTTTAATGAAGAAAGTCAAATGGAAATGATCCCATGTAATGAAAATATTGGTTCCAGTCAAACAACTTCAGGACTATCCCTCTTCCCCTTTGTCAGGCATTCTATAGGTTCAGAGGAGTATTTAAAGAGATGAAGGAAGGGCGCCCTGGCCAGTGACTCACAGCATTTCATGTCTATCACCACTTCCAGTTGCCCACAGATATCAAAGTGGTTCTTTTCAAAGTGGTTTTTTTTCCCCTTTAACACGCCAATAAGGAGAGACTTATTTCATATCTTGCCCTCGTATATTTTCCATTTTATTTATGAATGCAGGCAGTGACCCACTAAATTGATTTCTGTAACCCCACAAATGCTTTGCATAGTTTGCACCCTGCAATTTTGAAGTTATTGGAACAGAGCATGTGAGAAATTTTTAGGAACTCCTAACATTCAGTCCGTGTTATACAGTCCTCTGGCCTATAAGGAAAGGCTCCTGCTTTCCTAATTCTCACCCCCTCTTCTCCAAGAGGGATTGATGTGACCGCAGGACACTGCAGGAAGCCATCAAGCAAGAAGGATGTGCAAAGAGATTGAGCCAGAGTTAACGGACAGGGGAGCACCCTCTGGGAAGCGATGAGATGCAGAGCGGCCACCTAAGTCTCCAGGAAGCTCTCTCAATCATTTTCCTGTGCTCTTCTCTCTGCTGTATCCCAGGTGGCTCTCTCACACGTTAGTGCTGAACTACAAAACTGGAATACAAATGGGTGGGGAAAAGGTTTTCTGCCCTCCTGTGTTTGGGGTTTCTTTCTGAACAGATGCTACAACTGAGAGTTCTCAGTTATCAACGACTCCTCCCGTCTAGGAAAAATTCTAGTACAGAGTGTAGCCTTTCTTAAGTTTCTGCCCTGCCTCCTATCCCAGCTCCAAGGCAGTGTGGATAGTGTGACTGGTGTGTATGGAGCTGGGAAATGGTTTTGTAATTACCCTGTTTCATGTTTAGTGAAGATGATCACCTTTGATCAACATCAATGTGAAGTAAGAACAAACCAAATAGGATATTTTGCCTCCTACAACCTGACGTCTATGGTTTCTTAGTTTATGTAGCCGGCCGTCAAAAAATCAAAGATGCACACCTAATTCTGTTATAGTCTAAGCTATTTCTATTGACATTGGCAAATTAGAGAGAAGTATCCAAGGTCAAATCCTATTCAATGTGACCTGATTCTGAGTCTTGAGGTCTCTTGGACTCTAATTTCTCCTTAGCAGGAAATGTAAACTTCAGAATGGTAAGCATGGCTCTTTCTGCCTCACCAAACAGTCAACAGTGCATAGTTTTGAAAATGCACCAACTAAACAGCTGTCGTGTCAATGCAAACAAGATGAAAAAATAAGTGTTGCTCCTGAGTATGTTCCGAATAGAATCAAAGTCAGTAATCTCAGGGGTAGCTGCATTCCATGTTTTCATGGCACTACTCCCAATAAGCAAATTATAGAGTCAGACTAGACATTTTCATTGTACAAGTAACTTTGAGGGGGTCCTTCATTATCCAAAATACAATAAGAACAGGTGGAAGACAGAAGCAGATGTGTTGGCACCAGTAAAATATGACTAAATCAAGGACCCAGTACCCCTGAGTATTTGTTGGGCCAGGACCCAATGCCCCTGGGGGGCTCTGGAGTAGAGTTATGTTAGAGATCCCAATTCTACCTTTGTTCCTTTCCACACAGCATCTAGAGATGTGGAGGCAGATGACTAGCAGGGTTCCCTGCCAGCCAAGGCTGATTTCACAGTTCCCTAACTAACTGATGTAGTCACAGCTATTGATGACACTGAATGGAGCCCCAGAGCACCAGACTTGGTGCCTCTGAACAAAGCTAATCTGAGCCGCCACCACTAACCATCAAAGAGCGACTTTCAACCTTAAAATCTCGAGACAAATATGTATGTGACCAGAGGTTAAGAGCTTTGCTCCCAATTACTGAGGGCTCTGGGAGTCTTCTTCATTTTTAATCATCTGTTTTATCGCCACTACATTGTCAGAGCCATCACCATGGCATCTCGCATATTTTTTATTCGTTCATGCAGGTCTTTATCAAGTGTGAGCAGTGTGCTACTCTGGGTCTGGGTGGGATTAATGAGAAGCCTCTGTCCTCTCTAAAAAGCTTTCATTTATGGGCCACTTGACCATTCATATGATCAAAGCCTCTCAAAGGCCAGCTTCATAATTCACACCAAAGCAAGAGGTGATCCAGAGAACCCATTCGATAAAAAAGGCTTCTAACAGCAACAGTAAAAACCTCTTTCCAAAATCTACCCAGAATGCGGAATCTTAAGCAACCTCACATACAACTTCATGCTTATTAAGTATAGGCTAAAGATAAAAAGACTAAAAGAGAGATTCGCCTGTCCAGATTCTCTGGTTTTGCTCCTACAGCTCAAAGACCAATTTTTTTTTCAAGCTGTACCTTCACACTGAGAAGACAGCATGGCAGTTTTCAGATTGATAAATCATATGCACATGTTGGTATCCAACTGCATTAAATCTCTAAAGCTAGCACTACTTTAATGCAAGCTCATGAGCAGGCTTTAGCATAGACTTCCCAGCAATCAGTGCTGTATAAAAGGAAACTGTCAGGGACAGAAACTTTTGTCCTTCAAGTAAATAGAGGAAGCTTAGTGAAATAGACTGTCTTACTTCTTCCCTGACTTACTGCTATCTAATGATGCTGCCCATAGCCTAGATTTTTCACACTTAATATTTGGATGAAAATTCACTCTGTTTTTGCAAGGTGATGTAGCTAACTAGAGGACCGTGACTTTTTATTTTCAAGAGTGAATTGTTGATTTCAAAGTTAGAGATGTAGAAACTTTTAGGTCTGCAAGCAGTCTTTCTACTTTTCTGGTGAGATCTACAACCTTCTTTAGGAGCAAATTACCCCTATAATCTTTAAAAAAAAAAAAAAAATCAAGGTGACCTGTACAAACCTAACAGTCATTCAGTTTGCTAGGTCTGCGGGCCTCTCTGAGTCCGGTGGAACCTTTTTTTTTTTTTTCTTTTTTCTGTCTCTCTTGGGTGGTGGCCAGAACCTAAATGGGCTTTTCCTGATACTCTGGGCCTCTCACTCAGTCTCTAAAGCTTCCCTTCCCCGTCACGTGACTGCCTGTCCTCTATATGTCTGACCTCCAGTTTAAATAGCTTGAGGTTTTCTCCTTCTCTTCTCCATTCTCCTCCTCTAGGCAGCTGCTGAGATTTATAGCTTGTCTGCCCTGAGGCGTTTTTCTTTTAAACTCTAAGAAATTGTCCTTGAGCTTCTGTTTGTGTCTGTTCTTAAACTCCGTTAGAAACTAAGAACACTGAGAGGCTCCAATTCACCCTTTATTATCTAGTGGCCACAGAGGGACTCCCCAAAATTATAGTACCATATTTGGTGACCTGTACAGGAATATTAGAGAATTGTCTCTAAAGACAAAATAGGTAGGCTCGTTTGTCTGTCTTACCCTGAGGCTAGAAGATGCTTGTGTGGTATACCGTTTCTCCAAGAAGAAATAAGTCTCTTTGTTGCAATACCTCTCCTTCTCGTGTTGTTTTTGTGTCTGTGGCTGACTGACGGCAGTGGGGACGGGGGGAGGGGGGGGTGCTAAATAATGCTGTGTAATTCCCTATCATATCTCTCTCTGGACACGGGATTCTCTCCTTTCCCTCTCTACCATGGTTCCCCAAAGAACCTAGGAGACTCTGGACCAGGTTTAGAGGAAGGGGAACAGGTAAGAGTGGGTTGGTATGGTAGGGCCAGACATTGCTTTGAACCGCAAGGGGAGGCTGCTGCATTGCTCACTTAGTAAAGTACCACACAAAGTGACTAAGGTTTGTAAATCAGGATTAACTATTTTTAACAAGTTGGTTTCTATGGGACTTAAATTCCTACTATCATGGAGGGTCACAAGTTTGTTTGATTTCAGTGCAGACCATGCTCAGGATGGACAAAGTAGATCCAAGATCCCATTATCCATGTGTTCACACGGTAACAGCGCCACCTATAGGTGATGGGCACACCGTTCCATTCCTTCTATTTTTTTTGGTTTTTTGAGACAGGGTTTCTCTGTGTAGCTTTGCGCCTTTCCTGGAACTCATTTGGTAGCCCAGGCTGGCCTCGAACTCACAGAGATCCGCCTGCCTCTGCCTCCCAAGTGCTGGGATTAAAGGCGTGCGCCACCACCGCCCGGCCTTCTACTTTTTTAAGATGCTTTCTCAGCCACAATTTGTACCTGACAGCTCAAAACAAAATCCAGATGACGTCATAGGTGTTCCCAGTTATGACTGGTGGTATGACAGGTGGGTTCCCTCCCTTGGGTTGAGATCATGGATTTCCTTCCTTGTGTCTGTGCTTTGCTTTGGGGGGACTTAGAACCCGAGGCCCCATGTACTCTCTCCTGCTATTTCTGTGCTAAGCTAACAGAGTGAGGTTTTTTGTTTTGTTTGTTGTTTGTTTGTTTGTTGGTTGGTTGTTTTAAAAAGAGTGTGGCACTTGATACACAGACTTCCCAATTCCTCCTGCAAGGTCTAGCCTGATTTCTCCTGGACCACCTCCACCACCCACTCATTACTAATAAATGGATCAAAGAAGACATCAAGAAAGAAATAGAAATCAATTCCCAGAACTAAATAAAAATGAAAACACAACAAAAGCACTGGGACAGTAGTGAGTAGTCCTACGAGGGATATTTAAGACTCCAAGTACCTAAGTCAAAAAATCAGAGAGACCACACACAAACGACTTAATGGTACAACTCAAAAAAGTTGGAAAAACAAAAACCAAATCCAAACCCAGCTGATAACAAGAAATAATAAAAAGCATAGCAGAAATCAACGAAATTCATTAATTATTATGTAACAAGAAACACAGAAAACAATACAAAGAATCAGTCTAAGAGCTGGTTCTTTGAGCAGATAAGCAAGATTGACAGACCCTTAGCCCAGCAAGTGAGAGAGAGAAACTCAAATGAACAGAATCAGAAGTGAAGAGAAAAACATCCCAATAGGCATCAAAGAAATTCAGAATATCATAAGGGAATATTTAAAAAAAAAACCTATCCTCCAGTAAACTGGAAAACCTAAAAGAAGTGGATTATTTTCTAGATTCAGCCAAACCAAACCACTAAAATTAAACCAAGAAGAGATCAACAACCTAAACAGAACCATAATAAATGAGGTGAAATAGTAATAAAACTCCATGGATTCACAGCAGAATTCAAAGATTCAAATAAGCATAAACAGAAAGAGCATTCCCAAACTGTCTCTACATAGCCAGTATACCTCTGATACTCAAACCAGGCAAAGACACAACAAATAAAACTACAGGCTAATATTCCTGATGGACATAGACCCAAAAATGCTCAATAAAATACTTGCAAACAGAATACAGACATACATCAAAAAGATTATACACCATAACCAAGTTGGTTTTATTCATAAAACATAGGAATGATTCGACATATGCAAGTCAATAAATGTAAATAAAACCACATAAATGAACTTAAAGACAAAAATCACATGATTATCTCAGTAGATGCATAAGGAGCCTTTGCCCAAATCTAGCATGATTTCATGACAAAAGTCTTCGAGAATGTAGAGCTAAAGGGAAACTATATCAACATAATACAAGCTATATAAGAGAAAATCACAACCAACATCATGCCAAATGCAGAGAAGCTTGAAGCATTCCATCTAAAGTCAGGAATGAGACAGGGTTGTCCACTAGCCCTTCTCCTTTTCAATATTGTGCTAGAAATACTTGCTGGGGTAACAACATAAGTTGATTGTTCTTTCTAGAAGATTTACAATTACTATGAATCTTACCTGTTAGATACAGATCATCTACATTACACCTAAAACATGAAAATAGCTTACAGTCTTCATGAATTAAGATTTAAAATGTCAGTAATAGAATATTTTTGGGGGGGGAAGGGAAATTTAAATCCACTCCAAAAACACAAACCTACAAAGAAGTGTTTTGCATTCTAATACTTAATGAATTTCTAAATTATAAATATTTCTCCAAGGCTGAACAAGGTCATGTGCCCTCACCAGCCATTAGCAATGTGTGTACAATGGCAAGCCTGACCACACCGTCATGAGCTGAGAGTCATATACATTCCTCAACTCTTCAGATGCTTGCAAATCCCTGCTGCTTAGTGGCCAGCTGACTAACCACATTCCCCATTCAAGTGAAGACTCCTGAGCCCCAGAATCTGGCTCTGGGACCACCTTCACTATGATAGAGCCTTCCCACTCAGCATTCAAGTGGCTGGCTTCTAGTTATTATCCTGTGCCAAAAATTCTGCTGTAGTCAAGCAAGAAGTAATATTTCTATAAAGCTGAATTTACACTATTTAAAGAATTGGTGTTTGTTGATATAATTATGTTTTATATTAACATTTTGGCTCAAAAATAGTTATAATTCCTTATGAAATAATGACGGTTATCTGAACAGGATTCTCATATAATCATTTGACAAAGTACCATGTTGGAAACCACAGATTTTCCTAGCTGGAGAAATCCCTAAGACTTGGAGCCACTGATTCAGAAAACATTGCACCCCACTACAATGTGCTCTGTTTCTTGTCATTACTTACCCTGAATTCTCTGGTGACCAACACACTTATGAAGTGAAATTTTCATTAAACAGAGCAATTTTAGTAGAGTAATATAAAGACAACAATTGGAAGTCCTAGTTACAAAGAATCAAAGATGGCCAAAGGAGAGAAATGAGGAACTAACAATGCCCAGAAGTAAAATGTAGCAGTCTCTGCCCAGTAGCATTCCAGATGATGATGATGATGATGATGATGATGCTTCCTGTGATTTCATTTCTCAGTAATTTTTTTGTCAGTTCTCTTCAGTGGATGATATACCAAAGAAGAGTAATTGAATTCAGATCACTGTTACACATCCCCACAATGAAGCTAAGCTCACCTCATCTAGACTTCCTCCTGGCAGATGCTAAGCAAGTCTGGCCACTTTCAGTCATCCCAGCATGTCACTCACGCTCATGCTCGGGAGATGCAAGGCACAGTTCTAAGTCCATCTTAATTATTGTCTCAATATTAGTTGAATATCTACTGTGAGCTAGACAGTATGCTGGGAGAAAAAAGCATGTAGTAGAATTCCCTGCTCACAAAAAGTTTCTAGATCTCCAGAAACTGGTTTTATTTTCTTGTACTGAAACCTTTGAATTAATAAAAATAATAACAATAAATAACAATATGTTATCAATTTGATCAATAAAAATATATAAATATTTTAAATTGATCACTTCTTTAGAAAAATGTAGGCTAGAGCTTGGAGAGATAGCTCAGCAGTTAAGAGCTTTTAATGCTCTTCCAGAGGACCAGAGTTCAGTTTCTAACACCCATGGCAGGTAGCCCACAACCATCTGTAACTCCAGCTCCAAGGGATCCAATGATCTCTCCTGGCCTCCATAAGCACATGCAGTCACTTGCACATAGCCACACAGACACAAAATGAAAATAAAGATAAATCTTAAAACATAAGAAAAACCTAAACTACATCCAGTAGGTATCTTCTCAGTAAACACGCATTCTCATCTATTCAGTAAACACAACACATTAGCCAGTGTTTGAAGACTGCCAAGCAATCTGTGGGAAGGATAAACAAGAACATTAAAGTGTTAGGTTACAGACACCATCCTTCTTCGGATTCAGGTCTTGAGCATAGACTGCTGCACTGATGGGGATGCAGCGCTCAGAAGTAGAATACGGTGAAATCATCCTGATGTAATCATGGTGTAAGAAACGGGGGCTAGGGGGGCAGAATAAGGAATGAAATCCATGATGGACATCTGTTCATTCATCTCTACACTCTACATTTGAGCCTAATTAGGAAAAGCCTAATTAGTCTGCCATGATCCAGAAGACAGAATTAGACAATAAATACACACCGGCATTCTATCTGAACCACTAAGGAAGCAGAGGGCATGCCGAAGAACTGCCTCTGACAGGGGGCCTCCCATTGCTGGGATTGCTAAACTGAGGCTAGAGGAGGTCCAGAAGAGATATGTGACAAGGACTTCAACTCTGAGCCAGAAAATGGATAGCATGATCTACATTTTCAATAGTAAAAAATCTGGGCAAAGGTACCTGAAGAATTAAAACAAGTAATTAATATTTCATGCAAAATAACTTCAATATAGAGGGTATTTGTGGCTAATATCAGTGGTTTTAATTCTTCAGGCTCTGTGTGTGTGTGTGTGTGTGTATCTCTCTGTCGTCTCTCTGTCGTCTGTCTCTCTCTGTACTCTCTCTGTACTCTCTCTCTCTCTCTCTCTCTCTCTCTCTCTCTCTCTCTCTCTCTCTCTCTGTGTGTGTGTGTGTGTGTGTGTGTGTGTACAAGAGCCTGTCTCCACCTCCCAGCACTAAGATTACAGGTGAGTGCTGCTGTATCTGACTATGTTTTTAAATGGATGCTGAGGAGCCAAACTCCAGTAGTTCTCATGTTTGCTTGGCAAGCGCATCATCCACTGAGTCATTTTCCAGCCCTCAGGGGCACTGGAGATGTATAGTTGTGAACAGAGCTGGCCTTGTAAATACTGTCCCTGAGGGTGCCTGGGAGAATATTTCTACACAAAGGGAGTGCAGGCCTGGGAAAATTCATTACACTGTCATCTTTTTATGAAACAGATATTCTGTAGCTTTCCTTTCCTCAAAGAGACTTTAGAATTAACCATTTCATTAGGAACTTGGGAATTACAGCCAAGCGGCCACCTGAGTGAGAAATTTAATTTTACTCAGCAATGACTGGATGCATTATCCTGCTCCTCATATCAAGGATACTCCTTACCAAATGAGAAGACAGTCTGTCACATGGTTAGTCTCCATGGCTGTGCCTGTTGGTTACAGCGAAAAGAAGAAGCTTTTCCAGAAGCCTAGTGTGTCTCAGTGAACAAGCTGGCTTGGGAAAGAATCACAAGAAGGGTAAAGGCCATGTCTGTCCCTTTTTTGTAGAAGCCATGGTGACAGTTCATTGGGTAGAATATATAACAAATGGCCACGGTGGAACTCTCAGTGCATTGGCCCCTCCTTCACGGGGCGTGGCTCCTGGTTTCACACACCCACTCCTTTGTCACCTCAGAACAAAGCTTTGACTTGTCAAGGAAAATATTGTTGTTCCATTTTTTTTAAATTCTTCCCTTTACTTGAAATTGTGTGTGTATAGTTGCTTTGCCTGTATGTATGTCTGTGAACCATGTACATGCAGTGCCCTAAGAGGCCATAAAAGGGCATTAGATCTCCTAGAAGAGGTAGAGATGGTTCTGAGCCTCCATGTGGGTGCTGGTCATTGAACCTGGGTCTTCTGGAAGCACAGCCAGTGGTCTTAACCACTGACCCATCTCTTCAGCTTCCTGTGGGCCCCTATTTAAGTGAAACTTTTAAAGCCTGAAAAACAAAAACAAAAAAACAGATCTACCATCATTTCAAACAAAATTTCTTTCTAAGGCTCTGTAATTTGCTAGGCTACATTAGCTAAATTATATCAGGATGTATATACATCTAATGGCTATTTAGTCTCCTCCTCAGTGGTCAAAGGTGAGTTAGCCAGCGACTGGCAACACAGCCTGGCAGGTGAGAATTACAAATATGCAGGAGGATCACTGAATTTCCTTCAGTGTTTTCAGACCTTGTCCACAGGAATGGCCATCCATAGTTGTAACTGGGCCATATGAACTTGAGCACAGCATTGCTTAATGGAGTTTTCCAGCTGGTAAGACACTGTCTTCTTTGGGGTTTCAAATTCTATGATAAAACAAAAACAATTTGGGGTGGAAAGGGTTTGTTTCATCTTACAACTCTCAGGTCATAGTCCACCACTGAGGGAAGTCAGGGCAGGAACCTGGAAACAGGATGTGAGGCAGAGGCCATGGAGGAATGCTGCTTACTGGCTTACTCTCCAGGGCTTTCTCAACCTATTTATACCATCAGGGCCACCATCCCACCAGGTGCAGATATGTATACACCCTTGAATGATGCTTTTATGGATTTCATTTGATAAAATCAATCTACCACAAGACTCAACTATATCACACTTGGGCATATACCCAAAGGAGTTTACATCCTACCACAGAGACACTTGCTTATACATACTCATACTCAGCTGTTAAAAAAGTATGAAATTTTCAGGTAAATTTGTGGGACTATAAACAGTCATCCTGAGTAACTTAACCCAGACCCAAAGAGACAACTATTGTATGTTTTCTCTTACATAAGGATGTTAGCTTTTAAGCTTTCGTTATGTGTGCTTCCATCTAAATAACCACGGAGGTTGGGTAGCTAGTCAAGGGTTGGGGCGGGGGGGGGGGGGGGGGATAGATCATAGCGTTACAAAGAGATAAAGAGGAAACTAGAATAGGAGGATTAAATGGGGAGGCGACTGGGAGGTCACAGTAAAAGAGGAGATGGGGGGGGAGTATTTGTATACTAAAGGCCTTTTGAAAAATAATTTGGAAACCTGATACTCTAGAAGCATCCTAAAACATACATATGCACGAAAGGAATCTAAATGGAGTCGCCATATAGTGGGGGAGAAAACACCCAACATGACATCAAGTAAAACCTCTGGTGCTAAGAATGGGCCATGTCTCATTGAGTTGTTGGCCAAAGGGGTTTGCATAGACTCCTCCAAACATGGCAGGCTATTGCCAAAGCTCTTGGATACTGTCCATAACCTGCTGGAGAGGCCCCGTTGCTGAAGACACGACTTACTTGTGTCAGAAAACATGGAGGAATAGAGTTGGTGCCCAGCTGGAAGCGTCACTCCAATGGACTAACGTTCATGGTGCTGAAGGGTACACTTTGCACATGACCAGAGAAGACATCTAGTCATTAATATCACCCTGCAACCTGTAACAGCAACCTGCCCTCGAGACATACTGGTACAGCAGGGGCACAAATGTTATGGGAATAACCAAAAACCTTCTGATTAGATTTAAGACCCAGTCCAGGAGATGGAACCCATACCTGATACTGTTAATGTGGCTAAGAACCAGAGAATGGATAGGTCCTGAGCCTAGGGGAAAACCTACTACTAAATGACTCCTAATGATGTATGGCTACATCCATAGAATCAGAGCATCTCTCAACTCTCATCAAAGAAGCTTCTTCTTGGAGTGCATGGAAATTAACACAGAGATCCAGAACTGGATAATAGAGAGAGGGTGAAAGGCTTTGAGTCACTAAGCCCTAAATGTCTTTGTCAAACCCCTCCCTGGAATGCTCAGAGATCTGTAGAGAAGTGGAAGCAGAAAGACTGTAAAGAGCCAGAAGTAGTGAATGACTCCAAAGAAATCATATCTTCAGACACAGTTAAGACGGATACACATATGAATTCAAAGAGGTTGTAACAGTGTGTTCAAGACCTGTACAGATGCAAAACAGACAAAATCCTAACACTAAGAAGGGTGAGTAGGCACAGAGTCCCACTTATAATCAAGAAGCCATTTGCAATTGATACATGCTGGGAAAGGGAACATCAGTTTTCAAAGATGGAGTGTCACTGTGTACATCAACCACACTTCAAGGTAGGTTCCATGGAGTAGCTGGCCAACACAAAATGGACCCTGCTAGTTTGTGTACTTTGTGTTCGTATGGCTATTTTTTTTGTCTTTTTTTTTTCCCTAGCTTGCTTATTTTGATTTTCTTTTTCCTTTTTTTGAAGGAGAAAGAGAGACAGGTAAGAAGAAGGAGAAAACATGAAGATGGGCAGGAGTGGAATGTGCAGGGTGGTGGTTGGGGGAAGGGAAAGAATATGACCAAAGGACATTGCATAAAAAAAAAAACTTTAATAAAAATTCATTTTTAAATGATCGTTTAACTCCTAACGATGCAAGCCATTACTTTAATCTGAGCTGAGCTAACTAACCCGCTAGTCTGTGGTAACCTCTGGCTTTCCTCAGCTTCTGTGGGGTTGAGGGAGCTCTCTCTCATACATCCCTGTGGCCTTCAATGGGACAGCCGATCTCTGATGTACTGTGTCTCTTATCAGGAGGCTAACCTGGGCTGCTTCACATGTAATCACAGAGTCCAAAGCGTAACAAAAGTAGGTAAGCCCCAGAGCACTGACCTTCCAAATCCATGAGAGACTTGAATTAAGTTGCTTGTCCAATCCCCAAATCAGCATGGAAGAGATCGCCAAGTACACAGGCATGAACCAGCTTTCACAGGGAAAAATTACACAAGACGTCACAGATCGGTTTCCTGCAGAGTCAGAGGAAAGCAAGCTGACAAGTCCCTGCCCTCGGGAAATCCGTCCTTCCTTCACTCTATTAGCAATTAGTTTAGTATAACTTCCTGAATTTTGCCAAACACTCAGTAAAGCCAGTGATGTGGGGAGGAGGGTCCCCTAGCCCAGTTCTGACCTTTCTGGCAGCCAGGATCTCAAGCTCTGAGGGCAAGAAGCCACTGGCAGTCTAGGTTGATGACAGGCCCAGCTGTCAGTGAAATCCCTGGCTGGATGTGGGTAAACCGGATAAAATCCAAGCCAGTTGGAGTGTGGGGACAGGCTGCAAGCTACAGTAATGGGAGATGGGGCTGTTTGTTGCCCTAACTTGATCACCTTGACAGCTCCTGCTAGAGAATCCGAGGGCAGCATGGATGCAAAGGTGATCAGAGCTTAACGGTAACAACTACTAAGGGCCAGAAATTCGCTTCCACAGCCAAATACCTGCCTCCCTACCACCAACATGGCAGAGCAAGATGCATTTACCTAACGAGGGACTTTTGGTGGGCCAGTGTAAGAGTCCAAGAGCTCTCACCGGATTGGCCCTTGCTTGCACCTTATTTATATGCATTCATGTTCAGCCAATCAGAGCACATCTTGGCTGTGTGTGGCAAGTCAAGCTCCCAAGTCTGTCTTACCACATAGCTCCTTTAAGATGGAAAAGAAGGAAGATGCCCGAGTCTGACTCTTGGCTTACTCATTGCTCTGTCGAGCCAGGTCTCTTATGCTTGCGCTTTAGAGAAAAGATAGTCTTCAAAACTGGCTTGTTGAAAGCTCTCCACTCCTGAGGATACTGCCTCAGGCAGTGAGCTTGCTCAGGCTCCCAGTGCTCCAGCCTCCGGGAATTGACCCACAGACACAAGCAGGTGGGTAGATTCTTGACTCATCATCCAAGACTCGACTCCTTGGCTGCAGATGAGAACATGCCCCAGTTGTCTCCAGCTTCAGGATCACTAGAGACAACAGGACCGCCGCTCCTGCTGCTCCGGTCCCAACCTGCTTTCTGCAGACTTGCCCTGTGGCCAGCTCCTCTTCTAAGGTTGGCACTCCAGAGCCCTCAGAGAGATTTCCAGCTGTAACATTTGCCGGGAGCGTGCAAGCCTGTATGCCAAAGCCTGCCAACAGAACAGTGCTAGAAAACCCAAGTGTCCGAGTCTCTACTTTGCTATTCAAGTTTTCACTTTCCTATTTAAATTGATATTCCCACATGGTAAATAATGTGCCCCTTTGTTTCCCTTAGCTGTCTGCCCACTCCACTCTTGGAGGAAGGAAAGGGAGAAGCTGAGCTAGGACCATCAGCCCTCTTACGAGCATTCCACTGTGGTTTCAATTTATGTCATTGATGTTGAGAACACATTATTTTGTATGGACTAAGTACTTAGTCTTTGTGACTAAGGTAAGCCAGCTTGTCCTGACTCCATTTTATGTCTACTTAGACATTTCTCAGCCCTCTACCCACACAACAGCCACACACTGCCTTGGGATTGACCACAACCATGGCCACAGTCCACGTGCATTAACCAAAATAATCAATATTGGTATAAACTAAAATAACTGATTAAAGTATAAATACAAATTAATCATCATGCTGCATCTAAAATAACTACTATGGTCTGCCAAAATAGATGTTGCAATCTTAGTCCCTTGACTAAGATTGATGTAATTACGGTGTGGGTGGTCTTTTGCCTTTAAAAAGGTTGTATCCCAGAGCTTCAACACCAAGAGACTTTCTGAGGTACTAGTCCTCTCTTGGTTGCTGGCCAAAAATAAGTGACAGTTATATTTTTAATTGGCTTAATTAGCATGGGGGTCAGTAACTTTCTCTTGTGGAGTATTTCAATACAATTACTAGCCATTCACATTTTCCCTTCTAGGAATTGCCTATCTGTTTTCCTAACAGATCCCGTGGGCTTTTCTCTTAGTGATTGTAGTTGTTTGTACATTAGAAAATAAGTTCACATATTCAAAAAATCAAGGGATGCTTATAATGGCTAAAAGCCCTCTAAACCTGATATATCATTTGTATTTTATTTTCTTATATTATAATAATTTAGAGAATGACATACCACATGTGAAACATAATCAAAATAATACAACATGCATGCTCTCAATACAAATAACCTGATTGGAGGTTCCACCATTAGCATATTTTTATTTTTACCATTCACTAGAAATTTCCCAAAGTGAATGTTGAATTTCGTCTATCGTCTTTTTGTTAAAGGTAGAGATGACCATACGATTTTCTCCTTATGTGAACTATAGCCCTGAAACCAACCAGTGTCTCTGCGAGTTGTGTGACTTGTCCTAGAGAGATATGCACAAGCATCTATTCACCCAGGATAGGACACGGATGACAGGCCAAAGAAAGAATTCCACCAATGTTGAGCTAAGGGAACCAATGAGTATACTAGAGTTACTTCCAGGAGCATGGCTGATTCACAGGCAGCCACATCACTGAGGAATCTACCCTGCCATGAGTAGAGTCAAGAAATTTGCATCACTGTCAGCAATCAGCCAATCAGAGACTTTTCTCCCCAGCCATTGTTACATACTGATACAACTTGGGGAGGGTCCTGTAAGTCTTAAGTTTTTGCATACTTGCTGGAGCCTTAGGCCCTTCCTTCCTAGGAATATTTCAATTCTGAAGAAGTAGCTATACAATATCATGCTGTCTCATTATTTTATATGCTATGGATTCTCCTTGCTGATATCTGTGACATTTTGTTGCAATATTTATGAGTTAATTGAGCCAAAATTTGGGGGTTGATACAATATTGACAGGCTTGTAGTTTTCCATTATGCTGGCTTAATTTTAAATGGCTTTGGCATTCATTACCTGCATTTGCAGAGAGAGTAAGTAAAACGAGGACTTTAGGCTTGAGGAAGAAAAAAAGAGGAGAAGACAGGGAGACACCAGGGGCCAGTCAGACAGACACAGAGGAAGTAGGAAAGTAGGATATACAGAATGAAAGAAAGGTTTAAAAAAAAAGCCCCAAGGCAAAACATAGACGAATAGAAACAAGTTAAATTAAATTAAAAGAGCTAGTGGGGCAATGGGACACGCCTAAGCTAAGGCTGAGCACTCATAATTAATAAGTCTCCATGTCTTTATTTGGGAGCTAATTGGCAGCCCAAAGAAAAACGCCAACTGCAAATGGTGCCCAACATGGAGCCTCAAATGCCACATAGGGCCTGAGAAAGCAGGGGGAAAAAAGAAAAAATGTATACAGCTCTTTTAAGAGGCTCTGCTGTGCAGCAGAGCACTTGAGCAGTCTCTACTTTAAGTAGAAATAGCAAGCTAAGTAAAAATGCCTGCCACAATGTGGGCACCAACTTTCTAGAGCTGGGCAGTTAATGCACCTCTCAGCTAAACACAGCTCCTACTTCAGTGCAGCTCTTGGCCAAGCCCTTGGATTAAGGCTCAGCTCTCACAGACCTGAGGAAGGAGCAGAGCCAACCACCAGAGCCTCATGGGGGAGGGCCTAGCTGACACTTAGCAGTTTAAGGTTTGACTTAAGTGGTCAGAGAATGCCACAGGTATACAGTAAAACAGGTCCAGATTGGAACAAAAAAAAAAAAAAAAAAAACTTCTAAACAGGTTAGAGTGTATGCAGGAGCTTAAGAAAGAAAACAAAATGGGTATAAACAGTCATAGAAAAAATAAATAGTTTAAAAACCTGTATGGTGCTTTGCTGACTTTGAATTTTTTGAATGCTTATGAATGACTGCTGTTGAGAGACATGGGATTGTAAAAGAAATTACTGAATGAAACCAGCCTAGATACTTTAGGGATGTCTCAACTTTAAAATGGAATTCAGAAAATTGTATTACATTGGGGGAGAGGTTATGCTTTTGTTTCCACAGGAAATGAAAGGCTGTGGATTCCTTCAAAATTAATGGAAACCAGATTTGTTTGGGGGAGACCCCTGAAAATCTTGGCTACAGACATAAAGAAATAAACCTAGAAAAGCTACAAGATAAGTGATGTATAAGCTGATCCCTTGACATGGAAACAGCTCTGAGACTGGGTGAGACATGATAAATCTTGTTGGTTACAGAGTCATCATTACTTGTTATTACATGCCATCCTCTCATATGGCATGGGTAGAGATTTGGTTATATAGTCCAAACAAACTTATGAAGTTGACAGATGTCTTTTACCTGCTCAAACATAAAACAAAAAAATGGCTGGTTTGTGTACACAACACACAGTCCATACTTGCGCTAATGCAAACATGTATGATACCTTTGAAAATTTGTGTGTTTTCAGAGAAAGGGGACCAGACACCAATGAAAATGGGTGGCCTAGGTGATCCAGCCTCTCAGATGCCTCTGTTGCAGTTTCATCAGAGTTCTGCATCCAAACAGCTTCAAGGCTGCTGATTGAGATGGTCTAGCTTCTCAGATTGTTCTAGCCAGGACTTCAGATAAGCCTTGCACTTTCCTTTTACACAGACACTGAAAAACAAATGTTATGGCCAGTTTTCACAGAACTTGACCATTATCTCAATTTTCTCAGGGTCCTCTAGGGATTCTATCACTCCCAGACAACAGGAAGCAGTCTAGAGAACACAATGCCCACATTTCCAAGAGGTGGGGTGGATGGTTTTTGGTCATTTGGTGGGTTATGGATATTTGTCATCATTTAGTGGGGATATAGGAATATAGGATAAAAAGACAAATATTCATCTAAAATATTTTACATTGATATGGATTTGTATATTGATACAAATTTAAGGTTATTTTTGTCACACCTTACACTTTATGTACATTTCTATTCTTATTTAAAATATTGTACCTATACAGCTCATCTCATTTTAAAATGTAGTATAAAGCTCTAATCCTTGAAAGCTATTATTACAAACTGTTTAGGATAATTAAAAATTTAGGTTAGTAATTAGTATTCTATAACAATCAAACTTGTAGTCATGTTAGGTATGTTTTCAAGGTTAAACAGATATATTTTAGATAAATATGTGGTCTTCAAATGTTTCAAAGACCTACAGAATATGGCATTTAAGATGTTTAATAACCTAAGGCTTTCCATGACAGTGAAGCACGTCTGCTCCTGGTAACACCAATCCACTTCATAAAAGGATGATGAGCATTAAAGAATCTCCATATGAAAGGTTGCTTTCATTGTGGCAAAGCTATCCATTTGAGCAAAAAATTGCCCTTGCCTCAACTGCTTACAGTATGCTGTACAAACTGGACAATCAGGACACAAAGGAAAAAGACTGCCAAACTTTGCCAAGACAAGGTGGGACAGTCCTTCAAAATTCCTGCTTCACAGAAAAGTCTGCCAGATATTCTAGGCCTGTAGGCCAAATATGATGCCCCAATGGTGCAGGGGAACCTTGGGTGACTGTTCAGACAGCCATTTGCTTCTATCATTTCAATAGTTTTGGAATATGATTGCTGTGTGCTTCCTGTTTACTTGGGTAATATTATCTCCTTCTCAGGTATCTGATGGAATTGAGGATGAGATGGTACAGCCATATCTGAGTGGAATGGCAGAAGTCATAAAGCCAGCACAGCTGCTTGACAAAGATCCAGCAGAGCTGAGCCGCATGACTGATGGCTGCCATGCCACCTTTGGTTGTCACTTCCACCTGTTGCATACTTGGGGCACTTTCAGTCTGTCCCTGTACTTACACTGGAACAAGATATTCAAAACACAGTAAATTCAAAAAGGTCAACAAGATCTGGTGGGCTAGAGGAGTTGGCCACAGTTCAGATTAAAAGACTCTTTCCACTGTACACTCAGACAATTACATGGTGTACAACTCTGCCCTACACTGTAGCATGAATCTTAAAGGGTCTTATTAATAAAAACAAACCCAGAGACAGGTATTGGAGTGAATGCTGAAAGATCAGAGAGACAGAACAAGCCACAGCTGACCTCACCTCACCAACTTCTCAGCTTATCCTGTATCCTCTAAGTGGAAGCCTCTATGTCCTCATCCAGAATGAATCTCAGCTGAACTGCTGCTAAAAGGTTAAAAGCTTAACCAGGTTAGTTCCTGGTTTTCATGCCTTTTATACCTTTCTGCTTCCTGTCATCACTTCCTGGGATTAAAGGCATGTGTCAATATGCCTGGCTGTTTCCAATGTGGCTTTAAACTCACAGAGATCCGGATGGATATCTGCCTCCGAATGCTAGGATTAAAGGTGTGTGTGCCACTATTTTCTGGCCTCTATGTCTATCTAACAGCTGTTCTGTTCTCTGACCCCAGATAGGTTTATTAAGGTGTACAATATATTGGGCGACACAATATTACCACACTACACAGAAACATATTGATGAGCAAAGTATGGAGTGGAAAGATGATCAAAGTATGAGGTGTTAGGACCTCCCTCTCTTAGAAGTTAGCTCATGTAGAACCACTATGATATCATATAACCAAGAAACAACAGAATGCCAGGATTAGACATATAGACAAATTCTATAAAGATATAAAATATAAACATTGTATTATGTCAGAATTTGAATAATAACTGCAGCAGCTTTAGCCTGAGGATTTTTTCTGGGCACTCTGACCACTAAAAGTTAATAATGTATTGCTTGAGACATGTCAAAATGCCCAGGGTGGTTGAAGATTTTTTGTTTTGGTCTAGTGTCCTTGAAGCAACCAAAGCAACCTGAGCACAGACTGTCATATGCCTCTAGATTCTCAAAAATTGGGTTATGGGGTTAATGAGAAAGAATGATAACTCTGTTTATTAATGATGTCAAAACTTGAGGGAAAATGATTGGAAATAATAACTCTGTTCTGTCATAGTTTACTATTGATGACTAAAAGATGAGCAAAAGGAAGTGAAACACATATCCAAAACCAAAAATGATATGATCTATGATTTGAAACATCATGAATGTATCCCTGCTACCTAAATTCTATTTAAACAAAGAAAAAATAAATATATTTTTTAATATAAATAAATAAAGACTGACTGCAGCTAGTCAGTCAGGCTGCAAGATTCTCTTGGCCACCATGGCCTGGCTCACTTCCTTCTCTGCCTACTCCTTACATCCTCTGCAGGATCCACCCACCACCCAGGATAGCTCCCGGCAATGAGATAGTTATAGTTTTCTTTGTTATCAAATTCAGAGAAGAAACTTACATAAGAGATGTAAATTTTATAAGGTTGAGAAACATAAAAGCTCAAATTATTTATCTAAGAAAATGTTTTGTGTTCTAAAAAGATAATTTTGGGTTGGTAATACAAATTAAGATAGAAAGTAAATTAGGTACACAACTTTGAACTCACCAAGATTGGATAAATAATGGAGCATTTTCTCTGAATTTGCCAAACTCAAATGGACTGGATATTGTAAATGTTATTCTTACTTCATAATTGTTCTTATTGTATATAGTCTTACTATGTTGAGGCTAAAACCTTTCTTTTTATTTAGACAAAAAGGGGGAAACATTGCAGAATATTTGTTTAACTATTCAGAGATGTGTTGCATTTGTTTAACTATGTAAAGGTGTGTTTGTTTTAACTTGTCTGCCTATGGCACCTGATTGGTCTAATAAAAAGCTGAACAGCCAATAGCAAAGAAGGAGGTGTAGGCAGAACTTCCAGGCAGGGAGACTAAGTAGGAGGAGGAATGTAGGCTTGAGGAAGAAAAAAAAAGAGGCGACAAGAGGGAAATGCAGAGGCCAGACAGACAGACACAGAAGAAGCAGGAAAGTAGGACATACAGAATGAAATAAAGGTAAAAAGCCCCAAAGCAAGACTTAGATGAACAGAAACAGGTTAGAGCTAGTGGGATAAGCCTAAGCTAAGGCCAAGCATTTATAATTAACAATAGTCTTCCTCTCTTTATTTGGGAGCTAGTTGGAGGCTCAAAATTCCAACTACAGATAATCATACCACAAGGACACTTGCTCAGCTATGCTCATAGCAGTTTTTTTCATAGTAGCCAGAACCTGGAACCATTCTAGGTGTCCTCAACCAAGGAATGGATAAAGAAAATGTGGTACATTTACACAACAGAGTATTGCTCAGCTGTTAAAAACATGGACACCAGGAAATTTGAAAGCAAATGGATGGGACTAGAATAAAAAATCATACTGAGTGAAGTAACTGAGATCCAGAAAGACAAACATGATATGTACTTACTCATAATTGGATATTAGATATAAAATAAAGGATAGCTATGCTAAAATCTACAGATCCAGAGAGGTTAGGTGACAAGGACAGTTCAAAGGGGATGCCAACATCTCCCTGGAAAGAGGAAATAGAAGAGATTTCCTGAGTGGACTTTGGTGGGTGGGGATGGGAACATGAGCCATCAGGTTGTGGGGGGAAGGGGAGAGAATTGAAAGAGACTACAGGAGGGGGTGGACATTTCAGTGTTAGGTAAAAACCTGGCAAATGGAATTTCCCAGGCATCTACAAAGATGACCTCAACTAAGACTCTTAGCATAGCCTGAACTGGCCATCTCGTGTAAGCAGGAAAAACTTCAAGTGAAGGGAGTTGGAAACCAACCCAGTCACATAACCTTTGATCTATAGTCTGTTTTGTCTATGAGATGTGCTGCCGAGAGGGTGGCCTAGAGATTGGGGGAGTGGCCAACCAATGACCAGTCTAGCCTAAAATCCATGCAATGCAAGTAATCCCACCCCTGACACTGCCTGGAGCAAAAAGAATGTCAATGTAATACTATCTAATGATATCTCCTATACACATAAATTGGTGCTTAGTCCAATTGTCATCAGAGAGGCTTCATCCAGCAACTGATAGAAACAGATGTAGACCCACAGCCAAACATTAAATAGAACTTGGGGAATCCTGCAGAAGAGGGGAGAACGGATTGTAGGATCCAGAGGGGTCAAGGACACCACAAGAAAAACCACAGAATCAGCTAACCTGGGCTGGTAGGGGCTCACAGAGACTGAACCAACAACCAGGGAGCCCACTTGGGACTGATCTAGGCACTCTGCCTATATGTGACAGTTGTGTACCTTGGTTCTGTAAGAATCCTAACAGTGGGAACAGGGACTGTCTCTGACTCTTACTGGCTTTTGGAACCCTACTCCTCATACTGGACTGCCTTCCTCAGTCTTAATACATGGGGAGGTGCTTAGACTTACTGCAAATGCCATGCTTTGTGGATATGCATGGGAGACCTGTCCTTTCCTGAATAGGAGTAGATGGGGGTGAGGTAAGCAGAGGGGAAGTTGGCGGGTGGGGGGGCTGAGAGGAGAGGAGGGAGGAGAAACTGTGGCAGGATGTAAAATAAATACATATGTGCAAACTTCATGAGTTAAATGCTCAATTCAATTTTGTTTCATCCTATTTTCACACACATATTTAAGGCTACAGCTCTATAAATACTGCCTACCTAAAACCTTACAGATGTTAATGCACAAAGTTTTCAGTGGTATTTTAGGCATTCTGAAATTTTAATTAATGTATTTTCTTTGAGCCAAGAGTTCTTCAGAAAACAATATTGTAATTTCTAACAGGAAAAAGCTTTTTGTGCATCTCATTCACATGTACGAACACACAGCGAGTTGGTCATTCCTTTTTCCACTTGTTTATCATTATTGCTCTTGTCAGTTTTTGACACTGGTTCATGGACGGTTGAAAATAAAATACATTGCTTATTTATGTGGCATAGATTCTTACACAAATATGTGCAGGTACAAAACACAAGTTCATTAGCATTGGCATTAATGTGTATATAGCAACTTGGTCCACTTAACAGTTTATTAAAGTCTCCTATATTCTTACTGGCTAATTTTTGTTTCCAAGTTCTATAGAGCATCTCATAGGAGATGTGGTAGTGTTGCTGCTGTTGCTGCTGCTGCTGCTGCTGCTGCTGCTAATAGACATTTATTCATTGCCCACTCTGTGCTATAAAATGTTATGTCCTTGGCTGGAGTGTCTCTTTACTCCACTAGTATCACATACATTTAAGCACTCACATTTTCCCTAAACTGCTATAATGCCTCCAAATTAATTCCCCAACTTGGCTCTGTCCAACTCAAATCTCCATTCACTGTGGCCAAGCAGTGAAGCCATGCTTTGAGAATATCAAGCTATGTTATTCCAGCAACACAGTTTCAGATTTACGGAATACAGGAAACTTCATTTTTTAGGAAAAGTCAGGGAAGGTCTTTGTGTAGACTCAAGTTGTAAATGCACTAACTAGCTGGCAAAATGAACCATTAACAACTACCACCTGCAGTATTGCACTGCATTTTTTGAAAGAAAACACATAGTTACAACTATTTGGGTAATATTAATTAGTTGGTTGGTTTAGAATATCAAGTAAACACAGTTAACAATGAAAGTTCTCTTGCATAGTTCTCCAGCTTTCATTTTTATTTGTGGATAGCTACTGTCCATATTCGGTGGGCACCCTTTTTATGTAGGTGTGTATGTCAACTAGCAATCTCCATATGCTAAAAAGAAAGTTCACCCAGTTCTATTTAATGTGTGTTCCAAGTGCGGATGTAGATCTGTGATTGCTTATTGAATGGCTCATTTAATTAATAGATATTTATGCCCAGCTTCTCACTTTCCATAAACAATAGTGCAGTAAACATTTGGGGACCTAAACAAATTTCATTCAAACTCATGACTTTTGGTCCTCAGGGGAGGACTTTGGTTGAGGAAAGTTTCAAATACGCACAACTGTAGTCATGGGCCACATGCATCAGAGGAGAGCTATGCATGCGGCCTGATGTATTTGTAGATGGCATTGTCCTGCACCAATGTCAAAAGGTTGGACAGCGCTGGAACTGTAA
The DNA here is from genome assembly GCF_049852395.1 of Peromyscus maniculatus bairdii. Lineage (NCBI taxonomy): Eukaryota > Metazoa > Chordata > Mammalia > Rodentia > Cricetidae > Peromyscus > Peromyscus maniculatus. The sequence goes on from NC_134871.1 coordinate 62,576,026, forward strand.
CTCAATGGACCCTATCTCACCCCCTCTTTCTTCAGCCTTCCCTAACAGACATCCTCCTCCCAAGGCTAGTCCACTTCACTAACCACAGCCAAGGGGTCCAGGGGCCTCCTGTTCCTTCAGCTAACCAGAAGTAGCAGAGCCTGCCTCCACTCTGATTGCTAAGCCAATGTCCAAGACGCTCTCTGATTCCATCAGTTTGGACTGTGTGTCCATTTCTGCATCATCAGTACCATGCCTAGAGGGGCAGTTTCTTCATTGACTTCAGGATATGGGGTCCTGTGGTGCTGTGATGGAGGCCCCCTACCCAGAAGCATTTTGATTGCCAAACAGAAATAACGTACCATTGATATGAGTATCCACCAAAGAGCACTATTCATTTCAATAGATCAACATCAAATTACCTTCCAGAAAGGCTGCCTATTTATACTACCACCAACCATGTGTGAAAGTGGCTGTTTCTCAATATCCCCCCAATGTTTTCCAGTGTTTCTATTTATTCATAGTTACCTAATTTCATGTTTATAAGTGTCTCTTCTTGCGTTTATTGGCCTTTGGTATCTCTCCTGTAAATTGCCTATTTATAGCCTCTACTCATATTTTTGAATGATTTATAGAAGCCCCATATACATTCTACACAATAATCAATCAACCATTAAATATGCTGTGAACAGTTTTCTCAGCATGCTACACGTCTTTTAACTTTATCATGATTTTTATTGTGCAGAGACAATTTTTAATTTTTATGGGGTTTTATATGTCAATCATTTTTCTCATATGGCTCCTGGTACTTATGTCCTATTAATAGGAAGCCCTTTCCACTTTTAGTTTGGTAAACATGTGCTGCATTATAGTCTCCTGAACACTTCCAAGCAAGTTCCTTTTGCATTCAGCTAGCTACTCATCTAAAGTATATTTGTATGGCTGATAGAAAGCAATAGTCTGCTCTTTCTTTTTTGGAATCAAAACCTAATTTCCTAGAATTTTATTGCCTAGTTACACTTTCGCACGAGTTTGCAATCTACCTTCATTAGAACCTATACTTAAACAGATGCTATGTAAATCTGTTCTGCTTTCTACCGTGTTCATTCACATACAGTCTACCACACTGTTCTTCCGTTGTTTCTTAATTAGCATGTAAATAATGGGTTTCATTATGACATTGTCATACATAAATATGTGTGCTCATACTCACATCTGCCTATGTTTTACTGATGCCCCCACCAGTCCCTTTCTCCCAAATCATCCCCCTTCTGTTTTCATATAATATATATCAATATATTCATATAATATTAATCTGGATTCCAAATATTTAAAACATATGATTATAGCATGAATCTTAAAAGGTCTTAATAATAAAAACAAAACCTGGAGCCAGGTATTGGGGTGAACACTAAAAGATCAGAGAAACAGAACAAGCCACATTCAACTTCACCTTGCCAATTCCTCAGCTGATCTTGTTTCCTCAGACTGAAAGCCTCTGAATCCTCATCTGGATGGATCTCAGCTGAACTGCTGCTAAAAGCTAAAAGCTTAAAAAGGCTCTAGTTCCTGGTCCTCATGCCTTATATACCTTTCTGCTTCCTGCCATCACTTCCTGGGATTAAAGGCATATGTCACCATGCCTGGCTGTTTCCAGTGTAGCTTTGAACTCACAGAGATCCAGATGGATCTCGGTCTCCTGAATGCTAGGATTAAAGGCATGTGCTACCACTGCCTTAACCTATGTTTAATATAGTGGCTGTTCTGTGACCCCCCAGATAGGTTTTTTGGGATACACAATATATCAACCACAATATGGTATTTGTCTTTGTGAGTCTTACCTCATTTTCCTGATGTGATGACCTCCAGTTTCACCCATTTTTTTCTGCAAATGTCATAATTTCATTTTTACTTATGACTGAATAATATTCCCCATGTATTTGTGTATCGTATCTTTATCACTTTTCTATCTATACTGTAGATGTAGGTATCTATGCTGATTCTGTATCTTTGGTATTGTTACCACAAATCATGGTATCAAAAACGTAGGTATGCAAGTGTGTTTATGGTATGACTTAGATTCCTCTGGGTTTATTTGCTGGAGTAGTATAGTTAAATCACATGGTAGTTCTACTTTTAGCTTTTAGCACACATCTTAATGTCTCCAGAGTATGCCCAAGGCCTAAGTCATTACCACAGAATAAGACTCAAGTGTATTCATGATTGTTTTCCAGCCTTTTCACCCATTTTCTAGCTTGCACTTTAAATTTTGGTGAAATCAAATGTAAGCCGTACATACCAAATACACAGGATTCTGCAACATGGCTTCACTCTTCTGTCCCTCCTTCCCAGAATGCCCTGCCCTTCCTTCTCTATTCACCCCTTAGCACTCAGCTCAGTCAAAGCTATGGCAACCAGTTCTTAACCTCAGGTAGGCTCCCTGTCCCTAGGTTCCTCACAGGTCACCTCCCCTTGCTTTAGACATAGAGGGTAATTCATGCCTCTGCCCACTCCCCTATAAAAAGACTTTGATTCTCTCTCTAGGCTGTTCATATTTAAATAAACCTGGTTTTATTATTATTGGTGATTGGAGAACTGCCCCTGGCCTCAGAGGAGCTTACTGCTTCAAGAGATTACACATGATCCACCTAGATCATCACCCAAACTAACTGATACAAGAGGATAGAGGCTCATCTCTTTGCTTCAAGGAGGTGCCAAGTTTGTGGCGTAAGCCACACAGCACAGCACCCCAGACCACACCCTCGGTAAGCAACTCCGCTCCCTGTCCCTAGGTTCCTCACAGGTCACCTCCCCTTGCTTTAGACATAGAGGGTAATTCATGCCTCTGCCCACTCCCCTATAAAAAGACTTTGATTCTCTCTCTAGGCTGTTCATATTTAAATAAACCTGGTTTTATTATTATTGGTGATTGGAGAACTGCCCCTGGCCTCAGAGGAGCTTACTGCTTCAAGAGATTACACATGATCCACCTAGATCATCACCCAAACTAACTGATACAAGAGGATAGAGGCTCATCTCTTTGCTTCAAGGAGGTGCCAAGTTTGTGGCGTAAGCCACACAGCACAGCACCCCAGACCACACCCTCGGTAAGCAACTCCCCTCACTCTCCCTGGTTCCTTTCCTCCTTCATATCCACCATGCTTCCTCTGTAAATCACAGGAGCCAACTCCATCTCAGGTTCTGCTTCTACAAGACGCAGCCCAACACTCCGTCTGGCAACCGAACAATTTCTCTGCCACAGTGAAATTTCTCAGAATAGTTGTATCTAAAATTTGCTGTCTGGGGAGGTGAGGAGAGGAGACAGAGAGAGAACTCAGTACAGAAGAGCACTGGCTGCTCTTCCAGAGGACCTGAGTATGATTTCTAGCACCCATGTGGCAGCTCACAACCATATGTAGCCACAGTTCCAGGAGATCTGATGCCTTCTCCTGGCCTTCTGTAGGCAGTAGGCATACACATGATATACATACATACACAAGCAAAATACTCATACACATACAAATTTCAAAATCTGTGCTTTCTTGGGCTCCTCTACGTTCCCCCTCTCCTGAGCCTATTGCCCTAAGTTCTTCATGTCTGCCCTCAAGCATAGCACCTTTGCCACACACAATCCCACACCCTAAACCTCAGTTTCTATGTCCAATACTTACCTCACCACTCTACACGTGACAGAATTGGTGATTCCCTCTGGATGATACTGTATTCTCTGTCCTCCAGCCCACACACTGTCTTACCAGTCTTCCGTTAACTCTTTCCAGTGTCCTCAGCTTTCTAATTTCTCAATTTTGCTTCTTCAGGGCTTGATCTGTGATCCTCTTCACTCACATGGGTCCCCAGGTATGGACTGTGTCATGTGGTAGGTAACTAAGATACTCTCAGATTTCCATCTCCATCCCTGGATCCTCTCTTGACCCCAGAACTATAGTAACCTCATCTATCATCATACTACCTGTTCAATACATGAATTTTAATGTCAGCAGACATCTCAGATTTAATATGTTTAAGGCAAATGCACAATTCAGGACCACACCGTACCCCAGACACGCTTCCCTTCCCACATTCACAGCTCCTTAGCTCAGTAAACATAAGCCTTCCCTTTTTGTTGCACAAAATATAAACTTTGAAATTGTATTTATGTTTTTCGCTCTCCTGTGCTTCCTGAACAGAATTTATTGAGACATCTAGCCAAGGTCAACCTTCAAAGTATATGCATGCCAAATTAGCCCTTTTCCAGGCATTATCTATAAACATCGTCCTCATCAAATCCTCCCTCATTCTTGACCTAAATAGCTGAAAATGTATCATAACTGTCCTCTTTCCCATATCTTTATATCATCTATTTTCAATTGACTATCCAGAGTGATTTCTCCAAAGTCAGCCCACACCATTCCTACCATAAACGATTTCCAGCACATAAAGTAGTGCTTAAAATCATAGTGTCTTATTTTACTTTTCTATTACCATGCCATAATACCATGACCAAAGCAACTTATAAAAGGAAGAACCTAACTTGGGGCTCACAGTTCCAGAGGGTTAGAGTTCATGATCACCATGGAAGGGAGCATGGCAGCAGGCAGGCAGACGTGTCCCTAAAGCAGTGGCTGAGAACTTACATCTGATCCACAGATAAAGACACTGGGAATGGCATGGACTTTTACCATTTCAAAGCTCACCCACAGTGACAGACCTCCTCCAATAAAGCCACACCTCCTAACCCTTCTCAAATAGTTCCACCAAGTGGGAACCAAGTATTCAAATATAAGAACCTGTGGAGGAGACCTTTCTCATTCAAACCACCACACCTAGAATAGTCAGCTTTGGATCAAGTCCCAGTTTTTCATGGTGTCTCCATTTCTCAGGTGTCTCCATCTCTCATCTAAAAATGGATGTGCTGGTAGTAGGAGCGGCCTCTCAGGATTGCTATGAGTCTTGAATGAGACTGGATTCAAATAACACACCCAGCAAGATCTGGTGTTACTCTGTCTGATAAAACAGTGACCTCTTTCAGCCATTTTCTTTCACCTCTCCTTCATTTAACAACTTTATCCAGCTCACTGTGGGATGAACAGCTGAACAGTGAACATGCCAAGCCTATCCCGTGCCTGCTATTGGTGGATATATATATATATATATATATATATATATATATATATATATATATATATATATATATATATATTATTGTTTTACCACCTTTCCATTCCCTGCACAAACCTATTTTATAATGAAGTTCCCACTGAGCATGAATAAGACAATAACCTGCGCGGTGACATTCCTTCTCCACTTACCTGACACACTCTTTTCCATGTTGTCTGTTTCTAACACCCTATGGAATTTGCTTGTGTTTTATTACTTCTTGCCCACAACAGCACAAGCTCTTTAATGAGAAATTTTCTTTTGTTTTGCCAATAGCTTAGGATAGTCCCACGGTACAGCAGGTATTTGATCAAGATAACTACTGAGCCAATGAATGAGGATACTATTGGAGCTCTTTAAACATTTCAATGGCCTGTGAATCAGATAGGAATTGGGAAAGTGGCTGTGAGAATTGACAGCATTCAAACAGGATGGTGGAAGAGGCACAGTGAATAGGATTAGCAGTAGAGGGCGCCAGAGAGAGTTTTGGGGAAATTATTTTGAAATACTGGTTGAAGCAAAGGGCTGCATGGGATGGAATAAAAACACAAGGAAAGAAACCCAAGCAGGCAGTTGGAAATTTGACTTCGTTATTCAGGAGATGAACTGCAACCGTGTTTGAAAGCAAACAAGTGTGCCATTCAAAGCCACAGACTGGAATGAGGCAGACAGGACAAATAGGGTCAAGCCCATGCTAAGCGGTCCATGGGGGAGCATGCATCTACTGTAAGTGTTCAAATCTAATAAATAAAAATAGGGAAGAGGGCTGGTAGAAAGGAGAGCAATGAAAATGACTATCTTAAAAGTAACAGTAACTATTCAACCCAAACCACCTAAGTTGTTTCAACTAGAAACATTTTCTAGACTGTAATTAAGATAGAGTGTAGGATAATGGGTTTGCACCCCCCTAATGAGACTGAGCAAAGAGGGCTTTTGGCTGCCAGTGTGTACTTTGCAAGTCCCTGGGTTCCTCTTCGTGGTACACACGCCTTCTGGGTTTGATGTATGTCTCAGGACCCATAGGACTTCCCTACATTTCACATGACTAGTTAGATTCTTTTTGTCTCATTGCCTTGTGTCTTGTCTTTCAAGAGTGGCTTCTCTGATAATGTTCTAAATCATTTTACAATGATTCCTTATTTGTTCCAGACACAATTCTGTGGCCATTGCGTCCCCACAATTCACAACAGAGATCTTTTCTTCTGTGTATCAGCCACAGCATCTTCGGAAGTGAACATTCTTCTGGCTGAAGAAATTACCCTCTTCTCAGAAAGTCTCCGATGATAAGTATTTCATGATGCATATGTGCTCCCATATTTTGTGCCTAACAGGCTATCTTAAGCAGTGATGAAAATGGTAATTTTTACTGTTAAATGACTATTATGCAGGTAAATTCGACTAGAGGCACCTCCCTCTTTTGCTATTGACTGTATGGGTGAATTACCCCCCAAAACACTTTCCAACGTGCTATTGGCCAATTTATTGCCAATGTAATATATATCTAGTTGAGTGTGAATAGCATACATTACTTGATATATGTTTCAGATGCTCAAATTTGAGGTTTATGACAACATTCTCAAGATATGAGACAATATTATAACAATATTCACAAGGTAAGTGAAAAATACAATTTCCAATATAATATCCAGTTTGTAAATATGCTATTTGAGAAACTACAAACAATGAAGTCCACAGCCTCTGGGCACTAATAGTGCTGCTTCCCGGGACAAAGATGCATGTGTAGCAGCAAGAAAGCATAAATTGTAAACTATATTGAAATAACTACTTTATTTACATCATTTGTTTTTAATCCATTTGTCGTGAGGCACACAAGGTGGGGGCACCTCTTCATAGCTGCCGATCCACATCCTGTCCCCTGGAAGGTGGTTTCTAAGGGAATGGATTTATTTATAGTCACAGAAGGAGTAAATGTCTGAGGACCTGAAGAGAATAGGACATGATTCTGCTAGCATGCTTTCAGTTAATAGAATGTCAAGTCTGTTTAACTTCTAAAATTAACTTTTCAAAATTGTGTGTGTGTGTGTGTGTGTGTGTGTGTGTGTGTATGATATGAATAATTCTTATGATATGAATAATTCTTTGGTTGGAGAGCTATAGCTTCAGTCATCCCTTCCATACATGTTTATTGTGTGCTTTCACATGCTAACGGCTGTGATCAACTTGATGTCATCCACCTGACTGACTACTGAGCAGAGATGACAGCACGCATCCCTGCTTTTTATCTAAATGCACGACAATGAAAAGAAGGAATGCTGGGGGGTGGAAAGGTTTAGGCAGTCAGGTGGTGCCGGGAGATGGAAAAGAGGGAGAAGGAAAAAGTTAGCCAAAATTAAGGGGCATGAAAATCCATAAGAAAATCTCACACACGGGTGTTTACTTGTACATTTTATTTACACAGGAAGCACCATTTGCTTAATATGTAGTGTGAATTTACTAAGACTAGTGGAATAAAATAAGCAAAAAAATGCAGTCTTTTCCTATGGTTTACAGTGTACTGAAAGAGGAAATATCCATTCAATGGGCCCAGGAAACCATCTTCGAAAAGAAACATACATACAACATCTAGGGACAATGTACGAGCCTGGAATAACAGTGGCCTTGTTGTCACCTGTCCAGATATGTGCCAAAACAAAATAGCTTAGACAATAATTCAGACTCATGGATGCTGGGAAATCCAGTATCAAGGGGCCAACAGGTAATAGCTGGTTTAGACTTGTTCACGCCTTCTATTGGAAAGGCAGAAAGGAAACTCACCAGGAGCGAACACACATATTAGACCTCCTTCAGAAAGGCACCAACTCACCTATGAGAGAAGACCCATCCGGAATCACCTCCAAAGGCCCTACCATTGGAGACTTCCGCTTATATTTGAACCATGAGTTGGGAGGACACAACACTCTAAAAGTAAAACTCCCCCTCATGCCACCCCACCCCACCCCATTAAACCAATGGCCTGACAAGGACTGGACAAACACTCTACCATTGATCTATATCCCTAGTCCATCTTAATCATTTCTATCATGTCTTTGCTCGAATGTCTTCTCACTGGAGCCTACCTTGACCTGCCTACGTGATGTTTCAATGCACCAAACCTGTGACACATGTCTGTCCCATCTCACTCTGCTCTGCCTTCTCTTTAACTGTGCACTTAGACACCTTCTAACGTACTAAGGATTTCCTTTGTACATTATGTTTATTGTTTACCGTTGTGTTCTCTATTAGAATAAACTTTACAAAAACAGGGTCATGATGTCTTTTGCCGGTGAGAGCAAAACACTGTGGCATTGCCCAGAACACAGTAGACACAAAGTATTTGCCCATAAATGATAATGATGGTCATATTAAATAAATGTAGCACTTCAGATCCATGGTCTGCTTCAGTCTCTATCATGCGTTATCTCTTTTTGAAAACCACAGTGGGTACCAGCTTCAGTACTTGGTTATATATAACTGCAAGATAATTTATTGGGTGTTGCTAAGAAAGCCTAAAGAATGACTGTAAAAGCAGATAATATGAACACAGAAAGTAAGCAACCCACATTGCTGAGATTACGCCATAGGGAAACAGTACCTGAGGGTCCCATCACTGAAGAAGCCACCACTGGACACTTACAACCTCTCTATAGGACTGCCACTCCTAGGCCCTTACCATCAGGACACTGGGGCTCTCTGTTCCTTCTTGTAGGTCTGAATTTCCAAGGTGTGATAACTTCCTCTCAGCCCAGAGACTTTCTTTTCATATTCCTGTAAAGTAACAAGTCTCCCCACTCTAAGTATTAAAGCCTTTATTTGTCCTTTTGATTTTGAAATATACACCGGCTGAACAGAGACTCCTAGGCTGACAGTTGCTTCCTTGTTAACACATCGAAGATTCTACTTCAGTGTATTCCCACCATCCCCTCCATGTGTGTGCGTTCCCACCATCCCCTCCACGTGTGTCTGTTCCCACCATCCCCTCCACGTGTGTCTGTTCCCACCATCCCCTCCAATTTGTGTCTGTTCCCACCATCCCCTCCGTGTGTGTCTGTTCCCACCACCCCTTCCGCATGTGTCTGTTCCTACCACCCTCTCCGTGTGTGTCTGTTCCCACCATCCCCTCCACGTGTGTCTGTTCCCACCATCCCCTCCGTGTGTGTCTGTTACCATCAACAACTCCATTTCTGTCTGCTTCCATTGATTTCAGTAAGCAGTCAGCCTTTTTAAATGATGTTCTCTATGTAAACTATCTTTTCCTCTCTGGCTGCTCTTCAGATTTTTTTCTCTATCTCTCCTTGTTGATAGTTTGATTATAACATACTTAAGTAACAGTGTCTTTTCAAACATAATTGTTTTGATATTGTTGAATTTCCATGACATATCAGCTGAGTTTTCTCCAAAATTTGGAAGGTATGGTATTCAATATTTAAAAAAATATTTTCTAACTACTTTTCTCTTCATTTGAATACTTTGATTATACATAAAATAAATGGTGTGATTATCTGCCCCCCCCCAAATTTATGGACACTGTTTAGTCTTTCAATGTTTTATTCTACATGAGCTTAACTTTGAATAATTTGGTCTGTTTACTTATCTGTTTCCAAACTTATCTCCTCTTCTGTGGTACCCAACCTACCATTAATTCAATGCAGTAATTTTCCTTCAATTGTATTTGTCATTCTAAAATTTTCATTTGTTGCATTTTTTAGAGTTTCCAAACCACTACTAAATTTTTTTACCCCCTTATACATTGTAGATCGAATGAAAAGGATTCACAGCAAAGAGAGGAGAGAGAGAGAGAGAGAGAGAGAGAGAGAGAGAGAGAGAGAGTTGGAGACTAAAAATTACCAATACCAGAAATGAATGCAGACTTTCCCACACCATCTTGCAGACAGTAAGACACTATTATGCTCCAATGATGCTATGGCAATAAAAAGCTGTCTAAAAAGATGTAACAATAGCAAATAATGTACCAATTCTCTGAGGAATAACACGTTTTCAGATGAGCCAAGAAGAAATATAAAGTCAAACTAGCCTGGTAGTTACTAAAGAAATTGAAATTGTTACATAAAACCTTCCTACAAACCAAGGATCTTATAATCTGTGAGTTCAACACCAGCCTGGATACTATCATGAGTTCAAGACCAGGAGGCCACATGGCAAAACCCTGTCTATAAGTTTATTTAATTATATTTTTATTAAATCTATTAATAAAAGTAATTTAATTTTTAATTTATTTTAATATTTTTGTTTGTTATTTGAAAATTTCATACATGCATACAATGCATTTTGATTTAAATCAACCTATTCACAATTTCCAAGTCACAGAATCAACCTACATTCCCATTAGATTTAGTGGATAATAAAAATAGTGTATGTACATAATGACATCATGTGTAACATGCACGATGATATCGTTTTAAGCCTAGATATTATTCTATGATGTCATTGTGCACATTATAAGCAAGGTTCCCAATTGGGGATCAGAGAATATGGAGGGATTGTGGTCATAGGGTGTAAAGCCTCATAAAACCCCACCTCGGGCCAGTTATATCTACTAAGACTCTATTTACTGATAAGATGACATTCCAAGATTCCACTACATATAAATCTAGAGGGGGTAATATTTGTTACCATTTAGCTTCAAAATATCCCCCAGAGGTTCATGAATTCAAAGCCTAGTCACCAGCCTGTGGCACCCTGGGAAGAGATGGATCATTTAGAAGGTAGAGCCGAGCAGAAGGAAGTTAATCATTGTTAAGTTACTGGGGGCATGACTTTGAAGGTATGTTTGGAACCCCTCTTGGCTGTCCTGCAACCGTAAGGTCAAGCAGGACTCGGTCACTCACTCCCACCAAGACTATTATGATGCTACCACAGGACTAAAGTAACAGAGCTCCTAACCACCAACAGACACCTCTGAACCGTGAGCCTCATAAAATGAGCCTTTCTTTTCTTCCAAGTTGTCTTATTATGGGTATTTTATCCAGATATGGAGGTCTGGCTCCCACACGACTCAATCTCCTATCTAAAGCAATTTTAAATTTAAATTCCACGCTGAATTGCTTGGTCAAGGGAATTCAGAAAACTGACTGCAAGTTAGAGGCAACACAACAGGAGAGTGACCCTAGAAGAAGATTCAAATGAGCCAGCTGGAGCGGAGCAGCTCAGAGGCAGTCCTGACTGACAGAAAGAGTTCTGTCCGGGGGGGGGGGGGGGGGGGGAGGTGCAAGCAAAAAAAAAAAAAAACTGAATAAACAGTAAGCTAAGTTATGAGAGTCCTTGAAAGCCTGGCAGATAAATTTAGTCTTAAGCCAATAGGAAGTGGGGAATGACTGTAAATTCTCCAGCAGAGAAATGACATGGTAAAGCAGTGTCTCAGGGAGATTATGTTGGTGACAGGGGCTCGATGGATGGGCGGCAAAAGGGATTGAAGGCTTATGTATTCTGTCTCTCTTGTTCTGGATGGATGTAGTGTACCATGAGATATGTAGTTTGCTTTTAAAGACGAAAAGGCACAATTCCTCTCCTAAATCTTAGACTCTCCGAACTCATTCTGAAATAGCAAAGTAGCCCCAGTGGCAAGCATTTGAGAATGCTAACTGTTTCTCAGTTTAAAACTCTACTTTGGGGAAGAGGAGATGAGAGGTGGCCACCATTCTTCGTGACTGGAAGTGCACTGTCCTTGTCCCCTGGGAGCCCTTTAAACAATACAGAGCCTCATAATCTACTTGGCCACCTCCTGGTGTATGGCCACAGTGACTTCCTGCTGACTCTCCCGTGTCTGTGGGAATACATGTACAACCATTGGAAGTGTACTCTAACTTGGACCCCCAGTGGGAACCCCTTACTTCTGAAGGGGAGGTTGTCATTTTGACGTACTTGCCAATCAGATGCTTGTTCACCAGGCTCCCCATCTCAGGGTAGTGGCGGTTACACAGATGAAGCAGAGACATCTGGTTGCCTGGTGAAATGTGTCACTGAGCATACACAGTGGAAATCCTGACAGCTGCTTCTCTCCCCACCAGTCTGTTGACCCTCACTCACTCTCAAAGTGACTGTACTAGTTAATTTTCTATCGCTGTGATCACACACCACGACCAAACAGACAAATTATGGGAAGGAGGGTTTATTTGGCTTATGCTTCCAGATGGATCAGTGTCCAGGATGGCACAGTAGAGGCATGGTGGCAGGAGCTGGAAGCTGAGAGCCCGTATCTTGAACCACAAGCAGGAAGCATAGAGGAGGAACTAGAAATGGTATGAATCTTTAAATTCTCAAAGGCCCCCCGCCCCCCCCCCAGTGATGTATTTCTCACACCTCCTAAGGCTCCCCAAACAGTGTTGCTAACTGGGACTAGGTATTCAAATATCCTAGACAATGGGGATATGTCATTCAAACCACCACAGTGATGTGTGATTTTTATCAATTGGAATATATCTTCATGGCATAAGAGTTTCGTTGCTCTGCTAGGGAACATTGGAGAAGAAGGCACAGATTGATGCAGACACTAAAGGTAATTATTTGCCCAAATAAGCCACTTATCCAGAGTCTGTGTGCTTAGGAACATGGTACCAACTCTGGCTCTGACATCCTATTCATCAACACAGGACAACAAGAGAGCAAAAACCATTTGAGAATGTCTTTGTTTCATCACAAACGCTGGGGAGATCGGGGTTCTTTAGGATTCCCATCGGAGAGTAACCTTCAAACCTTAATACACATATTAGCTACCTGGGTCCTCACCAAAACATACTGGGAACCAGGAGGTCTGGAAGGAGGGCTGAAAGCCTGTAGTTCCAATAGGCTCACAGGTGATGCTGGCCCTGTCATCTGAAGACCACACCAAGATACAAGGCCCCCACTTGTCTTATACCTCAGGCAAACAGAGTGTGGTAACAGGATAGAATCCAGTAGAAGTATTTCTGTGGTTGGGAAGAAACAAAGCCAGAGACAAGAAGAAATGGGTCTGAATTGGAAGAACAGAAGAGATGTTTGTTTCTTAAAATTTTTAATTTTTAGAAGATATAATCAAGACAAAAAAGAAAGAAAAAGTCAAATATTGCAGGAGGATTGGCCTAGGAACCAAAATTTGGCTAGGAATATTTTACCAGAGACATCCACAGCTCACAAGACTTAACAGGGATTTTCAAATCCCTGGGCCAGCAGGATGATAGGGAAAAAATATTGACTCTGGCAGGCAAGATCTTCCTCACTGATCCTGGACATCTGGTCACTAAATCTTTCAGAAGGGCAGATTTAGAGATGGCGAATTGAACACCCCCTCCAGCAGAGGTACCAATGGTGTTTTTAAATGAGTGTGGAAGCTGGCCAATCTGTAGCCACTGAATCTGCAAAATCACATTACACCTTCAGTTGCAAACGGAAGCAAAAGAAACAAAAATTACCCGACCATATTTGACCCTATAAGGTTTCAAAAGCAGTGAGGAGCGTAAATTAAGACACTTTCTACACAACAAAGAAAACGAATCCTGACTCAACTAAATCAGGTAACCACTAGGAAGATAATTTCCATCAGGCTACAGAGTCTCTATACCATGAAGCCAAACAGGAGAGCAAATACTGTGTATCTGAGGATGTCGCGTTCCCACATTGATAGTTAGCACGCAACAGGCTTCACTGGCCCTTTAAGAAATAACAAAGTAAGTGTTCCTTTTTAAAAAGCTGACAAATTTACTTGAGTTTCTCCACATACTTTTTATCGAGAACTAAGATAAAGGACAACTTCCCTTTTGTAACAATCCTCTAACAGTGTTTCCTAACCCTTGGGGTTGACAGACCCTTTCACAGGGGGTCACCCAACACCGTAAGAAAACACAGAGATTTACGTTATGATCCAGAACAGTAGCAAAAGTACAGCAATGAAGTAGCAATGCAAATAACTTTATGATTGGTAGGTCACCACAACAAAGGAACTGTTTTAAGGGGGTCGCAGCATCAGGAAGGGTGAGAACCACTGTTTACAAAGTAAAACAAGGGACTTGACAGAAGAAACTCAATGATTAATCAGCACAAAGACATCTGCCAGCTGTGTAGCTTGGTCTGTTTGAGGGCCCCTGGCAGGGGGATCAGGATCCATGCCTGGGTGAGCTGGCTTTCTGGAGCCCATTCACTATGGTGGGGATGCCTTGCTCAGCCTTGATGCAGCGGGAAGAGCTTGGTCCCGCCTCAACTGAATGTACCAGGCTTTGCTGACTCCCTTTTGGCCTTACCCTTTTGGAGATGGGGATGGGGAGTGGGGGTGGGGAGGCTTGGAGGGAGCAGGAGGAGGGAGGAGAGGAGGATCTGTGGTTGCTGTGTAAAATAAATTTTAAAAATTCTTAAATTTTAAAAAATGCTGAATCAAAATATTTTATTAGAAAAAAAAGAAAAGAAATCTGCCAATGCTGTTTACCCACACCCACCCCACCCCCACCCCAAGTATCAGGAACAGCTGAAGCCAACGATCACCTCTACCTAACCACAAGATGTCAACTGTCAGTAAAACTCTTCCCCGGAGGGAAAGCTCCACCTAGACTGCTGACATGAATGTACTACTTTCTTTACGTTCTGAAACTGGTCCATGATCCACCTCAAAAAATAAGGAACACAAGCTGCCCGCACCCAGTGTCTGTCTTCTGATTCTGCGTTCATGCCACTCCACAGTGGGGACTTGCCCTGCCTCTGCCGTCTGTGCAGCCTGTTCCCTGCCACCTCACCCCCAGCGTCACGGCTGAAGATGCATCTTTAAGGATGGAGAAACAAAACAGGACGGCAGCTGAGCCACACAGTGTCAATTCGCTCTCCTTCCAACCCTGAATGCAGAGGCAGCGTTCTGAGAACCTAACCTCGTGATTTCTCCAATACCCAGGTCTCCATTCAGATGGAGGACTGTCTGGGAGGCACAGGATGCAAATCCAAAATCGTTAGGGGGCACAGTGTATAGCTCAGAAAGCTGAGCGCTCAGACAGGGAGCAGCGGGGGCCCAGCAAGCCCTGCCTTGGATCACTTCCCAGTCCTGCTACTGGGCAGCTTTGACAGCAAAATTCCTCACGCACTAGGAGGCCGTTTCTTCTCTGGCAAAACAGGTTTACCAGATACAGCCTGGATCACCAGTGTTGGAAGATGGAGTGAAAGTTATTTTACAACAGCTGACAGGTGGCACAAAGCATTTGAGAAGAGTCCAGAGTAAAAATCACGAAGTGGGGATGGTGCAGACCCTGAAGTCAGCGACTGCTCCTGTGCGCTTGGCGTCAAGAAGCAAAAGCCTGGGTTAGGAGTTTCTCCGTAACAAAAGTATCCATCCCTTTGAAACGGTTCCATATAACTTAGACCATTGTCATTTTTCTTAGCTCTTTGATTGTTTTGTATGGCAATGTTTTCAACCACAGATCCCTGGGAAGGCATTTTGTGGGTGAAGCTAAAGATTTGTGGCCAGAGCTGCAACGTCCTTTTCTCCGGCAATTGTTAAACTCTGTCTGTGTAACGGTGAGGATTCTGTCTCTCCGTGGTGTCCCAAAGGTAGCACACCCCTTCCTGGCCACACCCTCACAGCTGGCGCAGCGCAGCTCTGGTGCCTCCTCCCCAGCTCCCTGGCATCAGAACAGATTGCACCGGCTGCATTTGGGGAGAACCGGGAAAAGCAGAGCCTCGTGGCTTAAGGAAGGATTTTGAGGCTTCTACAGGAGGCTGTACTTGCCAGCCAAGCAGCAGACACAGGGATGGCTCTGGATAGAAGCCACCACGCAGCAGACCTTGGGCCCAGGTCCCCAGGCCACCAGCTTGCCACGTGCCTCTTGCCGGATCCCCATCTGGCAGTCTCCAGCACAGCTTTGCCCACTACATGAGCAATGTCTTGTGCCTTCCTGCTGAGGGCCAGGGAACCTTCCTCTCAGCCATCTCTTCCCATTGTGGAGTTAATCATATGTGTTTTCAACAGTGCAACCATCTGGGCATGTAACTCCAGTCATCGAGTTATTAGTGGGAAAGTGACAGAATGGCCAAGGGTGTTTAATAAACATTTCTCATATTAATAAAATGGACTCAGAAGTTCCACATTTGCTTCCCTCCTGGAGACGTATGGGGCAACTTGGTTCACTTTTCTGGCCTCCTTGGGTGTCAGGTCTCTGTCCATGTCCAGATTGACACATGGTGACTGGTGTCCATCCTTGGGTCACCACCCCCCTCAGCATCCCCACTCCTCTGCAGCAAGCTCATACATGTCCTATGTCCAAAAAACACCTATATCTGGTAACTGCAAAGACTTTTAACCTCAGAACTTCCCCCAACAGATGTAGGGAAATCAAATGTCCCAAAGGCCATTTTCTATCATATATCCATGTCACCTCAAACTCCACACACACAGTATTGATGTTTATATCACCGTGAGGCATCCTCCACCTTTATACCCTACTTCTCTGGTGACCTGGCTATACAGTGCCTGTCCTGCTTCCTCCATCCCTTGCCCTCTGTAGGTGGATTTTTCTGTCCTGCCAGCCAGCTCCCAAATAACCACATGGAGACTTCTTATTAATTATGAAAGCTCAGCCGATAGTTTAGTCTTGTTACTAACTAGGTATTACAACTTAAATTAACCCATTTCTATTAATCTACATAATACCACATGGCTCGTGGCTTTACCTGTCCTCCAGCATGTCTTGCTTCTTGCTCCCTCTGCATCTCCTGGTGACACCCCCCCCCCCCCCCCCGCCTTTCTTCCCAGCATCTTCTGTATCTGGCTGTCCCACCTATACCTCCTGCCCAGCTAGTGGCCATTTAGCTTTTTATTAGACCATTAAGAAGGTGCCTAGGCAAAGACACATCTTTATAGTGTACAAAAAGATAATTCCACAACAGCCCTCTGTCTGTGCAGGTTCCAAGCTCTGCAGACTTTACTTCCTAAGTGCTGGCCAGCATTGAACCTTCTCTTCCGTTCTGACATGCCCACTTCTGCCTCAAGCCTCCCGACTAGCCTCCTTGCATCCCTACTTCAGGCCCACAGAGAAGTTAGTGATGCAGATCAGTGTATAAGCCTGACTCTACCATTCTCTTCTGAAAAATCTCAAGAGTTTTTTCTCTCTAATTAACCGCAAAGCTCACATTATACGGTGTACGAATGTACCTTTGGTTTCTCTCAGGTTCCATAGGGAGAACCCCATCGTTATATGAGGGCAAGCCCTGTTGCACTCCAGACTGCAACGTCAAGTCTGCACTGAGCTTCACTGTGATACTTGGGAACTGCAAGTTCACTGTCAGGGAGCCTATATGCCTGTGGGAACTATTTCAACCCCTCCCCCTCCATACTCCTTTCCCCCACAAAGTTCCCTTTGTCATTCTCCATTCTGGCTTCCATAGAAGTTGAGCTTTGTTATTTTGTTCTTGTGGGTTTTTCTTTTTAATGCTTTATGTTCTTCTGTTGTCTTAGGCTGTGATCTAGCACATAGCACTTATACAATAAGCAGTTACTGAATGTATAACTGAAATCAAAAATCAATCTCCCAGCCAAAGTCACCACAAGGCTAGATGGTCTCCTGGTCTTTCTCTTGGGCTCTGGTTCTCACTGTCCTCTGCAAACCACAGAGAAAAACCTCCTGGATATCTATCAATCACCCACCATCCAGGTTACGCTGTTGTACACGCTAAAGGGAAGGGCCCCAAAAGAAGCTGGGCTCCCTGCAGATGCCCAGAGATGCCCCCTAAGCCTCACTGTGCCCTGAGCCATGAACATCCTCAGGCTTCTTTCAGTTCCTGGCTGCTAAATCACCTCAAGAATTCAATGCACAAGAATTCAATACCCAACCCCTTCTCTACAAAACAAGTTTTAGCACGAAGACACCCATGTATAGCAATAAATACCCAGGAAGGCACAAGCCCTGATAATCAGCACAAGACTAAAAAGAGGCCTCATGATTTAGACAAGCCACCCTACAGCCTGCAGTTTATCTGGAAAACTCCCAAATTTCCAGATCTCTGATGAAATGTTTCCTCTTTTGGCACTCACCAGGGCCTTTCTTGGAGCACTGTACCCACAACCACAAGTTCTAGGTGCAGCTTCCAGGGCAGGGTCTGGAAGCTAGCACTGTTTACATATTCCTCTTTAAACAAAGAATTTGGAAGGTGAAAGTGGCATTACTTATAATGGGGAAAAAACACTTGAGGTACTAATTAACATCTATCAGAAAACTAGAAAGAAGAAAATAATTACATGAAACTTAATTGACTGCCTGGTCCTTCCAAATTATGTCTGCACTGTTTCCCCCACTTGTTGGTTGCACACTCTTTAATCATCTCGTCACATAAAAATGATATTGTAATGTTTTCTACAGAGAGAAGAAAAAATTAATTCAGTCATCCCTCTGCCGCAATAGAGCAAAACTTGTCTCTATGATGGAGAGCTGGGGGCTGGTGAGATAGACTCGGAAGGCAAAGGCATCTGCTGCCCAACCTAACAGCCTGAGTTCAGTCCCCAGGACTCACCTAGGAGAAGGAGAGAACTGACTGCAGCAGGTTCTTTGACCCCCCACTTGCCTGGCTCACACGGGTGTGTGCACACATGAACAATAACAATTTTTTTTTCAAAGAACATTCTACATTATCTCCAGACAAACCCTATATGGCTACACAGAATTCCCAGTGAATTCTCTTTTGTATTCCTATTTAAAAAACACACATAGTTGTTTATAATTATTATAAAGGACATTCCATTTAAAATAGACAACAATAAGAAACAAAGTCTTTGTTTGCAATTTTACATATTGAACAGGGTATTATTGTAGCAAGTCTTTTTCTGTCCCACTAGCCAGCTCCTAAATAATGACATGGAGACTTCTTATTGATTATGAAAGCTTGGTCTATAGCTTAGGCTTGTTCCTAACTAGCTCTTATAACTTATATTAACCCATTTATATTAACCTACATTCTATCATGTGGCATTACATCTCTTCCATCTTGTACCTCCTGTTTTCTCTCCATGTCTCCTGGCATCTCCTGGGCACCTAGATTCCTCCTTTTCTTCCTTTATCTACCTGGAAATCCCGTCTATACCGCCTACCTAGCTATTAGACATTCAGCTTTTTGTTACACCAATCATGGCAATATACCTTCACACAGTACACAAATATCCCACAACAGGGTATGTTATACAATTTAGTTCTGCTCTGTACATTTCAAATTGTTTTGATCTCTGCCCACATTCTTTTTGTATGAAAACTTGTAGAACAAGGTCATGTCATCTTACAAGCTCTAACCCTGCGCCTTCATGACACAATGTGAGGAAAGTTCACACAAGACCCAACACAGCAGGACTCAAATCTACTGTAATCCAGGATGAGGAGCAATGTCTTAAATACTCATGGAAATGACATAAATGTACTCTGACCCAAACAAAATATATTCTCAGCACCACTTCTTTTTATCCCAGAATGTCTGCAGCATAACATGAGAGGAATGAAGTCCCTAGGAAGTCAGAATAGAAAAGAGTCCATTCTACCTAAGTGTGGATAATAACTAACTTTTACACATTTTACAAAAACATAATGGTGTGAACACTCAGCTAGGGCTTTGGAATAGGTCCAGAAAGCCAAAATTCTGAAGTTGAAGCTTCATTAAACTTTATAGGAAAGCTATTTCTACCCACAGTACTTAGCAGATTACATATTAATTAATCAATCAATTAACTAATTATGGCGGCTCGCAAGTGATGGTTGGTGAAGAGGAAGAAGTGGAGCAAATCTTGCAGAAACTGCAGAAATTTGTGAATCCACTCTGCATTTCAACGTGAGTACTTCAAGACACATAGTGCTGAGCATGCTGGGAGGAGGCAACAGGGTGTGCATGAGAAGACGACCCCTCAGCAAACAGCACTGGCAGAAGGTTCTGTTCAGGGCAAGGCTCAGCTTCTGGTATGAGCCAAGGGAACACTGGTGATAGCCCCTGACTACAGTCCTGAGGCTGGGGTCCTTGGGTCAATGGCTGAGGATCTAGAACTTGAGCTGGCAGGAGCCTGAAGGGAGGTGGGTGAGCTGCCCTGGAAGATGGCATGCTAGCTGCCCACACCCATTTACTAGACAGGAACACAGTTTCCTCTCAAGCCCCGACAATGATGCTTCCCCAACTGCAGACTAACACTGAAGGAACACTTCTGCCACAGCATGGACAGCCTCCAACAGGCTGAATCAGCAGTGACAACGTTGTCTGTCAATGGTGAGTGCTCCAGGAAGATCCTGAGACATGCATACATTCCTCCTTACTTCAATACTGGCCAGTGGTCCAGCGGGTCCCCATGCTTATATCTAAGCAGAAAAGTTTGAGAGTATAGCTTCCAGGATTCCCAGACTTCACTGGAACCGTGTGCCATTACATAAATAAGCAGTTTATGGGGAAGCCCTTGAGAGGACTCTCTTGGGTTATAGCTCTGGACTCTGAGCATAGCCCCTCCTGGAATTCCTGTACGACTCATCCAGAATGAGGTTCTTCTGTTAGGTCTGTTTACCTTTGAGTTCCAACTTTTCCTTTTTCTTCCTTTCTGTCTCCTTCTGTCAGATTCTGGCCAGTGCCCACCTCTGCTTTCTCTGGCACTTTATGTTGCTTTTGCTCTTTCTCCAAAGCTACCCCCCCCTCTTCACGTGGCTGCTTGCTGCATGCACCTCCACACCTACCTCAAAAAGAAGTGGCTTTCTCTCTTCCTCTTCTCCATCTTCTTCTTCTTCTTGGGAGTGCAGAGATTTATAGCTTACCTGCCCTGGGGTTTTTCTTTAAAACTCTGATAAAATGTTGTAGCTGAAGTTTTCCTGGTCCTGACTGGCCCACGGTCAGGACAAATCTCTCTCACCTGCCAGTCCCTCAGCCACTCAGACCCAACCAATAAACACAGAGACTTATATTAATTATAAACTGTATGGCTGTGACAGGCTTCTTGCTATCTAGTTCTTATATCTCATATTAACCCATTTCTATAAATCTATACCTTGCCATGTGACTCGTGGCTTACTGATATCTTACATCATGCTTCTCATCACGGTGACTGGCAACGTCTCTCTGCCTCAGCCTTCCACTTTCCAGCATTCTCCTCTCTCTGTTGCCTATACTTCCTGCCTGACTACTGGCCAATCAGCACTTTATTTATCAATCATAGCAACATATATTCACAGCATACAATAGCTGCCACCATGAGAAGATGTTAAGATACCTGTAAGCCACAAGCCATGTGGCAACTTATAGATTAATAGAAATGAGTTAATTTAAGATATAAGAGCAGCTAGCTAGAAGCCTGAGCCATTAGGCCAAACAGTTTAAATAATATAAGCATCTGGGTGTTTATTTTATAAGTGGGCTGTGGGACTGCAGGGGCTTGGCGGGACCCAGAGAGAAACTCTTCAGCTACAAAGTGTCCATGACTTTCTTCTGAATTGTTTCTTAAATCCTTTTATTGATGAGACTAAGATCTCTGAGAAGGGACTCTAATTTCCCTGGTAGCCCACATCAGCCAATGTGGAGCTTTCCAAAACATCTGGTAACACTGATTCTATTGCCTCTGTTTGTGTGGCTACAACAAAGCATCAACTAGGTGGTTCATCAACAATACAGTTACTTCTCACAGTCAGAGAGGCTGCAAAGTCCAAGACCAACCAGCACGGCATGTTGTGGAAAGATCTCCCATAACAAGGAGTTTCTCTGAGACACTGAAACAAAAGCTTCCTAATGAACTCCTTCTGCAAGCGCTAACACTAGCACCACACTGGGTTTGGTGAAAAGTAAGGCTTCAAGATGAGGTCTTTGCTCTTATCCCTTACTCGCAAAAGGAGCAAATACGCTCCCTTGGGTAAGTTTATAATTGTCATTGTCTATTTCTATTACTATTATTATTATTATTGACATGGCATCTTGCTATTACTATTATTATTGACATAAGGTCTTGCTATTATTAGGATTATTGACACGGGGTCTTGCTATTGTTGTTGTTATTACTATTATTATTGACATGGGATATTATTATTATTATTATTATTATTATTATTGACATGGGGTCTTGCTGTGTTACCTAGGTTGGTTTCAAACCTATGAAGTCAAGTGACCCTTCCACATCAGCCTCCCAGGAGCTAGTACTGAAGTCCACAGCACCAAGCCCACTTCCAGGCCTCCTTTAGGAAAGTATTAATCCTACCATTTCATGGCTATGTGATTAAGATCAAGTATATACAGGTATTAATGGGGACTCTCCGTCATCACTTACTATTCTCCCAAACTCCCATACATCCTATGATTTTGAGGTCTAGGATTTCAACATGAATTGGGAAGGTAGAACACAAGGATTTAAACAACATTTTTTTTTTTTTTTTTTTTTTGGTTTTTTCGAGACAGGGTTTCTCTGTGTAGCTTTGCGCCTTTCCTGGAGCTCACTTGGTAGCCCAGGCTGGCCTCGAACTCACAGAGATCCACCTGGCTCTGCCTCCCGAGTGCTGGGATTAAAGGCGTGCGCCACCACGCCCGGCTTAAACAACATTTTTTTAACTCGAAGAATCAGAGGTATTTCATGAACCTCTGCTGCATTCGATAGTGCTGTGTGCTAGGACCCGTGATTAATACAGAGATTCCATCATGAGTTAAACCAGACATGGTCCCCAGATATGGGAAGTGTAGCGCCTTGTAAAGGATACAGACATTGATTAAATTATCACCAATAAAAGGATAATTACAAACCCAGACATGCAAAGAATCCAGCTCCACAGTGATGGGTTTGACCTACTAGCTAGTTGAAGAACACTTCCCTAGAAGTAAAGCACATGGTGGAGAAGAAATGGCTAGTTAAAAATGATCAGCAGTAAAGAAGGTACCAAGATCCCATGGGGGAAGGAACAGGATGTTGTCAGTACCACCCTCCCCTGCCTGCCCTCTGCCTTCTCACCCTGCCCTGTGGCTCACAGGGCTAGCCACAGTGACTCCACCAGACCTCCTGCCTCTCAGCTCCTGCTCGTTTGCGGCCACTGTTTTTAGATTATTTACTCCACTGGCTCTCTCCCTGATGGCCTTGGACTAGAACCATGGTCTTTTTCTAGAAGGCCTAGTTCTAACAGGTAAGCTTTATCCTGTAGCTACAGCCCAGGGTGTTTGTAATTCTTCTTTCGTGTGTCATCTTTTCTTGTACCTGAGAGGACCTTCGGTCTTGATAACAGCACTTGGGGGGCTTCCCTTTTCTTCTGATTTCATTCCACCATGCCCATATCATCATCAACAGCCCCTTACAGTCTCTGCTCAGTCCTAAAGTTTGATTTTGCCGATTCACTCTCCTGTGAATATGACCTAACATGTATGTACTAGAAAAACTGAAAGAATGGCTGAGCTGTTAAATAAAGAACAGGGGTGAGGTGAGGCTGGAGCAGGGGTGAGGTGGGGCTGGAGGTCTCCACAGGAACCAGGAGCTTGGGTCTTCTTTAAAGACAAGAAACCTAAGGTTTGCCATGTTGGCCAGGACTAGACGGAGTTGAGAAATAAGTGTAAGTGAGGTATAGGGATAACAAGCTTGGTCCCTTGAGGGAAGCTGCACCAGAAGGAGAGGAAGCTTTAGGGTGGTAGCTAGAGACAGGCTCTGGACAGATGATGTGAAACATGAATCTTTAAATGTCTTATTAATAAAGACAAACCTGGAGCCAGGTACTGAGGTCAACGCTGCAAGATCAGAAAAGCAGAACAAGCCACAGCTTCCTCACTTCGCCAATTCCTCAGCTGATCCTGTTTCCTCAGACTGGATGCCTCTCAGCTGAACTGTGCTACTCAAAAGCCTAAAAGCTTAACCAGGCTCTAATTCCTGGTCCTCACTCCTAAATTCCTTTCTGCTTCCTGCCATCACTTCCTGGGATAAAAGGCTCTTGTTACCACACCTAGCTGTTTCCAGTGTGGCTTTGAACTCACAGAGATTGGAGTGAATGCTAGGATTAAAGGTGTGTGTGCCACCATTTTCTGGCCTCTATGTCTTTCTAGTGGCTGTCCTGTTCTCTGACCCCAGATAAGTTTATTAGGGTGCACAATATTTTGGGGAACACAATATCACCACAATGACGGACAGTGTTATTGGAAGGTTAGAGAATATGATTGGGAAGGTTCCAGGCTGGAGAATGCAGTGGAATGTACTTGGAATAGAAGGATGCTCCGTGTATGGATGCTAGAGGCAGGGAAGAGCAGGTGAGCACCAACCCTGAGTAAGAGCATAGCCTTTCCATTGCATAATGGTTAGGGAGCGAGCAATTGAAGGTAGTTTTCCATTAGTCAGCTTCAGCTGCCTTTGTAAAATAGAAATGTCATTCATCTCCAAGAGTCAGAGAAGGCTGGGATTAAGGCAAGCACAGGTCGAGAAGCTTGACAGAAGAGAAGATGGTTAAGAATGTCGGTTGCTAAGGACGGGAGTACAGCTTGAACTTAAGTGGACAGGAGAGGTGCTAAGCAGCTTTGAGGCCACTTCTGAGTTTCAGTATTGACAGAAACGTCCCCCTCAGCTACTGCCTGCTCGCCTAAGCGATTTAAGCAGATCGTGCCTGGATAACAATCCTTCCTATGAACACAGGACTAGCCCTGCCCGGCTGAGACGTTCACTACCATTAATACAACGAACGTCCTCTCCTCCTCTCTCTCTGCTAGTGAAAGCATCAGATGCAGTAAGCCCGGTTAAGAGCGCCACATCTCATCTCCTCATCAGTCTGGAAAGAAAAGATGATCCCTGGTGACGGAAAGGGAATGCTTAGGTCCAAGCTGGCCTAAAGCTCATCTCCTCTCTCCACCTTTCCACTTCTACAAGTTGATGAATGCTTTTCCACTACTGCTGAAGCTAGCACGTGGGGGATTTCTTACTCATTTATACGTGTAGCAATCCTAACTGTATAGTGCCATCAATATTTTACCTTGCCTTCCCCAGAAAGAGTGAGCTGCTTGATTACAGATGTGGGAAGATGGGGGGGGGGGGGCTGGTGACAGGGGCTTATCCAGGGACAAGTGAACAGTGAAGACAAAGGCCCAGGGAATGGCTTTCTGAGAACAGTCAGATGATACATGTGTTCAAAGTTAAGTCCCCATCGAGGGAGATTTGATCCACTTATACGTCCCACCCCCACCTAACACTGTCCAGAGCAGAGAGACTGCTGCTAATACTCTATTCACTGCAGACAGGGAAGTGGCTGGAGTGGCATGCTGCTGATAATGGAGGGGACTACCCTAGAGGTGGGGTCAGTGACGGGATTAAAATAAGTCTACCCATTGTTAAAGATTCAGCCCAGCCTGCTGTATTTCCAGACACCAGAAGTGAGAATCAGCAGTTATTACAGTCGAGGGTGAAGTTCGTCTTGTAAACCACATGCTCCTCAGATCTGCTTATCAGGGACAGAAGAGCACCGGGAAATGCCATGGGCTCATGAATCATCTACTCTTATGCCTGGCAGGAAACTTCTAGTAATTTATACTTTCCATCTGGATGCAACTTAAAAGACTAATTACCGGTGATAGCAGTGAGGCCCCGTGATTAATGGACAAGGGTCTTAGGAGTGAGGCCAAGAAGAGCCTGCACTCAGCATGACTACAAACAGACAAAAGTTTTCCTTGACATGCAAATGCTATTTAAAGCTTCCAATCTGAGATGAGTGAAAAGCAGTGCCCTTGTTGAGTAAATTATTTAAACTTCACTCCAAGACCAGTAATTTAGTTTCAAATGTCGCTTATGTCTGGAGTATCACCTCTGCCTCTTGAATAACCAAGTACATAAAGAAGTTTCTGAAAGAAGGCCAGGCCATCTGGCTCACTCACCCTGGTTACCATTCATAGCTAATTATTATTAATATTAATAATTTTTACATATAAGCATACACACCTTGAGGCTTCTATGCCCTCAGTAGGCATTCTATGTCAGTAACCATCGCTGAGCTGAGAAGCTGAGGAAGCAATTAGCGAGTAAGTCCCACTGAAAAGAATTTAATCAAAATACAAGTTGAGCTCCTGTACAGTGTGGAGTGACCTTTTCCTGAAAGCCCATATATTTTCCGCTCCCATTTTCTCACCAGATCCAATTCCCATTGCCCTTTGAAGTCAAGGTCACCTTCAGACTCCAAAGACACAGATGAAAACTTGGAAGCAGAGAGAGAGCATCCCTCCAGCTAGGTCCTTCTTGAGGTGTCACTCACCCTTGAAAAGCACACTGATGGTCACTTGGAAATCCCACAGAACTTGCTTTTTGTGAATGTCTTTCTTCTCCGAAAGGCTTACCTAGTAATGCCTATTCTGATTTACTTTCAAAATAGTTTATTGTTAACATATAGAAGATTTTTTGGTTCCATATTTGAATGGGGCCAGAAGATTTTATGGATTGATTGGAATTACACTGATAAGTAGTCAAAAATTAGTTATCAGTTTAGTTTATTATTCAAACCACTGTCAAGACTATTTTCAAATTAACAGTCTTCAGGAGTGGTAGCAGAGTGTAGAACACAGAGGAGACCCAGAAGCTACAATGATAGCAAGGATGGCAGATCATTTCCTGTTTAACTCTTTGGCTCATGTTTCCTTATTTACCTTCTCTGAACTGGAATCCTGGGGTGTACACACTTGTGTACAGGTGCACATGTGTGAGCGGCAAACACATACATGTATATCTGTGTGCGTGGAGATGAGAGGACCCCAGTGTCATCCTTAGGAGCCATCCATTCTAAGATATGGTCCCTCACTTGTTGGGAACTCACCAAGGAGACTAGACAGACTGGCCAATGATCCCAGGGATTCACCTGTCTCCAACTCCCCAGCACGGGGATTACAACCATGCCTCTGCTTTTTAATGTGAATTCTGGAAATCGAAATTCAAGACCTCAGGGACTTTTCCTACTGGGCTACCCCTCCAGCCCAAAACACTGTTTTGCCTGCCACACATCACGTATCTACCAGCATCACAGTTACCCCAACATGATTGCCTGGTTTTCCCCTTTGCTCAAGTTCCCAAATAGTCTTTCTTTAAGTTGAATGTTTTCCTCATTTCTTCCAAGCCCCACGCGTTGGTAAATAAGCTCCAAAGGTCTTTGTAAATCTATCCTCGAACAACACTGCCATCACACACATACCTTTTGCTGTATCGCTGAGAGTTTAATAACCTCCCCTCACATTACCTAATTTACAAGGTTTGCAAGGTCCACTAAGTGCCTTCCCAACTTGTCCTCCTCTCAACTCAGATCTGCACACTCTACTTCGGGGGATGGGTTCATCTAACCTAAGACTTTGCAACCTTTGTGACAGCAGTGTTCCCCTGTCAATGCCCTCTGGCCCCTCCCACTTTTACGCCATTGAAATTGGAAAGGGAAGTGGGGGTGGGATGACAAGCTCAGGAGGAGGCAGCACCTGAGCCCAGTTCTGATTACAAGTGTCAAGTGCTTTCTGAAATATTCTGGAGGAGAGAGAGAACGAGCAGATTTATAGGGCACATACTTCACTGGGTTTTATTTTGGTGGTGCGTGTAGATGAGCAAAGATTAAAAGCCCAAACAAATGTCTAAATCATTTTGCACACTCCTCACTACGTTTCACGGCTCTGGCTCTGTGGGCAGCACTCCACGGGGAAAGCTCCTTCACTGGTTCCTGAGAGGAACTGTAAGTGGGAGGAAGGGGAGACAGGAATCAGGAGGGAAGTACTAAATTGTCAAAATATCGTCATTCCTGAGAAATATATCATGAGAAAAGTGATTTCATTTTTAATAGAGTTTTCTTTGAAGTTTTAAGTACCAAAAACTAATTCAAGGGTTTGGGCATGGTGTAATTCAAGGCATGATTTATATTTAACATTTAAGGGTGTAGGGTATTTTTTTCTTTCAAAAATATAAGTCTAGAGGAAGAATAGCACACTGATTAGAAAACTGTTTCTGATCTCCCAGCTCTGAATTAAAAATCTAGCTTGAACCCTTCCCAGCCAAAGCAGGCAGGAGGGTTGACTCACCCTCCAGCATCTGAGCATGGTGAAGGATGCTTAATCTCCATAAACACTGTGTGCCATGGGATTGCCAGTGCACTGCTCTTAGAGTTAACCAGAGCAAGACAGAGTATGGCAGCAACCATTCAACAAGTAGGTGCATGCTTTCCAACAGATGGGAGCTCAGAAAGCCCACACTGCCTGTGGCCACCTGAAAGGTACTTTCAGAGTGGAGCTATGGATCCTGATCACCACAGAGAAAACTCTAAAGACAAGTCAACATGAAGCAAATGTGGAATGATTGATTAAGAAAATGTTTTAGCATAGAGTAAAGCACAGATATTAAAGGAGAGGGTGAAGGAGGTTCAGCTCGGTGTTTAGGAAAAGGATCCTAACACACATCCACTTTTAGGGGCTTCTCAAGAGAGTCACCGTTAAGTGCCTCAGTGTCTTAACAATAGCCATAGGTACAATTTTGGTGAGTTCTGAAGTTACATTGTTTAATGGATTTAGGGGGAAATTTTTACTTTTTTTTCTTTTTTATGAGATCATAGGATAGTACATTGGACAGGATGAAGGCTGTTTAAGGTAAAATATAAGGGTCAAAAGAATCCTTACACCGGGCGGTGGTGGCGCACGCCTTTAATCCCAGCACTCGGGAGGCAGAGCCAGGCGGATCTCTGTGAGTTCGAGGCCAGCCTGGGCTACCAAGTGAGCTCCAGGAAAGGCGCAAAGCTATGCAGAGAAACCCTGTCTCGAAAAACCAAAAAAAAAAAAAAAAAAAAAAAAAGAATCCTTACTATACTTGATGTATCGTAAGGTGGTTTGAATAATAATGACCCCCAGAGGCTCATATACTTGAATACTTAGTCATCAGGGAGTGGCACGACTTGAGAAGGATTAAGAGGATTAAGAGGATAGCCTTGTTGGAGGAAGTATGCCACAGGGGTGGGCACTGAGGTTTCAAAGGTCCATGCCAGGCACAGGTTCTCTGTCTTTTGCTCTTTCTCAGCCTGTGAATCGGGATGCAGCTCCCAGATGCTGCTCTAGTGCCATGCCCGCTGCCATGCTTCCTGCCATGATGACAATGAACTAAACCTCTGAAACTGTAAGCCAACTCCAAATTAAACTCTTTATTTTTTTAATTCTTGAGAATTTCATATGTGAAATATGATCTTATATATTCCCCACTTACCCCCTCCAAATCACCCCATATCCAAACCAACATATCCCTCCAACAACTTCATGTTTAAATAACCCACTGTGCTGGATAATTTTATGTCAACTTGACATAAACTATAGTCATCTTGAAAGAGGGAACTTCAATTTGAGGAAATGCCCACACTAAATGAGCCTATGGTGCATTTTCTTTTTTCTTTCTTTCCTTTATCCATTTTTTTTTCTTATATTGAAAATAGATTCTTTTCCCAAACATCATGTTCTGATTGTAGATGCCCCTCCCTCTTTTCCTTCTAGCTCCTCCTCATCTCACCTCCCCTCTGGATCCACTCCCCTTCTGTCTCTTATTAGAAAAGAACAGCCTTCTAAGAGCTAACAACCAAATATGACAAAATAAAATATAAAGCAAAAACCATCATATCCAAGTTGGACATAGCAACCTAACAGGAGGAAAAGAGTCCCAAGAGCAGGCACTAGAATCAGAGACCCATTGTTTCTCACACACTCAAGAGTCCCATAAAAATACTAAACTAAAAGCTATAATACATAGGCAGGGAATCTGATCCAGACCCACATAGGCCCTGTGCTTGCTGCTTCAGTCTCTGTGAGCTCATATGCGCCTTGCTTAGTTGATTCAGAGGGCCTTGTTCTCCTGGTACCTCCTCCATACTCTCTGGCTCTTACACTCTTTTTGTCTTCTCTTCCTGGGGATTCCTTGAGCTCTGAGGGGAGGGATTTGATGGAGATCTCCAATTTGCTCTCTCTCTCTCTCTCTCC
Organism: Peromyscus maniculatus bairdii; assembly: GCF_049852395.1. Classification (NCBI taxonomy): domain Eukaryota; kingdom Metazoa; phylum Chordata; class Mammalia; order Rodentia; family Cricetidae; genus Peromyscus; species Peromyscus maniculatus. The sequence continues at coordinate 62,606,038 of NC_134871.1, forward strand.
ACATAATGTCTGGCTGTGAATCTCTGCATCTGTTCCCATCTGCTGCCAAAGGAAGTTTCTCTGATGATGACTGAATAAGGCACTGATCTATGAGTATAGCAGAATATGAACAGAAGTCATATTCTTGATAATTTTTTTTTAGACCAGTAGTGTTTGGCTTTACCCTAGGTATCTGAGATATCTAGCTTCTGGTTCTTGGTTACCTAAGCAGTGTCAGGTATGGGTTCTATCTCATGGAGTGGGCCTTAAGTCAAATCAGATATTAGTTGGCTACTCCCATGGGTTCTACGCCCCCATTGCCCTTGCATATTTTGCAAGCAGGACAGATTGTAGGTCAAAGGTGTTGTGGCTGGGTTGGTGTTTACATTTCTCCTTTGGTAGCCTGCAGAGTACCTTCCCACCACTCCAAAGACATTAGACCACAGGGGCAAAGGCTCCATTTGACACCAGCTTGACTTCCCCGTGTTCAATGAGTTGTATGGGTGTTGTCCTCAGCCATAGGGACCTGCTGTCAGTTTGCAGAAAGCAACCCATTGTCTGTCTGAACAACAACTTAGGTTATTTGGGGATTTGCATGGGGACACTCTTGATCAATAATTCAATTGAATGCAACCCAGTCCCACTACTGGAAGCCTTGTTTGGTAACAAGAGGTGGCCAGTTGAAACCCCATATCCTCCATTATTAGGAGACCTCATTAGGATCACTTTCATATATTCTAGAAAGTTCCCACTTCACTAGGTTTTCATATCATCTCTCAAATGATCCTCAATTACAGTTGTCTCTTCTCTCTCTCTCTCTCTCTCTCTCTCTCTCTCTCTCTCTCTCTCTGTCTGTCTCCACTTTATCTCTCCTCTCCATCTCCCATTCCTACCCACCCCCAGTCTGCCCATAAAAATCTAATCTACTTTCCCCTCAAAGGGAGATCTATGTGTCCCTCCCTTGACCCTTTCTCTCTACATAGCCTTTCTGAATCTATGGACTGTAGCTTGGTTATCATTTTTACTTATCAGTTACTTATAAGTGAATACATACCATATTTCTCTTTCTGTGTCAGAGTTACCTTGCTTAGGATGATTCTTTTCTAGTTCCATCCAGTTGCCTGCAAATTTCATGATGTCATTTTTTAACAGGTGAGTAATACTCCCTTATGCAACTGTACCACATTTTCTTTACCAATTCTCCTGTTGAGGAACATCTAGGTTGTTTCCAGTTTGGGCCTATAAATAAAGCTGCAATGAACATGGTTGAGTAAATGTCTTTATGATAGGATGGAGTACCCTTTGGATATATGCCCAAAAGTGGCATAGCTGGATCTTTAGATTGAGTCCCAGCTTTCTGAGGAACCACTAAATTGATTTCCAACGTGGCTGTAAAAGTTTACACTCCACCAGCAATGGAGGAGTGTTCCCCTTGCCCTACATCCTTCCAGTATGAACCATTCTGATAGGTGTAAGATGGAATCTCAGCCTCATTTTGATTTGTATTTCCCTGATGCCTAAAGGATGTTCAACATTTCTTCAATTGTTTCTCAGCCATTTGAGTTTCCTCTATTGGGAATTCCCTGTTTAGATATGTGCCCCATTTTTAATTGGATTACTTGGGGTTTTTTTGATACCTCAGCTAGTCTTCAGTATACACCAGAACTCCCAAGAAGTGGCTCTAATGCCTGAATAATACACTAGATTACAAGGGAGTTGAGAAATGATGCTTTTACCGTAAACAAAATTTAGTCTTGCTTATGAAATTGCCAGAAAATCGTAGCTTTATCTCTAGGGGAAAAAAACTGAAAGCACACTAAAGGTCATATACACTGAGCCTTTAAGAATGATTCATGTAGTCTCACAGAAGAGGGAACAGAAGGATTGTAAGAGCCAGAAGACCAGGATGTCTACTGTAAGCTGCATCTTCAAGTCGTGACAGGGAAGCCACACCCATGGTAACCAAAGCCAGCTGTGTGGACTGCACCTTCCATTCTGTGCACTTGGCACTGGACTTCTCTGGATGGTGCTTTATCTTATGTTTTATCTCATGATGGCTTTGTTGTGTAAATGTACTACATTTGCTTGATCCTCATTAGGATCACCTACATATATTTTAGAAAGTTTCTACTTCACTAAGTTTCTGTATCATCCCTCAAATGCCCCTCAATCCCAGCTGTTCCTCACACGCATTCTCTCTCTCTCTCTCTCTGCCCTACCTCTCCTCTCCATCTCCACCTGCCTCAACAGTATGTTTGCCTGCACCTGCAAAATGATTATACCAGCTAACATGCCGACACAGATGGGGGAAAGATGTCACAAGGCCCAACTCCTAGATGAAGAGCTACAGGCAATCAATGGCTGCTGAGAAAAGGAGAATCAGTCTTCTCCAGGGACAAGTCCCCTAATACATTATCCAATCCCAGTGGCCAGCCCTAAGTATGTATAGGCAATACTAATTGGACTAGTTTATATATGCATTTTATATAGCAATAATAGTCATAAAAGAGGTCATGAATTCAAGAGGGGCACATGGGAGAAGTTGGAGTGAGAAAGGGAAAGGTAGAAATAGTGTAAAAAGAATACATTCATGTCCCTGCCTTTGGTACTAAATTCTATTTAATGTTTCCATATCTGAATCCACCATTTATGTGGACAACTTTAATCCACAAAGAATCCAGCTCTTGGTTGAAAAAGGGAAGCTGTTCCGTCTCCAGGATGGTGCAACAGTAAGGGTCACATTATATATGTGATCAATGTTGGCCTTTTGCACATTGATTAACATATCACACTCAGATGTTTTATTGAGAGCAAACCTTATAAAGGGATGTAATTATACTCATATTTTAATATCTTCAGGGTCAGACTCTCCCCCCACAGATATCATTGGTATATATTCAAATGCAAAATTGCTAGCTTTATCACTTTAAATGATTTAAGCTGATGAAAGGACACTCCATTTGTTTGCTCAATATTCAATTGAAATGGAAATGGTTAGTTGAGTGCATACCCCCTGAAAGTCTCTCTTCCCTTCCAGTGCCAATTATACAGAATGAAAGGTGCACTCCTTGCAGCTTACTTTGGATAATAAATCACTAAATTAGAAGCTTTGGTTACCTTGCTGGATTTGATAAGAAAATTAATAGAATTAGCAACATATTTGCCTGTCAGGGAGATTCACATATGGGGGAGAGAGGGAGAACAGAGACTGGAAGCAAGAGAGAACAAAGCCAACATTAGATCAAGCATCAAACAAAGCTGCACCCAGAAAAGTCCAGCAGCCACCGCACTACTAATAACATTTTTTTTTAAAACATAAACAGACCCAGACTAGAATGTGTGGGACTGAGATTGGCTTCTCCAAAGAGATTTACCATCTTCTTGCTTGGAGACAGGGATAGCACAGCACTTGCCTTCTCTCTGTCCAGGGAGGATAATTGTACATAGCTGCTACTTTCCAAACAGAAAGGAAGCTGCTGCTTTCCAAACAGAATGGAAGATGAGAGTCATTTGTTACGGAAGACCCTCAGTGGCCTTCCTCCTGTTCCTCTTTTCTTTAAATATATATGAAGATCTGTAATTACGCTTTGAAGACCGTTTCCAACAGCTGTAAGTGATAATGGGCCAATCACTGTGCGCTCTCTCTCTCCCTGCAGCTGTCAGGCTTCCCATTTAAAGCAATTAATTGATATTTGTAAAGCGCCTTGAAAGGAGATGTGGAGCCTCCTGAGTGTGAGAGATTGTTCTTACCGTGGCCTCACTGGCAATTAGAAAGCCAGGCCCTCTTCAAGCAAGCCTCAAAAAAGAGGGGTAACTCTAAGGGTCTAAAACAGCCTCAGTCTCCAGGGCATGCCCACAACTACAACCAGACTAGTAGACACCTTTTTAAAAGACATCATAGGCTAATTACTAAAAGTAACTTTACTGAAAATTATGCCACATTAAGCAGAGTAAAGCTTTGATTCTGCTACACCTATCATTTTTACATGTCTACACCAAGGTGCCAATTTGCACTACACTGTCCCTTAAAATGCACTTCTTAAGCTAACTATGTAGGACAAGAAAGGACTTGTTTGTCTCACGTGTCTAAAATGCTCACAGCTCCACTTAGGGAAGGCTGGCCATGTCTTTCCTTAAGATATATCACACCAAAAGATATTGCAGATTAGCCCAAATATTTCTGCTTTTTTCTGGCAAGACACAGAACAGAAAATGTGTGAGAACAGGACATTAGCATGACTTCCAGCAGACCCCACTGTTTTCATTCAATATTTCAACTTTAAAAATCTTCATGGACACACACTTCTGCTGTCTATGTCCTTGACATCACTGGCCATAAGAAGGGTTGGTACACTGACATTACATGATGTTTTGAAGTGAAAATGCATCTTTCTAGAGACATTTCACAGAGGTGGCTACAACTCAAATATTATTTCTCAGAGCACTAACTCTAGAGATGTGGTCATAAACCCGCTGGCATCCACTGTTGTGAACTATGGTGAAGAACGTAGCCCAATGAGAGACTGAGTACATGGGTGTGTTTTCTTTTTCTTAATCCTGGAAACCAGAGCTTACTTGAAAATACTCCATTGCTAAGCAATTAATGGCTGGTCACTTGTTGTAGGACAGGCCCCATAGGGTCGAGGAAATTGGCTCAAACCAGTTGTTGACGCATGCACATAATGAACTTCCTTATGGGCCAACCTGGAGTCTGCCTGAGGGCCTAGCAACAAGAGCTGTCAGAGTTCCTGATTGTGCCCGGCCAATGAGGGATGACCATGCAATGCCACCAGATTGGGGCACAGCTTGGGTGCTGGGAGAAAGGTATATAAGGCCTTCCCCATTCTTGACTAAACAATGAGTCTGTTATTTGCCTTCAACTGACTCCCAGTGTCTGTGTTGTTGACACCATGCCTTCTCACCTCCTCCCCTAAGGGAGCCATTAGGATCCAGCCACAGTCACTCAATTTCATTTTTTTTTAAAAGAATGAAGAAAATCACAAAAGCCCAGCAATGCTTCCACACACTTTTTAACACCAAAGACAGATATTCTGTGAGTCAAACAATGGCACCAGTAGTCATAAACGCTGAATGACTCCACAGAGTGCTGTGTGGAAGCCACTTGGATAAGACAGCCACTCATTGATGCCACCAAAACATGAACGGCAACCATGAAAACTTAGTCTTCCAAAACCATCCTCATGTTTGAGACTTAATTAACTTTTCTTTCTCCAAAATCAATGGTTTCAGGGACAGGAGAGATGGCTTAATGGTTAAAAACACAGGCTGCTCTTCCAAAGGACCTGGATTTAATTCCCAGCACCTACATAACCACTCACAAGCATGTAACTCTAGTTCCTGTGGATCCAACACCCTCTTCTGGCCTCCATAAGCAATGCATGCACACAGTACATAGGCATACATTTAGGCAAAACTCCCCCAGTCACATAAAATTAAAAAAAAATAAATATTTTCAAAAATAGATAACTTAAACACTTTGAACACTAGCAAAATCTAAAAGTTATCTGAAACTTTCTCCATTATTGATTTAATTGTCTTAGCAAAAAAATGGAAATTTTCATAAAATTAAAGCAAAGACTACCGGGCTCATTTTTCCTGCAGCCTTGGCTGTCCTAAGTTTGAATAACAGAGCCAAGCTTAATTTCCCTAACATAGTAAAGGATTGGCCAAAACAGGCGATTACAGGTGGTTCTGAAATACACAGAAGTTAATGTAGAACAGAGAGGGGAGGCAACATCAGAACCTATCTGCCTACAGATCGCTTATGGCACTTGCAGTAACCTCCAACAAGAACTCTGCAGCTCAGTGTTTGCTTTTAGAACATATGATTTGTCTTCCAACACACTAGGTCTCTCCTTCAAGGAGGCATCTTTATATAAAACGCTCACCTAAATAATCTGCATAGTCCCATCTCCTAGAGTGTAATAGAAAAGAGAATTACTTCACCAGCTTTCCTTTTGATGGGCACAAGATGGGTCAGTTACTTCTCTGTTGCTATGATAAAGTGCTATGACCAGCCACTTATGGAAGAAAGGGTTTATTTTGGTTTACAGTTCCAGAGTCAAAGTCCATAATGGTGAAAGAGGCAAGGAAGCAGGATCGGGAAGTTGAGAGAGTGGCGCATGCCTTTAATCCCAGCACACAGGAGGCAGAGGCAGGGACATTCTTCTTTCATTCAAACCTCCATAGTGGGTTTTAATCTTAAATAGTGCAAATCAAATCCCATGATCATGTAACAGAGGGACAGAAGGACAGAGAATTTGAGAAAAGAAACAGAAAAGTTGTTAGCATTTAGGCATCTGTACTGGCCGGCCCTCAGCATACCAACAACACATAAATTTTGCCAAGGTCATGTGTCAGTTTAGAGGATTCATTAAGATAATGCATGTGAAGCCCCGAGGAAGTACCTAGCATCTAGTGAGAACTCAGTGAGAGCATGCCACTGCTGTCGTGCATAAACAACAGCACAGATAATGCTGAGAAGCCTTTCTGGTGTGATTTCCTCAGTGAGGGAATAATGCCATGGGCTGGAGACACTGCTCCATTTGTCGAGTTTCTACTTAGAAGTAACACTGAACTTTTTTTTAACTACAGCAACATCAGGCAGCTGGGTAATGTCACTGGGTATCTGGCTAATCATCCAAAGCATTTTTGCAAGCAGCAGCAAAAGCACTCACCCCCAAGACCAGGGCTCATCAGCCCCTATATGAGCACACCTCTCAAGGCATAGCACATTTGTTCCGAACTAATAATAAAACCAGATTATCTCTATTTCATAAAGCAATAAGGAACTAATTCCTTATAAAGTTCAGCCTGTTAAATCCTTTCTTTAACCATGGGTCAACTAATCTGCTGACCAAAAAAAAAAGCTATCTTCTGAGGTACTAAGAGAATGCTGTCCCTCACCTCAGAACTTGTTCCCTGCCTTTTTTATTTCCATTAGATGAACTGAAATCACACATGAAGCATGTTCAACCTGTGCTCATAAATTTCAGTTGACCTCTAATTTGTGATATGTAAAGGTTAAGAGAACAAACCATATTCTTCCTTCCTAAGCTCAAAAATGTGCCGGGCTCATTAAAAGCAAACAACCAACACCTGTTCTAAAAATATGTGCCGTGTGTACACACCTAGAACTTGTTTGCTTGCTAGGTCTTCTGCAGCAAAAAGGGATGGGGAAAATTCACCAAGGCAAAGGCCACTCCAGAATCCATCTAAATCAAGCTAAGTGAGAGCAGAGATGGAGTAATCCTGTTAAAGCCACAGAAAATGGTGCAAGGCTTGATTTGAGATTGTAGCTCTCAGCCCAGAAATCCTACACAAATAATGATGACTGTCTTTAATACTTTTCTACTACCTTGTGATACTTACATGCTTTTGGTGGGGTTTGATCAGCCATGACAGTATCACCCTTATACCCATGCAAATGTGCTTTCACCTACAACTTATCTGAGTGTCACTATTGAACCTTTCTCTGCTCCATCACACTCCAGGTATTGAAGTGTTAACATTAACAGGACTAAACAACATGATCATATTGAGAAATCGAGTCTTTGCAGAGTTACTGTAGTTAAAATTAGGCCATTATAGAGCCCTAGACTACCCGATTAGCATCTTCCTAAGAAGGAAGTTGGGACACAGAAAGCCTAGAGGAGAGGGAATACGAGGTGAAATCACTCTGGGAGGAAGGCATACATGGTGAATGACAAGACAAAAGACAAGAAATGCCAAGGGTTGCTATCAATGCCAGGCTCCTGAACAAGAGACGTTCTCTCCTGGATCTTCCAGAGAGAGTGGCCCAGCTGACGCTTTGATTTTGGAATCTCAGCCTTTGGACTGTGAGAGAATGAATTCTGCTTTAATCCTCCATCACTGGTGCTTTGTTATGGCAGTCATGGAGAGCTGACAAAGCCACCATCTTTGACTCTGTCATTTCAGCATCTGAGTCTCCTGGAAAAGAACTTTATTCGCTGGGTAGGAAACTAATCCCAATGATTCTGATGCTGTTTGGGGGACTCCTGGAGAACTACCTGGGTCTGGGTCCTCAAGTCAAGTCCAGGATCAGCAGAACAACTCCTCGACTACTTACTTCATGTGCAGAAGGAAATGTGTTGGTCATAGGTCACACCTGCTGTGACCTACATTCAGCATTCATCAGGGTCTATGTATAGTTTCTAGTCTTTCAAGTATAGACTATATGGGAGTTGAATTATGCAGAGATGGTTGAAATTCCATTTAGATAAACAGGTATTACCCCCAAGAAAGCTGGTCTGAGGCTGTCCTGTGTATCCTGGTATCACATGAGTATTCCTGAGATACAGAAGGGTTATTCAGAAGAAAGGAGAAAGAAGCCACCCCCTTCCTGTACATCGGGGGGGAAAACTGTTCAGGAAACTAGGCTGCTTATCTTTCCCAGGGTATTTGTTTGAAGTTTCAAAGAGCAGAAACCATCAGACTGCTATCAAATCATGGTAACCTGTCATTGGAGATTCTAAGCTAACTGTCACATTATAATTCCATATCAATTATTGCATATTTGAGGAAAAGAAGACAGGAGACCTAAGAGGAAAAGTATATAACAAGACTGAGGTTCTTTCATTCTTTGTTTGAGGTGGGTATTTTGTTGCTTGTTTATTTTTTGTTGTTGTTGTTTTTGAGATAGGATCTCACTATGTAGCCCTGGCTAGACTGCAATGTACTATGTAGACCAGGCTGCCCTCCAACTGACAGAGATCCCCCTGGCTCTGGCCCCCAAGTGTTTGGATTAAAGGCATGCACCACCATACCTGGCTTAAGGTTTATTTTAATCAAAGAAAAATAATAATAAAGGAGTGAGTCAATGTACTAGCCATCTGGTAGAAAACAAGGTGAAGTCCTTCCCCTTCACACAGGACAGAGTGAAGTAGAGCTAAAGATTAAAAACACAACTTCTGAGAATGCAAGCAGTATCTTTGTACTCTTGATGTGGGTAGACTTGCCTAAGCAAGACCCGGAGATCTAAACAACATGACAGGCAATTCCACTCGCAATAGACATCCATGTCTCTCAAGTTTTTAAAGGGAGATAAACAGGAAAGGGGTAAATATACATAAATCTAAGAGGATGTTGACAGCATAAACAATCTTGAGTTCATGAGAAAGGAAGGTCAAGTCTCAGTGGCCTGAACTGTCTGAGGTGAGGCTGCACCCTACTTAACAGCACACTTCTATAATCAGAGTTTCTGGGCTGTAATGGACAATGCTAAAAGCATAAGAAAATATGTAGCTTCTGAACTAGAGGAAGGATGTGCACCTAAAAAAAGGCAAAAAAAGAGAAAAGGGAAACAGATAAGGTGAGCCAATGGGATGGCTCACACTCACTCTTAAGATGCTATAGTTTATCCTAATGATACTTATAGCTATGACTATCCAAAACATTAATTAACTAACCCAAGATTCATGTAAGATTCTAACACTTAAAAAAAAAGGCCTAAGCAATATATAAGATGTATCTATGGGGTTGGAGAGATGGCTCAGTAGCTAAGAGTACATATTACTCTTCAGAGGGCCAGAGTTCAGTTTCTAACACCCAAATAAGATGGCTCCCAACTGCCTGGGACTCTAGTTCCAGGGGATCTAACACCTTCTTCTAGTTTCCACGGGCACCAGTACACATGCATGCGCGCGCGCGTGCTCTCTCTCTCTCTCTCTCTCAATCTCTCTCTCTCTCTCTCTCTCTCTCTCTCTCTCTCTCTCTCTCTCTCTCTCTCTCTTAAAAGAACAAAAGTAAGTATTTTTAAAAGGATAGAGCACCTTGAGTAGTGGCACACACCATTAATCCCAGCACCTGAGAGGCAGAAATAGAAGGATCTCTCAAATTTGAGGCAAGCTTGGTATACCTAGTGAATTCTAGGACACTCAGAGCTACACAGTGTCTTGAAAACAAAACAAAATAGCAACAACAAGATAGATGATAGATAGATAGATAGATAGATAGATAGATAGATAGATAGATAGATAGATAGATAGAGATAGATAAGATATATATATGTATTTCTCAAGAGTATAGAGAGGTAAAAGGGTATAATATAACATAAGCATTATTTAAAACAGAAAGCTATAAATCACAAAACTACAATGAACAATTATGTTAAAAATCCTTTGAAAAACACAGCTTATCTACAAAGCTTTTTTTATGTGCTGAGCCATATACCCTGACTACATGGAGATTAAGTTTCAAATCACTCATTTAAATACTAGAAAATTCCCCCAATATATGATCATTAGACCATAAACTCCTAAATAACCAATAAGTGAAAGTAAACATAAGATTGTAGCATATTCTTAGTTAAATTGTTGAAAAAAAACTTGCAAAAATTGAGATAAAATGAGCTTGGAGAGAAGGTTCTAACTCAGGTTCACGTTTAGAAAACAAAACCTGTAAAGAAGTCCGCATCTCACTGGTCAGTTTTGAAACCTTTTGCAGCACTATTCATAATAACTAAGATATGCAATCAACTGAGTTGCTCAACTGTGATGTGAATGAGCAGACAACATGTGATTTACATGTTCAAAGGAACACTATTCTGCCATTAAAAAGCATGGAGTCCTGTTATCTGCAGCCACGTGAATGGAAGTGCAGGCGATAATGTTAAGTGAAACCAGGCAAAGAAAGCTAGATGCTGTATGCTCCCATTCATGCAAAATGATAACTCATAGACGAGTTGTCACCGGAAGCCGGGGAAAGAATGGAGATTTGATATGGGGAGACATTGCAACAGGTGCAAAGTCACAGCCGAGGAATGTTCTGTTACACAGGAAGTGATTACAATCAGCAATCCTATGTCACAGGATTCAAGATAGCTAGAAGAGATTTTTAATTTTCTCTTCACAAAGAAATGATTAATGTTTACATACGCCAAGGTGATTAATACACAGTGCGCAAATGTAGCGATCACCACAGTGCACCTCCATCAAGTCGTACAGTTATCTTTAAACAAAAACTTAAAATCGCGATGAATTAAAGCAAAGACAAGAAAATAAAATGAGTAATAAATAAAAGAACAAAAGACTAATGGGGCAGGAACCAGATATGCAGTGGGAAGACCCAGAAAGCAAAATATTCATTCTGATAAGATTAAGGAAGTAGCAAAAGCCAATGAGACAAGCTCATTCTTTTTAAAGGCACAAAATACATTAGGATTGAAAATCCATCACTACAAATGACACAGGCTTATTAAAAATATAACAAAAGAAAATTAGGATTATGTTAAACCGATCAGTTGGATGCTTCATAGTAAATATGCAAGCCCTAGAAAATGCAATTTACTTATTGCAACTGGAATGAGAAGAAATAGAAATCAAAGCATTCTTATAAATCTTTTTTTATAAATCTTCTTTAAATGAAACCTGAAATTTAAATTTTTCTCTTCAACCGGCCCCTACCAAAAATATTGTTTTAATACTGGCTGTTACAAGTCATTTTAGGAAGCAGATTTTTATGAAGGAAATATAATAGCCCATGTGCTCCATCTGCAACTTCAGTAATTAAAGCTTCAATTACCCACCATCACCCACAATCTCAAACTATCAAACAAATTTCTGGAAATAAAAAGCTCATAAACTTTAAACAATGTGCTATTTTGAGTTGCATGGTAGAATTCTCACACCATCTCACTTGGTCCTGTTCCCACTAGCTGGAAATCCCCATGACAGGTAGAGAATTGGGTTGGGTACTCATGGGGACTCTATGGGAAACTACCAGTCCCATCCCAAATACCTGTGTGTCCCTGTCTAGAAAATCCTAAGAGCTTGAGAGGAACAACTGCTTCCAGTATTGTCATTGCCTCTCAGGACAAAGGTCAGGAATGCTTACAGTAATATAAAAATATGCAGCACTCAATGAAGTAAAGACCACAATAGCTTTGACTGCCAGATAACCAGATACATGATGCAGCCCATGAAGGAGAGAGGATGTCACTGGAGAGCCAACACAAAACTGACTGAATTGTTGGGGTTAATGTCTGACGAGGATGTTAAAGTGGTTACTATAACTTTTCCAAGTGCAGGCGGGGGGGGGGGGGGGGAGTTCAGACTCAGAACATGTTGAAAAGGCTGAAATTGGACTATAGGGATAAAAATATGTCAAAGGAAAATACATGAAATAAGATTAATGGCAGATTAGAGGAGACAGAAAATAAGAGAGTTGACTTGAGCAGATATAGAACAAAGTAAAACACACAGAGAGACAGCATGATAAAACATCTATGTGCTGTGGGATAAATCCAAGCAGCTAATTAAAAATTTGGAGTTTCTAAGAGAATGCTAATGAGAGAGAGAGAGAGAGAGAGAGAGAGAGAGAGAGAGAGAGAGAGAGAGAGAACGAACCCTTGAAAAGGTAATGGTGGTTACTTTCTAGACTTGACACATACCATAAGAGAACAGGTCTCAGAAACTCAAAATGGCAGGATACAGGAAACCTAGAGAAAACTTTGCCAAAAACCTCATAACCAAATTACCTAAAATCAGTTTAAAAAAAAAAACACCTTAAAATATTCAGATTTTATCCTTTCAATCTTTCTGTGGTGTGTGTGTGTGTGTGTGTGTGTGTGTGTGTGTGTGTGTGTGTGTGTGTATGTGTGTTCCTGTGGATGAGTGCACACATTGGCATGCCATGACACACTGGCATGTGTGGAGGCCAGAGGACAACCCTAGGCATCAGTCTTTCCCTTCGGCCTTCTCTGAGACAGGGCTCTTGTCCTTCACCTTCACTTCGCCCACCAAGCTACCTTCCAGGGATTCACCTGTCTCTTCTCCCATCTTCCCACGGGAGAGTGGAGAGTACAGGCCTGTGCTACCTGGTCAGTTTCATGCGGAGTCTGGTGGTCCAAACTTAGATCTTCACGCTTCTGCAAATGCTTCACCAACTGGGCCATCTTTCCAACTCGCACACGTTCCAGATTTCTCTTATTCTTTTTGAAACATGCATAAGAGATGTATGGGTATGCAGTGTGTGTGTGTGTTACACATACTGGTGTGTATCTGAGAGAGTGTGGACACTCATGTGCCATGCTGTATGTACGTAAGTCAAATGACAACCCCTGGTGTCTAGTCCTTGCCTTCCACCATGTTTGAGACAGGGTCTTTTGTTCACTGCCTCGGTCAGGATGGCTGCTCTTGAAGACTCCAGACATTCTCCAGTCTCCGCCTTCCATCTCTCCTGTAGGCATTCTGGGATTACACATGCAGGCTCCCATATCCAGCTTTCTTTACGTGGGTTCTTAGGCTCACAGGGAACTCTAACCCCTGGGCAATCCCCCAGCTCTCAAATTTTCCTGAGACATTCACATATGAAATATAGATAAGAACGGCTGAAGATTTTTCAGTGGAACTGATGTGAGCCTGAAAATCATGGGAGGCCTTAGAGGTTTTAAGTAGAATGGTAAGCTAGAATTATACAGTGAGTAAAAAATAGCTTTCAAGAGTCACAGAAAAAGAGAAGAATAAAATCACAGACAGACTCACATTCTAGGATACTGAGGCTTTCCTCCCTATAGTAAAGCACCCAGGGTAGGATTGGGGATCCACATAGTCGGCAGTGCTGGAAAGCTGGTATTCAGAAATGGAGCATTTTGCTGTTGTGTTCTTTAAAGGAAATTAGCTCCCACAGGAGTAGAGTTTCTATAAGGGAAATAAAAATGCCTCAAAAGTAGGCATGATGGTGGTTGCACACATTTACAAACAAACTAAAAATCCAGAGGCTTGTACACTTTTTAAATGGAGAAAGTTTGGGTATATAAATCATTCATATTAATGAATATGTGATTGTTGAGAGATTAAACAAAACTAGTGGTGTATAATGGAGTTTGTAACGTATATTTAAGAAAAACTCACACATGGCAAGGATGGACCTAAATTCAATGCCATGCAAAATTCCATTATGCAATGCCAGCACAAATCAACACAGAAAGTTTAAAGTTCATGCAGCAAAGAGAAGGATCCTGAAACAGCTGGGGAAAGGAAGGACCAGCGTGGAGAAGTCACTCAAAGGAAACCAGCTAAAGACTGAAAATACCTGCTTCTGGCAATGGTGGTCTGGGGACTGTGAACCAAAAACTGTGTGCCACCAAGGCTATTGCCTGCCATATACCAATAGGAAGTCAAGCACCCCACACCAAGAGGCATGTGGAAGATGGTTCAAAGCTGCCTGGGTCAGGATAACCCCCCAAACTGGAAACAATCCAAATATCCATCTGCAGTACAAACTGTGGTGATTTTATCCAGTGGATTCTACATGATGAAGATAACCACCACCTGTAAGTCTTACACACTGAATGATGATTGACAGCGTCTCACATATATTACACCTAAATTTTAACATGTAAAACTAATCTGTGGAGTTTATAGATACCTGTTTATATGGGGGGGGCATAAGAAAAGCAAGTCATCTATACAGAGAGAGAGAGAGAGATCTTAGACATGAATCTAAGGAGAAGGACAGGGCATTGTCAGGAATGGGCATTCAAGGGAAGACCTAGTTCCTGCCCAAGCTTATTTTCTTGATTTAGGTGGTAGTCACAACGGCATTGATTTGTAGCAACTCACTAAAGTTTGCATTGATGCTCTAAGCTTGATTCACAAGGAGCACATGTCAAAGCAGAAATGCTTGCAGGAAAGAAATCTATTTTCATTACAGTAGAAATTAGGGCTGGGGCATACAACATTAGATCTGCCATTTTTATTCTAAATAAATGATAGCATTTTATTCTCTACAATTCCAAGCTACTAAAACTTTATTGTTATTAAAATAACAATGAACAAAAGAAAAGTGAAGATTCTGAAAATTCATGGACGTGAACAGAATGGGGCAAAATAAAAGAAAACAGAGTGTAATGAATAAGAAATGGAGCCTATCCTCAGCTAGCTCCCAAGATCCAGGCAATCAGGGATGAAGAACAAACAAATCCCAGGCTGCTTTCTTTACTCCATCAAAAGTTCTTAAGCCCTTTCCGTGGGTATAATGTAAATATGAATAATGGAATTGATTTTTTTATCAAACATATACAAATAAATCAGATGAACCCATTTCCTCCCAGGAACTCATCCAGAAAGTGAGACACTTTCCCGATGCAGCCCTTATGATTACAAACATTGGGGCACCTTCTGGGAGAATCGCTTTCAGCGCCCATGGCATTTTTTAATAACCTCCAGGATGGTGAATTCAGCCTCCGAGAATGAACTAGGAAGTTATTTGGTTCTGCACTGATAAATAGCAGAAGTAAATGCACTCACTCAGAATGTATTGATTTCACCCCGAAATTTAACCATGCCTTGGGACTAGCCTTAAAGGAAATTCCAGATGGGATGTTCCAGTTTGCATAAAAAACGGGACTGTTTTTGCCTCTTGCACCCCCAGTTGCTATTGTGAGAAACAGGTGCACTCCATTCACTCTTCCCAAGTGTACCCCAGTCTTCCTGGATGCCATACATTGCTCCAGAAGGGTGGGAGCAGGGACACAGTGGACAAAGCCATGTCCACACCTTGGCACCTTGAGTATATTCTCATTGACAATCACTTCACAAGAGACAACCACTTTCACTTTCTGGAAAAGTCACAATCTGCTTCTTGATTGCTTTTGTTTATTGACCCATGCTTTGTTTATTTATGTAGGTTATGAAGCCAGAGGACAGCTATAATAGATTCTCTCCTTCCATCCTGATACCCAGGAATGGAACTCAGGCCAGCCACTCTGGCAGCAAACATCTTTACTCAGTTCACAGGCTCCCTGTTTTCCTTTGTGGTTGCTGCTGGTACAGGGTGTCATATAGCTCAGGCTAGGCTCCAACAGCCCAAGAGGCAGCATCCCCAGGCATGAAGATGAGAGGCCAGCGCTGGCACCCTAAATCTCTGACAGCTGGAGTCACAGAGTCAGCATTTGAAAATTAGGAGCTACACAGCTCGGGTCAGACAGAGTGAGCCTAAGAGCCAAAGTCAAGGAACTGTGGCTTGAGACCCAACTTATTCCCTCAGACCCCTGCTTGCCCCAGAAGAGTGATCAAAAGGCCAGTTCACCATGCAGAGGCTCAGGGTGTACAGGGTTTGGAGTGGGAGGTGAAGGGACAAGGCAGAAGGACTGTACCTCCTGTTGGATGCCTGGTGCAGGGTGTGGGTGTGGGGTGCCCGAGTGCTCCACCACCTGGCTGCAGAGAGACTGGCTAGAAGAAGCAAAGCCCTGCAGCCCCCTCCTCCTAACCACCCTGTTACCTCCTGCTGCTGCGCTTTGCTTTCCAAGCCTAAGTGCTTTTTAATTAGCCTGCTTCACTTCCCGGAATCATCCCCGTGCTGGCGACCTCGCACATGGCACCCCCGTGCCATTTCTGCCAGCGGTGCCCAGTCCGCCCACCAGGTTCAGGCTGCCAGGAGCTCATACTCCTGGTGTGTTGCTCTTGGCCCCTGCCTCGTTCTGTGCTCCAGCACTGCAGACTCCCACAGGCAGACAGAAGCCTGCTGTTTGGGGGCGTGATCGGATTTCTTGCCAACTCTGAATGTTTCCACCTAAGTGTCTGGAGATGAGCGATTGGTGGGGGGCAGGGGATGTGGAGTGACCTGTGTGCAGCTGATTTTCAAATCCACATACGGACCTTATGGAAGGGGACGCTTTTCTTCACAACTTGGTGCTGGTTTTGTAATGTTTTCTAATTATTTAAAAGCTAAAGAATCATTTCCTTTTTTCCTGGAAGAAGAGAATCAAAGTAAGGACAGCTTAGACAAGATCCACCAGGATCTCGAGGTTTCCCTAGGAGAAGAGGACAAAGTTGTGCAGACAACTCTAGCCTCGCGCCTGCCCAGTGAGCTCCACCCCCTGCTAACGTCCAAGAAGCCCCAGATTAGCAGCCTGTGAAGCTGGTAGGAGGAGGCCTCATACTTGGCTTTGCTAGGTTTTAGTGGCAGAAAAGAAACCCTCTGATCATTTCCTCAGTGAAGGCAGGTTCCTTCCGGAATACAGGCCCCCGACCTCCCTTCCCTTAGAACACTGAATTTAGAAATTTCCCAAGAGGAAAGCTATTCTCTGCATCTTCTTGTAGCCTCTCACTGGGTTTACAGGACAGGAAAGTGGTTCGGGAGAAGGTCCTGAAAGCCATGTCCTTAGTCATCAAGAAAAGCCTCAACAGCAGAAAACCCAGTTTTAAAATGGCCTTCAACAGGCGAGAGAGACGGCTTAGTAGTTAGGATCAGGGCTCTTCCAGAGGACCAGGGTTCAATTCCCAGCATCCACATCACAGTTCACTGTAACTCCATTCCTAGGGGACCCAACCCCCTCTTCTTCTGGCCTCTGAGGGCACTGCATGCTGGAGGTACACAGACATGCATGTAGGCAAAACACCCATACACAGAAAAAAAATGGAAGAAAATTTTAAAAGTGGGTTTCCAAAGGCCAAACTGACACCATACCCAAAGATAAATGCCTGCCAGATGCATCAAAAAGTGTTTCATCTTATTAATCACGTACACACACACAAAATCAAAACCACTGTATCACCTCTCACCTTTTAGAAGGGTTACCATAAAAAAATAAGAGGTAGTCTAGTATGGGTCCTAATGGGAATGTAAATGGTTGGCCCCAAGAGAAGCATCTCCCAGGCCAGGCCAGACACAGCAGCACCTTCATAGGCATGGGACTACACTTTTTTATCATCTTCTGTTGAGAATTTGTCAAATCTGTAAATAAATTCATTTTCCACTTATATAGACATACATATAGATATACATACATGGATCAGTTCACTTGTTACTTTTGAGACAGTGTTCCACCCCACAGTCTACACTGGCCTGGAACCCATAATCCTCTGCTTCATCCTTCCAGGTGTTGGTACTTCAAGCATGCACCATCAAGGCTGACTCACTTTAACCCATTTAGATCTACAGCCGAGCTTTATGTCAAGGGTTCTGGTAACTATAGCAACAGTTGCTAGCTTTGGGGAAAGGGAGCCATGTTCACAGTTGGTAGGAATGTGAATTGGTTCATCCATAATGGAAAATTATAGGGAATTTCCCAATGAAATTAAAAATAAAACTGCCATATGACCCAACCACCCTTCCTTTGAGTATGCACTCAAAGAAAATGAAATCAGAGTCTCATAGGGTGTCTATGCTCCTTTGTCCACTGGGGTATTATTCATAATAATAGCCAAAATGCAGAAACCTGGATCCTGGGGATGGTAATGGAGGCTGCCTAGACTGTACACAGCTTGTCTGATCTGAAACCAAAAGGAGCCCAAGTCATAGTGTGTCTCTTATTCTCTATGAATCTTTTCCAGGATGCACCCTGAGACCCCTGGGGACCTGCAGTCAGCCAGAGCTCTCTCCTAAAGCAGGGGCTGAGATGAGCGGGGAGCTCATTCTGGAAACTGCCATGGACTGCAATGGACCAAGCCTATGACCCAGCCCTTTCCCCTCAGCTCTGAGAGCCTGTCAGAGATGGCCATCAACATGGGACAGAAGGAGCCAGCATTCTCCCTGACCACCCTGCTACCTACTTCAGTCCCTATTCACCCCCACTATCTGGTTATCATTTTGGAAACATGAAACTTGATAGCCAAGATCCAGCAAAATCCTTTGAACAATTGAGAAAACGGGACCCACAATAAAATAGAGTGGGGATAATTGATGCTGTCTCTCCTACAAGGCTGTCGGGATAATTAAGTGAGTCTGTCACCTAGAGCAGGCGTTGGGAGAAGGCATGTGATTAATAGAGCTGCCGACACAGGTGTGCGACCTGTACATCTGTACATCTGTACAGACTGCATTGGGAAAGATCAGAGCCTGGTTTGACACACTTCATTTCTGAATGAGAACCGGGCATTTCCACTTCACATTGTGCTTCACAAAGTACACCTCAAAAGTGTACCTCCAGTTCTGAGAAGACATATTTGCTACCCCTTGCTTATCCCTCACTCACTGGGAAAAATTCCAGTGCCCCTCTGTAGCGTCTAAGGCTGATGATGTATCTGAGTTTATAATCACAATTTTATTATGGTTATCTGATTAATGCTAGTTTCCTACTTTAAATAAGCTTTGTAAGTAGGGACTGTAGTTATGTTCACCATCATAATCCCACCCATATTATCTTAAAGATGATCAGTTGTTTGAGTCTTTTTTAATTTTTATTTGTTTTTAATTATGTGAGTGAGTGCAAATGTCTGTGGAAGCCAAAGGCATTGGATTCCCTGAAGCTGGAGCCTCAGTAAGTTGTAAGCTGCCGGATGTGGGTTCTGGGAACCAAAATTGAGTCCTCTAGATCAACAGCAAGTATTCTTAACAGCTGAGCCATCTCCTCAGGCCCCCATTTTAGTCTTACTTATAAATGATTATAAAACAATAACCATCTTTTTCTCGTTCCATAATTTAAATGCAAATTTTAAAAGTTATCTGTTTTGATCTGTTGCTGCCCTGGGCTGCACTGCATATGGAGGATTGTAGCTTTTCTAGAGAGGTTGATATTTAATTCAAACTTAACATAACTTAGTGCTCTTGAGTAGAAATTATTTCTTCATCAGAAGAGGTGTCTAGGCATGTTCAATGTTTGGTCAGAGTTATCCTACCCTTACAAAGACCCTTCACTCTGCTTTTCTTCTTCTTACCTCTACAATGAGCTACAGCACCTGACCTTTGTCCATCTCAGTGAGCAGCACTCTGGACTGAGCCTGCAACCAAGGATCAAGATGGAGTCTAGGACTGTTGTGGGAGCCCGTTCTGGGGTTCCTCGTGGCTTTACCCAGCAGGTCCGAATAGAGGATGATCAGGACCACGGGCCTGAGTGCAGGTGTCTGAGATGGTCTGCACTTGGCTGTGCTGGGGGAGGAGGTCTTTTGCTCCACCCCTTGGCGTCTCTATAAAAACCCTGGACCAGAGACAGTCGGGGCTCGTTGGAATAGGTTCCAGGCCCTCTTGAGGCTATCCTTTATTTTCTATCTGTTTATCTCCGCAAGATTCTCCGCTATAAATCCTTCTATCTAATATTTCCTGCTGCTGGCACTCAAGAAAACTCTGGGAAGCTGTGGGGGTGGTGGGTAAACGCCCCACAGACTGTGCACTTTGAAGGGAAATAGTCTTAGTCTTAGACAGGAGAACCCCCGTGTCTGAGATGACCAATCACTGGCCAGCTAACAGCTCTGAAATGGCCACACACCTGGGGCTGCTGAGAGAGAGACTATGCACTGAGAGGACAGAGCATCAGTTTCAGTAATGGAAACAGTGCTTCACCGAGCAGAGAGAAGCAGTGTACATCTCTGACACTGAGAACTACTCTCCGAGCCCTCGACCACTTCTAGAATCCTTTTGACCGAATGGAAAGCAGCATGTGTCTTGATGAAACCCATTCTTTTCAGCTGCATATTGCTCATAGTCGAACGAGTCCCTAGTTCATAGAACAGGATCCATTTTTGAAAAAGTAAAAAAAACAGGGTCAATTTTATCCAGGACTAGCTTCAAACTCACTGAGAGAATGACCTCGAACTTACAATCCTCCTGCCTCCACTTCCTAGGGCTGGAATTACAAGCGTGTACCACTACACCTAGTTTTTCATGGTGCTGGCATATCAAACTTTGCGCGTGCTAAGCGAGCACTCTACAAACTAAGCTGCGCCCCAACCCCAAGGGAAACATTCACAAAGAATCAATGTATCTCACAATCTGCATTTAGGACCAAATGCTGCAAATACTGTGAGAACAGAAGAGGAGATCAGACAAGTGGCTGTGGCATCCACATAGAATGCAGGAAACTGAAGGCTGTAACCCTTTCCCTGTAACCTGTCCTGAATGACTTTGTCTGCACCACATTTCAAACAGTAGAGTTGGGAGGAAAAAACACACTAATTGGGGGGGACAGAAGACTTGTCAAGGAAAGACCAGGTCTGGTGAGTCACAGAGGACTGAGGTGAGCCTGGGGGGACTCAGGGTAAAGGGGATGGGTGTCTGGGGAAAGGGCCCGTGAGCCCTCCAAAAGGAAAGAGAAAAATGAGCGTGGAGAAGACAAACACTTCGCCACCTTGAAATGTTGCCCAAGGCTCTCCTTTTCACTAAATCCCATTACAGCATCTGTCATAAATAACAGCGAATTATTTACTCAAGAGGCCATGGCACAATAAAGGATAGGCGTGAAACAATAAAAACAGTAATGAAAACAGAGGGAAGGGATATAAGGGAAAGAAATTCTACAAAAAGGATTTTGTGTGCTAAAAGGGTTTTCAGCTCCAAGAATAAAAAAGAATCTTATAATCTGATTTAGAGGAGAAAAGGCTGTTTTTGTTAGTTTTTTAAGCCATCTGAATGTGTAGCTGAGGGAGGCCTTTCACCTTCACATCCATCCTATGAAACAGAAGCCAAATCGTGGGAAAGTTTCCCAGGAACTTACTATCCTGACCTGTCGCCCGGTCACCGAGCACTCTCAGGGCTGTGTGTGGCCGACTCAAGTTTGCTTTTCGGTTCCTACAACTCCTATTGGTCTAGTATCTATTAGGAATAGAAAAAAAAAGAGGAACAGCCCATACTGTTGGGGCACCCTACTACAGAGGTCCCCAGACCCCACAACTTTTTCTCCATCCGTGGAAATAAAGAGTATTCTGAGGGCTCTGTAACCAACATGCCCTGTGATGCCTCTATGGCAGTGTTTCTCAACCTGTGGGTCATGACCCCTTTGAGGGTCGAACAACCCTTTCACAGGGGTCACATATCAGACATCCTGCATGTCAGATACTTACATTACAATTCAGTTATGTAAGTAGCAGAGTTACAGTCATGAAGTAGCAACAAAAAGAATTCCATGATTGGGGGGCATCACAGGGTGACGAACTGTATTAAAAGGTCGCAGCATTAGGAAAGTTGAGAACCATGGCTCTCCGGGCCTGGGCCTGAGCCTACATTGATAAAAAGGTTTAAGTTGTTGATAAAGGCATTTCGGTTGTTGCCCATAACACTGAAAGTAACAATAATAAAAATGTAAAACAACAATAAGCTATTCCCAACTGTGAGCCGAACTCCTCCTGTCATTCAGACTCCGTGGTCTCCCTTGCCTGCAGTCCTGTGCAGAGACTGCAGCAGCCCCTGGAGTACTTCTGTCTCGACGTACCAGGCAACCCCATCTTGGGCATTTGAGGTACTCCCTCATGTCTACCAGGCTTTCTTTTGGGGCCACCAACCAGCTCCCAAATCATGACAAAGAGACTTATTAGTTATAAAGGCATGGCCTAGCTTGGGCTTGTTTCTGGCTAGTTTTTTTAAATTAGCCTGTTTCTCTTCATCTACCTTTTTCTGTGGGGTTTTTTACTTTTCTTTCTCTCTATATCTCTCATTGCTTCTTGTGTCTGGCTGGCTGGCAGCTGCCTGGCTTCTGGCCCCGGGTGTGTGCCTCTCTCCCTTGTTCTCTCATTCTTCCTCTCTTGTTTTTGAGCCTAGATTTCTCCTATTTATTCTCTTTGCTTGCAAGCCCTATCTATCCTCTCCTGCCTAGTATTGGCTGGTCATCTTTTTATTAGACCGATCAGGTGCCTTAGGCAGGCAAGGTGAAACAATTGCAACACATCTTTACATAATTAAACACACATCCTTACATCATTAATGCAGCATAAACAAATATAACACATCTTCACACAGTTAAAGTAATATTCTGCAGCATAAACAATTGTAACACATCTTCACGTAGTTGTGGGAGCGTTGACTGTGAAGCCACCTAGGGCCCAACACCAGCAGCATCTGATATATAAGTTCACTGTCCAGGATACTCCCCTCATGACTGCCTGGGCTTCCCCCTCATCCTTGTAGTGGGTAGCCATTCCAGCTTGGATCTGGAAGTTCCAAACCCCATTGAGACTCTGGCAACTGTCACGCCTACGAGGCGGGGCGAGGGGAGGCGCCTGGGGACCCAAGAGCTGGATGGGTCAGCGCTCTCTCTGTGCGCTCGGTGCCGGGACGCTGAACGGTGAAGGTGAACTGTGCAGAGCTCCAGAGAACACCGCTGGACTGCGTTACGCCTTCCCCAGACCCTGCGACCTACCCATTACTTAATTTGTGAGTTACGCCATTAAATAAATATCCTTTTAACTACGTGGAGTGGCCAAAATAATTTCTCCAATACATCCCTCTCAAGATGCCGCCTCCTCAGAGAAGACATTTCCTGCCCAACAAGGCAGCCCCAGTAACTGTCAAGGCCCTTCCTTTGCTTTGTACAGCCCTGCCTTCCTGTTACCTCTCTGTGGATGGCCCGTTTCCCCCTGAGAATGTTAACCTAAGGACTCTAGGCTTGCTCACCTCTGTAGCCCCCTGCAAGGCAGGATAGGGCCTTAGTACCCTGGCCATCCATATTGTTCCTCAGGTTTATTTCTGTCTTAAGATGTGTATGTGTGTGTACACATGTGTGGGGGTGATTGCAGAGACCAGAGGTGGTGTCTGAACCCTTGGAGATGGAGTGATGTGTACTGGAACCTGACTTCTGGTCCTCATCCTTGAACAGCACATATAGTTAACCTCTGAGCCATCTCTCCAGGCACCTCAGATTTCTATTAGTGATGCTTATCTATGAAATAGTCCACTAATTCAAGCATTTAAATTCTAAATCCTGAGTCCCAGTTAATGACTGAAGAATAATGGGTTTTGTCTATGGTCAAGCTCTCTAGATAATGACATTTATTTATTTATGTATATTTACATGATAAATGGCAGTACAAACATCCAACAACATCATTCTTCATCTGGAAGCCAGTAATCCAAGCACCAAGCAAGCAAATTCCCCCAAGAACTGCTAAAATCAAGAATTGCATAGCACCCCAGCATTGTACAGCCTATGGCTGTGGACTGAATCATGTCCCCAAAACTGTAGTGCTGAAGTAATGAGGTGAGACCATTGAATGGAGCCTCGATTCAGCAAGGCTCATGTCAGTGAGAAGATACCAGGCCTTTCCTCCTCTTTCTCTCCCCGTCCCCCCAGAGAGGCTTCACCAAAATTGCCAAAACTGAATTTTCCTAGCTTTGATTTTGGACTTCTAGTTTCCTGAAATATGAAAAATAACTTTTCATTTAAACTGTCTAATCTATGGGATTTTGTCATGGAAGCCCATGTGGACTGATCCACCCTTCTCTGCTGAAATACCAGTGAATTTTTTCCCCTAAAGAAACAAAATGACCCAGTCCCTGCAACCTTGCAGGTCAGACTTTCTATAGAAGTGGGGATTTTACATAGGTAGATGATAAAAAGCTCCAGCCAGCGAAGCAGCACTTTTCAAGGCAGTATGTCTCTTCAGATGACCCGGAACCATCCAGAGCATCTTCAGAGGGACGCTCCTGATAGGCTCATACTTTGAAAGGGCATATTCCACTGGCACAAAGGAAGATGAGCAAGTAGCATGTTTAAGATTAGCACGGGAAAGTTAAATAGCACCATGTGCACAAGCTGAGGAGAAAATGCTAACACAACACAAAGGTTAACCACATTCGGGAGATCAATGAAAACAGAAGGCGTGAACTTCTCAAGAAAGACTGTGTAATCGGAATACAGGAGAGAGCCCACACATCCTCCACAGCGTCTGCCTCCACCCAAGGGAAAGGCACACAGATCTAGAAAAGAACACGTGACACAGAGCAGCCAAGTCCACTGCCAGCGCTTCGTCGTTAGCATATTCGGCACTCACCAACAATCGTATTTATAAAGCACTTTAACGACATGGAAAATGCATGACCTACGATTAAGTGGGAGGGGGGGGCGGGAAAGCAGGATATAAAATTGAATTACAAATAATCTTGATTTATGAAAAAATAAGACCAGAGCAGAAAGATCAGATGGCTGTGAGACAAATGCTGCCGTTTCCCTCTGGTTGTTGAGATGGCGCATATTTTCCTGAATGGTCTGCTTTTATGAAATTTCTAATAACAAATATTTGTTGCTTTAAGCATCAGAAAACAGGAACCTAAGATGTATGTGGCTATTGGATGCCGCTTCCAGCTGGTATTGAGGCCAAGAGTCCAGGTCCAGGAATTATGATGAAGGATATCAGTATCAGTAGTATGGAAGGACCCATAAACATTATAGAGGCCAGAAGGCTCTGTTTTTCACATAATGGGCATCTGAAACCCTCAGGCTAGTATCTCGGGAAAAATCTTGATTTGGTACCTTTTCAAACCTGGACAAGGGGGAGAAAGGGAGCAAGCTTACCTTTAGTCTGTCCATTATTCCCTTAAATGTGAGCTCTGTCTTTCTCTATTACCAAAGCCTCATGTAAACAGGATGCAGTGCGCCCCGCACCTCCTCCCCCATAGACCCCAGCACTCTAGTCCCCAGTTCCTGCAGCAATCTGCTTCCATAATGATGGCATTAAGGAGCTGGGGACCTAGCTCTCTCTTTTCCCCCATGTCCACCTGTTCCATCCACGCAGCCATTCTCCAGTCGCCCTTTGCTGCCTCCTTCCTGTCCCCTCAACATTTCCGTCAGTTACATCCTCCTCCCAGCTCCCCCACAGCCTCCCTTTTCATAGCTTTATTTATCTATAGGCAATTGAGACTTGGCCCTGATGACCATGACAAACCAGCCTTCCTTGGCACACCAGAGCATGATATGAGCGAGGACACTGACAGTCTAAAAACTGGAAAAACCTTCCTCAGCAGCTTTCTAGAGCCTCCTAGAATGTTCAAGGGTTGAAAGTGCCAAAGGGATAGAAACCTCCTTACATTTAACAGACGTCTTTTGCAAAACCTCTCTTGAAAATCCTGTTATACCCAGTAAATGAGTGATACTGCATTTGTTTTCTCACTCTCAGAATACACTTCTAATGCAGCTCCCTCCCCTTCCCACAAGTGGCCTAGACACAGCCTGCAGCATGGGGATGTTGGTCTAATATATTGGGGTGGGAAATCTGAGCTCTGAGAGACCAAACCGCATCAGGCTGCAGCCTCTGCTTCAACCCTCGTGGTAGCATCTGGCCTGCCTAAACGACACCACATCTGACTGGCTGATGGGAGCTGGGCTCTCACTCCATCCTCACCCTCTCCACTGACTGGTGTTCTACTTTTTCTATCTTTCATCTTGTCCACCAGAGGCCACTTTGTAAAAACAACAAGACCATCAGCAGATTTACTAGCAAAGTATATTCAGTCAACTAATCTACTTTCCAGTCTTGTTCACTCATCTTCTCCAAGGAACTTCTTAGAAGAGATCGTGACAATTTTCTTGGGCTTTTGTTTTTCTGACAATTAACCCATATGTACACTCATCCATCATGTCCTCAAGGATATTTTCCCAACATGGTCATAACTAGAATCTACCATAAACTTTTGGTACATTGTTGAGCTCCATAAATACCTAGCATGGTGACTGTGCCACACACATTTTGTGTGTGTAAATAAATCACTATGCCTAGCACACAATGAGGATCACATTCCATATGCTGTGTCCCATGACTTCCCATACAATAACTCAGCTAAAAATGCTGAGGAATAGGGCTGAAAAGATGAGCCAGTGGTTAAGTGTTGTGACTGCTCTTCCAGAGGACCTCAGTTCGATTCTGTAAGCCCACGTGACAGCTCACAACCCCTGTGACTCCAGCTCCAGGGAATGCGATGCTGTCTCCCCGCCTCCATGGGCACCAGGCATGTAAGTGGTGCACAAACATACACGTAGGCAAAATGCCCATACACCTAAAATAAATTATTTTTTTAACTAAGTAGAATGTCTAGAACTTGACCGAGATTAGTATCTGATGGGTGTTGTTTTTTGGCTCTTGACTCTTTTTTGAGGGGCCCACCACCCAGCTCCCATATAAATCACACAGGGAGGCTTACTCTTAATTATCAGTGCTCTACCTTAGCTTGGATTATTGCTAGCCAGTTTTCCTTAAATTATCCTACCTTTTGCCTCTGGGCTTTTCCCGTTCTCTTACTTCTGTAAATCTTACTCTTACTCAGTGGCTTGCTGTGTAGCTGGGTGGCTGAGTGGCTGACCCCTGGAGTCCTCCTCCTCTTCTAGCTACTTCTTTTTTTTTCTCCCAGATTTCTCTTTCTATATATTCTCTCTGCCTGTCAGCCCCACCTATCCTTTCTCCTGCCTTGCTATTGGCCATTCATTCCTTTATTAGAACCATCAGGTGTTTTAGACAGGCACAGTAACACAGCTTCTCAGAGTTAAACAAATGCAACATAAATAAAGGTAACACACCTTAAAATAATATTCTACAACAGACTGATTCCAAATCTCTTGTTTGCCCCCAGCCTATATATATGGGAACATAAAACAGGAACTGGCTGGGCGGTTTTAGGGATACAGTCATTGAAGTGGTCTTGTCATTAGCTAACAGCCAGAAATCTCTGTGTTTCTATATTCCAGAGACAGAAATGTCAGAAGTGTTCGAAGGTTCTGCTTTCTGGTCTGATTTCATATTGTCTCTTCTTTTACACAGGTGCCTGGAGGTTATACAGGAGGGTATGATCAACACTGAGGTACATGGACCCTTCATGAGTGGGCCACCTGGATTGGCCACCTTACTCCCCATGCCTCAACCTAGGAAAGCCTTATTAAGTCTATGGAGGCCCTTGGCTGCATCCCTGCTGCTGGAACCTGCTCTTGCTACACCAGAACTCTGCTGCCTCACATCTTCAGCTCTCACCTATGAGCCTACCTTTCCAAAACTCACCCTGATGCTTCCAAAACTCATGCTCCCTGTGGCCCCTGGAATTCATTCTTGGAGTTTTTGATTCAAAGGACCCAGAAGCCACTGGTCTGAGGTGGTTTTGGTAGCTGTTGATTTTTCAGAACCCTCCCCCAGCTATTGCCCACCCAGGTGAGACAGCCTCCATGGCTCTCAAGGACTCCTGTTTTTCCTCTATATCAAGGCTTTCTGGCCACTCAACACCAAGGTCTGTGGAAAAAGTGGTCCATGTCTGCCTTTAGTCATTCCTGTCCCCTGATCATCTACCATGTGTCATCTTTCTTTATATTTTAGTAGGACTAAATGAGTAGATGAAGAAATAGGCAGAAAGTTCAAACATTTTGGAAATATGCTGTATACAAAGTGGTTCTTAATCCTCCCACCACCAAAACCAGATTTCACTGGACACTACCACAGTTTACATGAGGTATGTGTCTGCTTGCATGAACTATGGGGACCTCCAAAATACAGGAAATGCTCCCCCCTGGACATTGTCACTACATTGGTACATTCCTCACTCAGAGCACGTCTCCTGCCATCAACACAAACACTCGTATGTCACTGTGTTAACAGATGATGGATAAACATGTGTATCATCAAGGCATAAACAGCATCAGTCACAGTATCTGTAATGAAGAAAAATGATAGGCTCAACAAGCGTGCATGTATGTGAACTCAAATGAATTAAGTAGCAAAACACAGAAACAAATCACTGGAATGTGTTAAAACCGTAGCGGGCAGAGCAGCGCGCCACCTGCTCGGCTTTCCTCACAACCATTGCAATGACCACAAAGAGTACCGACCCTTTCTATAGAAAGTATAAAACTGTGAGGCAGGTGATATATGGCAAAATCAGTTCTTAACATTATTCCAATTGAGAGAAACAGCGAGTAGAAACCATCAAGACCAGACTTATTAGGACTTTGTAAGAAATCTAAACAAGATCCCAAACTCAGTAAACCATCTAAGAGTTCCGGCCTTTGTTCCTTGCTAGCTTATGAAAGGAGCCTGGACAGAGTCAAGAATACTCAAGTCAGTGGTTCTCAACCTATGGGTCACAACCCCTTTGTGAGTTAAATGACCCTTTCATAGGAGTCGCCTAAGACCATCAGAAAACAGATATTTACATTAAGATTCATAACAGTAACAAAATCGCAGTTATGAAGTAGCAACAAAAGTAAGTCTAAGGTTGAGGATCACCACAGCATGAGGGAAACTGTATTAAAGGGTCACAGCATTAGAAAGGTTGAGAACCACTGATTTAACCACATATATGCAGTGTGGAGAAATGTGGCAGGAACTGCTTGCTATTTAATAAGACACATTCTTCCCCCATTGTGCTTGAATTGTACCAAGCCGAAAGGTTTGTGACACTGACTTGATTGTCAACTAAAGTCCAAACCGCTGGGCATGCCTGTGGGGGATTTTCCTCAGATTATTTGAGGTGAGAAGACCCACCCTAAATCTGGGCCACACCTTCTCATGGCAGTCCACATAAAAGAAGGAGGCTTCAGGCTGTTTGTCTGTGCTCACTCTTGCTGGCAAGTTAATCTTTCCTGTTGTTGAGGTATTCCTTCACCTGTATTAGAACCTTCTTCAGGGTTCCAACACAGACTGAAGATCAGCGGCAGTCTAGGAGTCCTCTAGGACTCCAGTGCCAGACGGAGGGACTGCTGAGACATCCAGCCTCGTGGATGGAACAACTTCAAGATCTCTGCCCTTCCCTCATGAGACAATCACTGTTGAACTACTCAGACTATAGCCTGTCTATTAAATCCCCTTTTAATGTATATATACACATATATATTATATTTATATATACACACACGTGTGTGTGTGTGTGTGTGTGTGTGTGTGTGTGTGTGTGTGTGTGTGTGTGTGTACACATTTTATCAGTTCAGTTCCTTTGGAGAACCCTGCCTACAACAGCTTCCTAAGCACACTGGGGTCTCCAGCCTCCTTGGTAGCAGGTGTAGGCAAAAGACTACACTGTTGCCAATGAAACTAACAGAAGTGAAGGGTGCTGTTTTTGAGGGCATGGCAGCTCTGCCTTCTTGCTGTCTTTTCTTGTCTAACTAGATTCCCATGTACAGCTGCTACCTAACTCTGACCAAGAGCATTACAAGGTCCTAGAGAATGGCATAAAGACACACCAGCTCACCAGACCTCCACATGGAATGCCCACCAACCTAGAGATGTTCATCTCTGTGACATGAAATAAGCATTCACTGATCTTCTTAGGGATGGTCTTTCAGTTCTCATCATTTTAGTCTATCCCCATATGTACAATGTGCATCACCAGAGGCCTATTTTGTTCTATTCTGATAACGTTATAACTATACTTCCCTAGTGATCTAAACTATTCCACTGGGACCCAGAAGAAATAGGCTCAGTTTTTAAAATGACTATGAGAAGAAAAAGATAATCCAAAGGAGGAAACTAAGTTGGTCATGTGATTGTCTTGGCAGGCAAAGAGGACACTTAAGCCTCCCCACCCCTTGGCTATCAGACTACTGAAATAATAAGCTCCTGGAAGAGGAGATGCTCCAGGATATATGCTAAGAGAAGAAAAGGCTGAAGCTTGCGCCAGCCAGAGGACCTTGGCTCCCAGGAAGAGATTTTATACAATTCTGACAACTTGCAGGATAGACCAGTGTGTTAATGATGGACAGGACCATTCCTTGACCAAGACTATTTAGTTATATGTGCCTCTTGCCCTCTATTTATAGAGTCGATTATTTATTATTTTACATGAATGGGTGTTTTGCCTGCATGTATGTCTCTGCACCCCTTGCATGGCTGGTACTCACAGAAGTCAGAAGAGAGTATCAGAGCCCCTGGAACTGGAGTTACAGATGGTTGTGAGCCACCATGACATCGCTTTAGAACCAAAGCCAGGTCATCTAGAATAGCAGCCAGTGCTCTTAATTGCTGAACTGACTCTTCAGCA
Organism: Peromyscus maniculatus bairdii; assembly: GCF_049852395.1. NCBI lineage: Eukaryota > Metazoa > Chordata > Mammalia > Rodentia > Cricetidae > Peromyscus > Peromyscus maniculatus. Next base: position 62,636,653 of record NC_134871.1, read on the forward strand.
GTCCCTCTTATTAAAATGAGCCACATGTCAGGTTCCTCAAGGAGGACTTGGAGAAGATCACTGGACCTGTTCGTTCTTCTCCATGTGGTTGAATAAATCCCCTTCTTTGTTTTTCACTGTTATTCTTCTCTTTAACTGAGGGTGGGTGGGTAAGTTTAACTTGTTGGGACTTCTTGGGCCAAGCTGGGCCCCAGAAACCCTGGTTATAGCCTCTTTCTTCTAGCAACACAAGGTGATAGAGAAATGGTTTAGGTCCCATGAGAAGCACCTTCGTGGAACATTGTATGTGTGTTACACTGTTCAGTTCTAGGAGTAGGTGACAGTTTCAGACATCTGAAAGTCCATTCTAAGAGAGAAGGAACTCTCTTCCTTTCATACTTCTTATTGCGAATGAATATATTCTCATAGTAATACACTCTAAAAACATAGGGTAGTCTTTGTTCAGGTCTCTTCTTTCCCCTCAGAGGAATACATGTCAACAATCCCAGGTGCCACCCTCCACAGATTCAGTATTCAACGTCTTCTGCAAACACCAATTCACTTAGAGTTCTGCCAGGAGAATGGAGAATGATAAACCAAGATTAACACAGAAAAGAAGCCAGTCAGCAGAGAAAAACTGAGAGCCCTCCCCAGCCTGGGATTCAGTCAACAAATGGAGAAGGCTTCAGAAAAGCCCTTCAGATACAAATGTGGGAGTGGCGAGTGCTGTGCCAATGTCCTATGAAGGGTCCTGTGGTTCATAGCCCAGCACTTTGGGGGCCCTTCTTTCAGCTCGCTAGCCCATCCCCACTCTTTCTTAATGAATGTCTCTATTCCCAGTTCTGACATTGTTTCCCTGGACACAGTGCTAGATACCCTGGCAGGTGTGTCTGTTACCCAATGATCTCTTGGAATCCCTTTCTTGACATTCTAACTTCAGAATGAACTTCTTATGGGGAGGGGGATGGCACAACGGGTAACAGGGTAGGCTGTGTGCTAGCCTTTTGAGAGGACAGCTGACTCTACAAAAGATGTTGGGCCATGTGCATCATGGCATGCACATACATGTGCACACACACACACAAGAGGAAGAAACGGAAGAAGGGGAGGAAGGAGGAGGAGAAGAAAAAGGAGAAGAAGGTGATGATATAGTCAAGTTTCAAATGAGTTACTTAAAACCAGCAAGATGGCTCTGTGCTGCCTGGCAACCTGAGTTTGACCCCCAGAACTCATGTGGTGGAAGAAGAAAACCAACTCAAATAAAAATTGTTCTGACTTCTACACACATGCTTGCTTTCTCTCTCTCTCTCTCTCTCTCTCTCTCTCTCTCTCTCTCTCTCTCTTACACACACACACACACACACACACACACACACACACGCATCATACACACATGCCCATGTATGTACGTGTGTGTGCGTGCACGCACGCGCACATTCTCAATGAACTCCAGAACCCTTCTCTTCCATTCTAAAACATGACCCAGAACTTCACCTGTTAACTATTTGTCCTGCTCACTAGACTGTGTGATTTTTGATGACAAGAATTCTTTTAGTTACCTGAATAAATGCACAGAGACTCCATAGCAGCTTCCCTGGGTGGTCATCAGAGTGTGCACAAGGAAGTCCTGGGGTATCAGGTTTTGTTCAATTAAACCAAAGCCAAAGATTTAAGAAGTCACTATTTGAAGCAGAACCAAGTGCTTGTGAATTAACCATAGCTACACCAAAGAGTTTTTGACTGAGGGTTTTCATTCAGAGTTTCTTACACTGTAGGAAAATTTGGTTTATCCACGAGTCATGCATCCTTACTCTAAAATATAATGCCAAAATTGAATTCTCATTCCACTGAGTTTTCTATTTTGTGTATGTTTCTTATGTTTATTCATTTGTTATTTTGTGTGTATAATGTGTACCTGTGTGTATATACATGTACCCCAGCATGCAGAAACCCACGGAGGTCAGGAGAGTCCCCTGGAACTAGAGTTACAGATTGCTTTAAGCCAACATGGGGGTGCTGGAAGTCATACCCGGGTCCTCTGCAAGAGAATTAAGCGTTCTAACTGCTGAGCCACGCCAGCTCTGTGGGTGTACTCTTCTGAGAGCTATAAGAAAGAACCAGAAACCATCTACCCTCCTTCCTTATGGCTCCTCCCACTGGGGTCCCCCTGTATCTTTCTTCAATATCCTAAGCAGAGACAAGAAAACAGACCTCTCACTCTAGGAAGAATATAACTTCCAGGTCCTATTTCCTTGGCAGGCTTTGAACACAGATTCCTTCCTTCTTTAACAGAACACGGTAAATTTTGAAGAAATGTTCCTCTAAAGACAAGGAAATAAGTATGCTTTTGTGTTTACCGGGTTCTTAAATGTTAATGATTTCATTTCACTAATCGGAAAATTTCATGAAAATGATCCTCATAAAAGCAGCATTAAAGCTGGGATATGGCCATTTGTCATCTCTGATGGATTGAGAACCGGGTTGCTCCTTCACTGAGGCTTTGCCTGATGTATTTTTCCTGCTTCCTCTACTTGTTTATGTGTTTCTCCTTCTAGATCTATCGTTCGCATTAAGTCGTCACAATATCCCATAACTAACTCAGAGCAAAGAATTTTGCATCATATGAGATTAGAAGGAAAGCATTTCCTTTGGATATTATCATGAGAAATTTAGGGCTGGAGAGATGATGGCTCAGTGGTTAAGAGAAATTTTTCCGTCAAAAGATATTTTTTTTTCCTCTTTCAGTAGATCTTGAGTTTTCTCTCTTTCGGGATTTTTGCAATTATCCCACAGTTATCAGCCTCCCCTTAAGGCCAAATCGAATTACTTTGAGCTTATCGCCAACCTTTAGCATTTCTTTCATTTTGTTGGGATCTAATTAGAGATGGTTCTTTCCTAAGTAACATTTCTAAACCATCCCCCCCAAAGCCCGAATACCCGCTGCTGCCTCCCCAGTCTATTCTCACAGGCTCTCCTGAAACAGCTCTCACTGAAAAGTAAAGGCTGCAGAGCAGGGAGGGATGAAAGCACAGCCCGTGTGTGAAACCCAAATTGAAATCACAGAAGGCGGGACTCACACAGCTAATTGTTGCTTAGCAATAATGCGCACAACATGCTAATGGAACAGCGGCTCCGGGCACCAGGAAGGCTGCTTCCACGCTGCAGTAAATCAGGGCATTCGAAAGCCCAGAGAGGTGCCAAGAAAAGGAATTCCATGCCTCGGGAGGCCAGGGAGAGCTCTGCCTTCCTTCCTAGTTACTGCTCAGTTGAAAAGAAAGCCCCCTATACCCATTAGTCAGTCCTGTTGCAGGTGCTTGGAGGCTCTGATTATCCCAAAGCGGTCCCTGGTGGATGTGCGTGTGCCTCCGAGAAATGGTTTTGTTTTCATTTCACTGTTAAAAATATTCTCAGTGAGACTAGACGTGAAAATCCCAGTTTATGTCTCGTTGATGGAGTGGGTGGGATGGGCCCCTGCCGCCACCGCCCCCCAACCATGTGGACCCTTTGGGTGCTATTAATATTAATGCTTATACCGCCAGTATTAAGGCTGTGTTTCAGGAACGAACAAACGAGCGTCAGTGTACAGGACTAAGCCGGAATGAACAGATCTACAGAGCTAAGAAGAGCTCTCCCTGGCCTTAAGTTTGCAGTTTCTCCTACCTCTGCCTTTGAGAGGGCTCCCAAGACAGCTTGGGCCACCGTGGCAGTGAAGGCATCCGAGTTTACCCCCGTCTCCCATGTCTCTGATTACATGTCAATGAACAGAATGATGCACAGTGAAGATATTTGGAGACTAGATAGAACCTGGTTCCATAGTACATAGATCTTTTTCTTTTATTGAAAATGGATTTTTTTTTTGTACAATATATTCTGATTAAGGTTTCCCCTCCCCTTACTCGTCCTAGTCCCTCCACACTTCCCCGCCAACCTAGATTCACCTCCTTTCTGTCTCTGATTAGAAAATAAGCATACATCTAAGGGATAAATAATAAAATAATAAATACAATAAGATAAAACAAAAACAAACAGAGGGAAAAGACTCAAAGAAAAAACACAAGAAACATATACAGATGCAGAGACACACAAGAACAAAACTGGAAGCCATAAAATATATGTGAAGGACCTATAAGGTTAAAAAAATTCCCTGGCTCAATATTATGAGACAAGGAACCTCCAAAGATGCCACTGGGTTCATTTTCTCCTGGTCATCTACTGCTGGGCATGCAACCTACCCTTAAGAGTAGTGTGTTTCCCTATTAAGACTCCCTAGGAGGAAACTAAATTTTCATTTGCAAGTGTTATCAATTGGAGATAGCTTCTGGGGTAGGGCTAGGGCATGTGTCTACTCCTCCTCCCTTTCATCTCTAGGACCCCATCTGGTGCAGACCAGTCCAGACCCTGTGTATGCTGCTCAGTCTCTGTGAGGTCATATATGCCTCAATGCTGATGTGTTAAGAAGGTCTTGTTTCCTTGGGCCCTGTCTTATTCAGGGTTCCTTTGCTGCAATGAAACATGATGACCAAAGAGCAAGTTGGGGAAGAAAGGGTTTATTCAGTTTACACATCCACATTACTGTTCATTATTGAAGGAAGTCAGGACAGGAATTCAAACAGGGCAGGATCCTGGAGGCAAGAGTGGATACAGAGGCCACAGAGAGGTGCTGTTTACTGGCTTGCTTCCCCTGGCTTGCTCAGCCTGCTTTCTTATAGAACCCAGGACCACCAGGCCAGAGATAGTGCCACTCACCATGGGCTGTGCCCTCCCCCACTGATCACTAATTGAGGAAATGCCTTACAGCTGGATCTCAAGGAGGCATTTCCTCAGCTGAGGCTCCTTCCTCTCTGATGACTCTAGCTTGTGTTGAGTTGACACAAAACCAACCAGTACATCCTACATCTCCTCTGGCTCTTACACTCCTTCCTCCTCCTCTTCAGAAGAATTCCCTGGACCCTAGGGAAAAGGATTTTATGGAGACATCGCATTTAGAACTGAGTGTTCCAAGGTCTCTCACTCTCTGCATATTTTCTGGTTACGGATCTCTGTATGTGTTCCCATCTCTTGCAAGGGGAAGCTTTTCTGATGATGACTGAGCAAGACACTGATCTATGAGAATAGCAGAATGACATTAGAAATCATTTTATTTCTATGTTCCTTAAGCATAACAGTAGAATTTGGTTTCACCCTAGGTCCCTGGGCTATCTAGCCTCAGGTTCTTGGTAACTCGAACAGAATTGAGTAGAGGTTCCCTCTCATGGAGTAGGCCTTAAATTAAATCAGATATTGGTTGGTTAAGTTTGGTACCACCACTGCACCAGTGTATCTAGCAGCCAGGTCGCAATTGTAGATCGAAGGGTTTATAGCTGGGCTGGTGTTTACATTTGTCCTTTGGGAGCAAGCAGAGTACCTTCCAGTATTGTGAACTGTACATAGATTTTAAGGAAGACTCATACAATAAAAATAACAAGTGATCTCAGAGGAGATAGATGATAGATAGATGAGAGAGACAGAGACAGTCTATGCTCTGTTTCAGCCCACACAAATGTCCTATACATGGTCTTCCCACTCGTTAATAATGCATCAAAGATAATACACATGGGCCAATCAGGGACCTACAAGTGACTTTCTCAAACTGAAGGGTTTTCCATGTCCTCAGTGTTCCCACAAATATGAGGCGTGTATATAAAGGCACCCAGACTTTCTGTAAGAAGTGTGGCAGCTCCACGTCTTAGGCAACATTGAGGAAGAGAGACCAAAAGGGATAAGAGACAGAGGATAGGGAAGGTGGCCTGAAACTCTGCCTTATGGGCATTATGCAGTCAAGACATTTATGAAGTTACACGAACTGCCGTTGCCTACTGGGACCTACACAGGACTGGGGCCAGTCAATATTCAGTAATAGGGAGGGTGACTCATGAGGCCCCATTCAGGGGAGCTCATGGCTGTTGAGAGCTGCTGGTGGAGAGGAAGTCATTGTTCTCAATGTTGTGGTCAGTGGTGAGCTACCCATGCTCCAGGGGACAGTGTCACACGCATGCCCATGTGAGTGGCCCTGTTTAAACTCAGTGGTTCATAAAGCAACATTTTAAAAAGACATGAAAGGGAAATGAAGACCTGGTGAGAGGAGCAGGGGGCTAGTGGAGTAGTGGAAGGAGTTAAATGTAACCTTCAGAACGTAGTCTACATGTAGGAGGTTGTCTAAGGGCAAATTTTTTTAAAAGTGTGGCAAGCAGAAACCCCACAGAGTAATACAGGGCAATAAGCAAGAACTACCTGGATGCCCAGAGAGTATATCATATCAACAAGTACCGAGACTGGGTAGCTAGACTAAGCCAATTTCCCTCAAAGAGCCAAAAGTCCAAGGAAGATTGTAGACACCAGTCACTGAGCCCACCAACAGATGTGGGAAGATAGTGACCATTAGGAATGCAGGCACTGTGCACCGGGAAGAGATAAGAAAATGGGCCAAGCCGGGCGGCGCACGCCTTTAATCCCAGCACTCTCAAAAAACAAAAAAAAAAAGAAAAAAAAAGAAAAAGAAAATGTCCCAAACCCAGTTCAAAATCTCACCTTTTGCTGTACTATGGAAACAATAAAATATTGACAGTACCCTACTCTATTTCCCATCACTGTGATGAACACCACGACCAAATACAACTTGGATAAGGAAAGGGCTTACTTGGTTTTCAGGTTACAGTCCATCATCGAGAGAAATCAAGGCAGGAACCCGAGTACAGGAACCGTAGCAGAGACCACACAGGAACGGCTGCTTACTGACTTGCTGTCTCTGGCCCAGCCAGCTGCCTTTCTTATACAGCTCATGCCCACTCACCTAGAGCTGGCAGGCCCCCGATGGGCTGGCCCCTCCTACAATAGCAATCAAGAAAACACCCCCACAGACTTGGCCAATTTAATCTAGACAGTTCCTTATTGGAGGGTCCTCTTCCCAGGTGTGTCAAGTTGACATCCAGAGCGGACTACGACAAATGTTGTGTCCCAGATAAAAAAGAATAAAAGCTGATTTATGCATCTAAAACTAAAGTCATTGACTTTGCAAAACTACCCACCAAGTTTTCCCTCAGTAATGATCTATTATTCTGTAGGTTTGGTGAACGGAAAATCCCTGATGCTCAGTTTCATGATACTTTTACTGACATCTAACATACACTATAACATGAGTGAATTTTAATCACGGAGCTCCGTGCATCTTTTGTTCAGGCCATGTATACCCATGAAAGCACGACAGCAGTCGGAACTCACCTAGCACTCTGGAATGCGCTCACTGTCAGAACTGTCACCCACACCACCACCCCTCTGCTATCTACTGCAACACGCGATCTTTGGTTGCTGCTGAACCTTATAGAAACGAGGCAAAGAGTACTTCACTCCTAAAAGAATTTAAGCTTCTGTGTATGTGTGTGTGTGCCTGAACGTATGTGAACCACATGTATGCAGGGACCTGTGCATACCAGGAGAAGCTGTCAGATCTCCTGACACTGGAGTGAGCTGCTGGGTGCTGGGAACCAAACCTGAATCCTCTGCAATAGTAGCAAGTGTTTTTAACTTCTGAGCCATCACTCTAGCCTCTAATTTACTCATTAACATCTGTCTTCTGAACAAACAGGAACAAGCTGATGTGAACAGGAGTGTCTTTTTGTGGACCTGAGAACCCATTCCTTTTGGGTATATATGTGTATGCTTAGATTCACCAGCTATTACCAATTCTTCAAGTGGTTTTGCAAAATTATGAACCACAAGAGATGTGTGCAATAAATACTTGCCAACAACTGGTATTAATAGTCTTTTAATCGTAGCTATGTTGTTACAACAGAATTTGACGTTTCTTTAATTTGTAGTTTCCTAGTTACCAGTGATGTTAAGCACTGTTGATATGTTTGTTGGCTTCCTATAAAAAGAGTCTTTTAATTGGCATACTGAGTGGAGCTAGGGTCTCAGAGGATCAGGATAGAAGTTTGATAACATTAAGGGCCGCAAAGAGTCTATATCCTGATTAGCACACACACACACACACACACACACACACACACACACACACAAAAAAAAAAAAAAAAAAAAAGCCTTGAGAGTGAACTCCTGGTCCCAAGAACTATAAAACCAAAGACAAGACCAAGAGGAAACTTGTGAGGGAAATTACCAACAGTCAGATAAGATGAAATCAAATATCTCTTCCAACACTGGCAAGTGCCTCAGAGAACCAGTGAAAAGTAGAAGCTTCTGGAAGTCGGAAGGCTAACCTTTAGATTGTGCACATCCCTTGTGCACTGAGGCTTCACGTGCATAATTTTATTTAACTCTGTCCAATAATCATGAGGGAGCTCCTATCTATATTAGTTATCTATTGCTGCTGGACAATATCTCCACAAACTCGGCAGTTTGAGACAATGACACATACTATTCCACAGCCAGAGTCTAGGGAAGACATGGGTCCCCTGCTGAGCTATAATGAAGGCATGGGTGAGGACTGAGTACCCATCTGAGTCTCGGTCGTGGGCAGCTGATCTTCCAAGCTCTCACAGCTGTTAGCAGCATTCATTTCCTAGTAGACCTCGGTCGGCTGTTGGAATCTTTGCCACGTGGGCCTCTGTATCTGTCAGCTCTCAACCTGGCAGCTTGTTTTTTCCAAAGCCAGCAAAGAAGAGGGCTTTCCAGGAAAGCAGGTTCTACAGGGATGCATGACATCACTGCATGTAGGAGATCATGTGTGTTCTATAACCTTGGAAGCATCCTGTCTGTTAGGAACAAGGACACGCTGACACTCAGAGGGCAGGAGTGGGCACAGTAGGGCATGGACACCAAGAGCACGGGTTCTGTAGCACTGCTCTCTCTTCACAGGTGAAAGGGACTGAGAAAGGAAAAACAAATTGCCAGGCATAGCTAAGACAGGATGTGCATATCCGTGTACCTAAATGTGGGGTTTGCCTTCTTAACCAGATAGCCCCAGTGAGAGGATCCAAGAGAGGTGGGACCCAGCCGGCACGGGCTGTCCTGGAAAAGACTCAGAATGAGCAGAGGGGCCGCCGCACAGAGGAAAATGGAGGGTGTGTTGGGATGGCAAGGAGACCGCTGATGGAGAATGTGCTGTGTATCCAGTGAAAACAGAAAAGGGTAGGCACCTGAAAGTATCACCACTCTATAAAGTCAAACAGAGATGCAACAGTCCGATGCAGTATTCAATAAGGACTTACTTACAGGTTTTTACTATGGGTTGGTAAGCACCACTTCTAAAATATTAAGATGAATTAAGCATCATGGCCTCATCCTAATCAATATATTTGAGACTTCACAGAAGAATAAATCTTGATGATAACTGAAGTAGGTATCATCGCTACTTGGCAATGTTTTCTAAGGTGTAGCTATAAATGATTTTAACAAATGTTGAGTTAATGTGGAAATATTTCTCATGGAAACCCTAAACAGAAGACTTTTCAATACAAAGATTTTTTTTAAAAGAAGCCTACCACACCCTCTAAAACCATAAATCATAAAGCCTGTGCGTTGGGTAATTCCTAACAGTGGTGAACTGGGAGGTGGGGTGCTGTTGCAATGCCCTCTGAGTATCAGATCACATCACCTCCAAACTACAGGGCATCAGCTTGACTCAGGCCCCAACCCACACTAATGGACTCACCGCATAGAATGGTATGCAGAGTCAGGGGTTAGAATTGAGAATTGAGACAAGGACACTATTTAAAAGACTCAATGGCAAGTAGCTGACTACCTGCCCTAAGAACCCAGAGTGGAAGCTTGAAGCCAGGCTATCTGTGGTAGAATCGCCCTCTCCAGCTACCGAAATGAGTGGCCACGAAACAGCTACTCCATTATACCCCCTTCACATTTCACATGGCAAGTAAAAAAATGAGATAATGCATAAGAACGAGCCATGCATATTCAGTTCTGCAGAAGGGTAAGATGAGACGGTGCATGGAATGGGCTTCACGTGGGGGATACACTAGACACACAATAAAACATTCATGACTTTATCATTAGCGCATCATTAGTGCAGTGCTCCGCTAATAAAATATGATGAATTTTGTTGAATAAAATATCCATTAGGAAACACAATCATGAATCCTTTCCCATCTTGTTTTTTCTCCAAGGATGCATGCAGCTCCAGGGAGCATGGTAGTGATTTAAATGAATATGATGCTGCTTCCTGGTGAACCCACTGCAAGCTGTGGGAGGGGGAAGAAAGAAGTGTGATACGTAAGAACCCTTTAAATACCTTTAAATTCATAAGCACTGTTTTATGTGATTAATACGTATTTTCCAAATAATATTGGCTAAAAAAAATCTACAAATCTACTTTTAAGTTCATATATATGTATGTATGTATTTATATGGATTTTTGAGTTATACTATACATTTTTATATTAACTGTCTAGACAATTACATTAATAACTAAATTGTGTCTGAAATAAAGATAAATATTTGAAGAAAATGTGTAGAATAGTCTCTCTTTTTACGTATTTCAGTGTATTCAATTTTAAAATTATTCTCATCTATCTTCGTCTTATGCTAAAAATACTAGAGCAACTTTCTGTCAAAATAAAGTTTCTGCAAAACAATAAGCAACTTTTACACCATCTCTTTGCCAAAGTAAAAAAGACTATCATAGAAAGTAAATAGCTTACTAAATTTTTAAGACAAATTTTTAAAACACAGTATTTTTGAGGAATCCTTGTAAGGGATTTTAGTCTTTTCAGACATTTGAAAAAACTTGCTGCAATTCCCTCTAAAAATGGCTATACATTGGTTCTATTTTAATTTGTGTAATAAAATGTCCCCCAAAATTCTAATATCTAATAGGAAGCAATGTCCAATCATAGACTCAGCATTTAAAAACTCTATTCCGGGCGGTGGTGGCGCACGCCTTTAATCCCAGCACTCAGGAGGCAGAGGCAGGCGGATCTCTGTGAGTTCGAGGCCAGCCTGGTCTCCAAAGTGAGTTCCAGGAAAGGCACAAAGGCACAGAGAAACCCTGTCTCGAAAAACCAAAAAAAAAAAAAAAAACTCTATTCCTAGTCATCCAAAGAAATTCACCAACATGACCAACGGAAAAAAATTGTAAGCTCTCATCCATAGGTAAACCCTCATCCACAGGGGACACATCAGTACCTTCCTGTGTCCACATGAATGTGGTAAGCTCTCATCATAGGAGACACAAGTCAATCACCTCAATGGATGTCTAAAACTAAATAGTGCTTCCCTTATATATCATAGTTTTCCCATATATTCATACCTACAATAGTCCAACTAGCATAATAGGCAGGAAGGGATATTAACAATAGTGAATAAGAAAATGGAAAATTATAACAACATGCTCTAATAAAAGTTATATAAATGTAATACTTTTCTCTCTCTGAAATTTTAATTTATTTTACTTTCATCTTTCCACTTGAAAGAATCACTTTATGGCTTCCTTTGGTACATCCAAGCTGCTGCCATTGTTGTTCTTGTGCTGTGCCTACTGAGCTACTGAGATACCAGATGCCTACTGAGCATGGAGCAAATGGGCATGCTGAGCACAGGGAGGACTCGCACCCGGGGAAGATGGAAAAGGGCAGGCCTAGGTCCTGTCATTCTCCTCTGAACAATGTGCAATTTAAACCTTTTTGGTTGCTTATTTCTAGAATTTTCCATTTATTTGTGCATTATTTCATATCAATAGGCTTCCTTCTAAATACATTTGAGCATATAATACATCTTTATATCCCATAAGTCGCAAGCATGAATGATTTCTGAAAGGTTTGGCTTTCTTAAATTGTCGCTCCCTTCACCCAAAGCAAACATCTTTGGATTCTTTTCCTCTAAAACAGTGGTTCTCAACCTTCGAGTCACATATCAGATGTTTACACTACAATTCATAACAGTAGCAAAATTACAGTTATGGAGTAGCAAAGAAAATAATTTCATGGTTGGGGGTCACCACAACATGAGGAATTGAATTAAAGGGTCCCAGCATTATGAAGGTTGAGAACAGCTGCTCTAGAACATCCTCCCTCTCCAACAAGAAAGAAGATTTTTCAACAGCTGTCAGGGTGCAGGCCTCAAAAGGGTCCCACACTCGTAGCTTCAATCCATACAGCAAAGTAAAATGAGGCCATCTTGGCATTACCAGGCCTGGGTATTCTTCAAATGACAGACCCCTATGGTGGAATTATTTGAAACTATATAAGAACCAGAATGGTGATGCCTGTTACTTCTATAATTAAAAGATATTTGGTATGTGTATTAGCATTTGTCTAAGACTTTCCAATATCATCCTCAGCTGATCTCATTTGATTCTTGAATATGAATGACAGAAATCCACCCAACCATTCAATGAAAGGACATCTCAAGTAAGGTTATTAGAAATGCTTCTAGATTTGTGGGGAAAGTCCTAACTGAAAGAGATCGGTAAGATACACTGTCTTAGTTAGGATTTCTATTGCTGTAAAATGATATCATGACCACAGCAACTCTTTTAAGGAATACATTTAATTGGGGTGGCTCACTTACAGTTTCAGAGGTTCAGTCCATTATCATCATGACAGGGAGCATGGCATGCAGTGGTGCTGGAGGGGTAGCTGAGAATTCTACATCTTGCAGGCAACAGGAAGTCAACTGAGACACTGGGTGGTGTTTTGAGCATAGGAAACCTCAAAGCCTGCCCCCAGAGTGACACATTTCCTCCAAAATGCCAGACTCACTCCAACAAAGCCACACCTCCTAATAGTGCCACTCCCTATGAGATTACGAGGACCAATTACATTCAAACTACAACATACACCAAGAAAGGAAGAGAGAAGAATGGAGGGATGGTAACATCTATTAACTCGCTCCTGCATTCCCAGCAGCATGCTTTGCACAAAGCTATCGAAGAACTTAGTCACCGTCTTTGTTCCCAGACAGTTCACATGCTAATAGAAAATGAAGCTTGACAAGGTGGAGGTCTTTACCTACTGTCTCACAGATAGAAGGCATGGATTTGAATCTTGGTATCCAGTGCTAAGGTCTACAGTGCTTTCATGATGCCTCATTGGGATCTATCTACCATAGTTTCCCCACTGAGAAACATACAGACACACTAGCCTTGGGGCTCTGCTTACTCTGGTCAGCTGCTGACAAAGGCTGAGCCAGGCCACATCTGGCTTACAGAACGACCTTTCCCAATGTTTCCATCACTGAATTAGTGTTTGCTAAAGAAACAGGACTGATAGGATGCACACAGATGTATCTTTATATGAAGAGGGATTTCTTTTAGAAACTGACTCATGCAGTTGCTGAGACTAGAAGTCTCATGACATGCCATCTGTAAGCTGAACCAGGAAGCAGTAGGACAGTTCAACATGAGTACAAAGGCTTCAGAACAGAAAACTGCATGACCAGTCAAGTCCAAAGACCTAAGAATGAGTGATGATGCTGGTCCAGTGTTCAAAGGCTCCAGAACCAGGAGCTCTAGTGTTCCTGGGCAGGAGAAGATCTATGTCACAGCTCAGAAACATGAAATGAGCTTTCTTTGTTCTGCCTTTTTGTTCTGTGGAGCCCTAAACAGACAGGTGATGCCCACCCACACTACTGAGGGCAACCTTTGTTACTCAATCTACCAATTAGGATGCTAATCTCTTCCGAAAATACCCTCATAGATGCTTCCAATCCAACAATTTTGCCAGCTCTTTGAGCATCCTTTTTCCGAGTGACGCTGACAATAAAATTAATCATTGCAGCTGATAATTATTTATGAATTACAGTCCAAAATAGCCTGGTACCCACTGGCCAAATGTAAGATAATTATAGTATCACAAAGAATAATGACCACAGTGGAGAGCAGTTTGACAGTTCCTCATTTAAAATGAACACAGAATTATGCTATGATCCAGTCACTCCACTTGTGATGCACACTCAAAAGCACCGAAGCGGGAACCTCAACAGATGCATGGACACCTATGTTCATAGCAGTATTTTTCCCAATAGCCAAAAGACAGCAATCACTCACATGCCACTCAACAGATAATATATATATATATAATAAATATTATAAATACAATCACAGAAAAAGAAATATTCTGATGCATGCCAGGTGTTAGGATGCCAAGCTGGAGTAATAAGCAAGAAGAAGCTTTATTGGAAGTATTGGTCATTCAACTGAAGGTTGAGAAGCACTAAAGTCTGCCATTAGCAAGCTGGAGCACAGGAGAGCCAATCATTGCCCAAGACTAAAGGTCTAAGAAACAGAAGAGTGGATGGTATGAGTTTCCATCCAAACCCCAGAAGGCCCAAGAGCTTTGTGAAGCCTGCACTTCTGAGTCTCAGAGCAGGACATCAGCATCCCTGTACCAACAGTCAGGCAGACATTGTGTTGTTGTTAGAAACACTTATTCAGAATAGGCAGGGGCTTTTGAGCTTCCCGCTGCTCGTGTTAGGAACCTCAGCTCATGGTGGGTTTCCAGGAACCCACTCAACCATTCAGGCTCCTGCAGTGCCGTTTTTGTTCATTGAAGGGGAAAATAGTAGGATTACAAAGGAGCCAAACAGCCCTTTTTTAAGGACCAGAGTACTTAATTAAGTTAAACTTACTAAAATCCCCAGAGCTGTGATTTGATCTACTTCATAGAGATGCTGAGAAATCCAAATCAGAAAATGTGTGCCAAGGAAATACAGGAAAAATGGGGATCTTTGAGATGGATAGAGTCTTTCTCACTCACCTTGGGCTAGCTTTAACTCAGGTCTTGGGATGTTAAGTGCTCACACAAAACTTCCTCTGGGTTCTTGTATCATGACTGTGAAGACTAGAACTCTCAGACGGTTGAGGATGAGATTAGAGTTTATTATAGATCCATAGGTACAATCTTAAGAGGAAGAATGGAGAGCTCCTGTGGGCAAGAGTGCTCCTGGGAAAGAGAATATCATCATCGAGCTAGTCACCTAGGGGCTTCCTATAGGACGGAAACAGGGATGAGGCATGTGGAGGGGGAGAGAGTGGCCAGTCAGTTCGGCCCCACCACGAGGTGCCCAGGTTCTTGCTTTAGTTTTAGTAGTTTTCTTAATTCAGGGAGGGGTGTTCATTCAGCCGAGGACAGAGGACAAGAAAGCAGGCTTCCCTTATGGCATCCCAGGCCTCTGGCCAGGCCAAAATCAAAGACATTTGACTTAAACATCTCTAGCATCCCTGGACTCAGGCAAGGATGGATCTGTTGGCAGGACTAGGGACATTTTATCCCAGGAAAAAAACTTTACATTCAGGGTCCCCTACCCTAAAACTGCCTGGACAGTGTCTATTTCTTGTCCTCATCAAAGTGATCCACAGGAAACCCCCAAGTTTGAAGTCTACTTACCGGGCTCAATCCTCCTCACCCCAGTTCAGTGGCTGCCTCTTTCTGCAGATTTAGTCTCACATTACAACCCCCAGATCAGCATGTTTTTACAGTCTTACAGAGCCAATGCTTTACATCCTTATGCGATACATGTTAAAAATGTTTATGGACTAGATAAAGACACAGGCTGGGTAAAAACGTTTGAAAAATACATTTAATAAGGCATTAAAATATAAGTTATATAAATAACTCCTAAAACAGTAATAAGGAAACCCATTAAAATTTGGGCCATATATTTAAAAAGGTGCTCCAATGGAGAAGATACATGAATGATTGATAAGTACACAAAAGAGTGTACGTCAGTAATCCTCAATGAAATGGAAATTAAAATATTACAAGGTTCTCTGCACAACTACCTACAGTATTAAAACTGTAGAGACTGACAACCCCCAAAAGTCAGTGAGGATGTTAATCAGACATGCCCTGTATACCAGCAATTCTACACAATGTTCCCACCCAAGAGGACCAAAGAATGTGCCTGTAGAAAGCTTGGGACTAGATGAATAAATGTTATTTATCCTAGCCTAAAACTGGGAATGTCCTAAACATCAGAAGGAAACTGATGAACAGACTATGGTGCCTCTGTAGAAAGGAACAGTACTCAGCAATAAATAATTGATAAAAAAAAAAAAAAGCAATGATAAAAAATGACTCTCAAGAACAGTATTCTGGGTGAAAAAAGAATAGTGTGTACCATTCTAAAGAAGAAAATCCTGGTACAAGACAATGGAGGATTGCCAGGGGAAAGGCACCAGGGGACCATCTGAGTGGTAGTAATGTTCTATGCAAACAGGTTTTTACATTATATATTGCTTTATATATAAATATATATGTAAAATGTGCAAATTTCTTTGCATAGAACTGTCATCTCAAGAAAAAGAAGTAGTTGCAAGCAAATGCTGTGGGGGAGCTTAAGGGGAGTATGCTGATTGACGCCTGCAGTTCCCTTGGGTTTGGTCTCATTTCATTTCATTTCATTTGTGACTGAATCTTACAACATAGGCCAGGCTGCCTTATACTCAGGATCCTCCTGCCTCAGCCTCCCTAGGGTTGTGATTACAAATGTGTGTCACCAGGTCCAGCAGCGGTTTACCGCGGAATGTGTCAAATATTTCCCTGGGTCTAAGGATAGAAAGGGACAGATAAATTGCACAGCTATGTGTCCACGGCAAGTAGAATACAATCTCAACGCTTGGATCTGAGCAGGAGGCTAGAAGGAGTCATTGTATAAAATCAGTTCTTTTTATAGTAAAACATGGAAAATACGGACTGGTGTAAAACTAATTGGGATGGCAGAGAAACCCACTAGTTATAAAGGGACAGAGTTAGTAAGAACTGCTGAGGCCACTTCACAAAGGTCAATGTATTTTAAAATCGCAAACACACAAATAGCTTTTTAAATTTCCAAAAGAGAGCTTCAGGGTCTCATGCGGCTCCTGCCTATTGCACGAGCACTGTTTTCCTCCAAAGCGACAATGAAAACAGTTTAAGTCAGTGATGTTGACATAAAACCATAATTGTAAAGTACTAGGAGCACAGCCTTGCCTTCCCGGAGGAAGATGATGGGTAGGTCCTTTCACCGCCACAAAACTACGGTGGTAAAAAAAAAGAAAAAGAAAAAGAAAAACACAGAGGGAAAAAGACACAGAGCTTTGTCATGTGACCTCACCAGCTGCCACTTCCTTGTCAGACACAGTGGCTCTGAGACGTACTTTTCATACTTTTTTACCTGGTCTACGCTATTGCCTAGATCAGAATTCTCCAACATTTAGTTTTTTGCCTCCTGAAACCATTACTGAAAGTCACTGTGGACCGTGCAGGTTCTTAGAGTCAACCCAGAATAGCAATTGGATCAAAACCCAAGAAAGGCAGGTCATGTTTTGTTTTTATTGGGGATGGGGGGGGGCGCGGGGGCGGGGGTTGTCAGTACTGGGACTGAGCTACAGTGTCTACAGCCTCTGCTCTCTTTTGTTTTTTCCCTGTGATTGAGTCA